>NC_138183.1:55270511-55828376 GCF_964194105.1 Spermophilus citellus | reverse complement strand
TGTTCAGATTTTGTTTGGTGAAAGAGGTGTGTTAAAGTCACCCAGAATTATTGTGTTGTGGTCAGTTTGACTCTTGAAACCTGAGAAGAGTTTGTTTGATGAACATAGATGCTCCATTGTTTGGGGCATATGAATTTATTATTGTTATGTCTTTTTGATGAGTTATTCCCTTTAGCATTATAAAGTATCCTTCATTATCCCTTTTGATTAACTTTGATTCAAAGTGTACTTTATGTGATATGAGGATGGAAACCCCTGCTTGCTTCTGCAGTCCATCATCTGAGTAGGATTATTTTTCCCAACCTTTCACCTTCAGTCTGTGGATGTCTTTTTGTATGAGATGATTCTCTTGAAGGCAGCATATTGTTGGGTCTTTTTTTTTTAAATTCAGTCTGCCAGTTTATGTTTTTTGATTGGTGAGTTTAGGGCATTAACATTCAGGGTTACTGTTGAGACATGATTTGTATTCCCAGCCATTTTTGTTTATATTTGTTATTAACTTGACTTAGTTTCTCCTTTGATTAGTTTTTCCTTTAGTGTAATACCTTCCTGTGCTGATTTTCATTGTTGTTTTTCAATCCTCTTAATGGAATATTTTGCTGAGGATGTTCTGCAGTGTGGGCTTTCTAGTTGTAAATTCATTTAACTTTTGTTTATCATGGAAGGTTTTTATTTCATCCTCAAATCTAAAGCTTGATTTTTGCTAGATATAATATTCTTGGTTGGCATCACAACTGTAGTATACTATTCAGATTTTCCAGTCCTCAAAATCCTAATTTATGCAAAGTACTTGTTTTCACATATGTTGGTGATATGAGGACCAGAGAATAGAGAGGGTGAGGGAAAAAAAATCTTGAAGGAAGACAGAGGGATTATTTTGATTGGAAATCAGTATCTTTCCTGCTTCCCTTCTCATCCAGTAGGTGGGGTCATCTGTTGTTACCTGATATCTCTGCCCTCCGGATGGTGAAGGTAACCAGGGTATAACTGTGCTGGGTTAGCAGCTGCTGGGTACCTGGCCAGCTGGAGTTCCAAACTGGGAGTTTCCCCCTAGTGAAGATGGTGATGGAGATGCCTGCTTTCAGAGGTGGGGTGTCAGGTCTGGTGAGGGGAGCTCAGCAATGGTGTTGTACAGTGAGTCAGAAATGAGCTCTATTGAGCAGTATGTGGCGGTCAGCTGACTTCAGAGCCTGTGTGAAGTTCTCAGGTGCAGGCAGGCTACTGCATGTAAGGGACTATCCCTGCTGCTGCAGAGTCCCAGACTGGGGGAGTCCCACATTGATAGATGGGGGTCCACACAGGAGTGGGGCTGGAATTCCTGTTTGTGGGAAGCTGCTGGGTATCCTGCATGTGAGCAGCCTCCGTGGCTGAAAGTTCTGCGCAGGTATTGATGGTTCCCCTAGTGTACCCAGTAGTCCTGCGTGAATGTGAATGAGTAGTTGGGAGATCTATTCTAATGCTGAGGGGAGCCCTGGATGGCTCGTTGGCTGTGATTCCTGTGCTGGAGCAGGGATATCACTTGCAGAGGATCAGTATTCTCACTTCTTGAGTCCCAGGTCTCAGAGTGACAAAGAATGCTGCCTCCCTCTGGCCTGCCATCTTGGATCCCTCTGGGGTCTGCTTCATAATGAGACTGTATTAAATGAAAAAAGTGACTAATAACTGTATTTAACATAAAGAAGAATTTGTTAAATGTAACAAGTGAAAAACTTAAAACTGTCTAGACAAGTAAATATGAGGAATTTTAGTGACCTTATTTTTTCTCTGTATCATTATACAAATAATTTTACAACTGTGTCACTAGAGGGTATTTTCTTTATTTAATATATAATTAATTGTATTCCATACTGTACAATGTGAACTGTTTTGTAAAAACATTTCTTACTTATTAATTCATAAATTATTTAGTACTCTTACTGTAATTCACTTGAGAGTCAGGAACTTAGAGTGTATTTCTGTTTCCCACTTCTTAAAAATTCAGAAGAATGTCTTGTAGAATTATATTATCATTTCATTTAATTTTTCAGAGTGGTCACTGTCTACACAAACACATTCTGTGATGTAGTAAAAAAAACATTACTCATTAAAATTTAATCATAGTTGATTTTGCTTTTAAGGCTCTGGTTTTTAAAAATATTTTTCTTAGTTGTCAGTTGACATTTATTTTTTATTTATATGTGGTGCTGAGAATTGAACCCAGTACCTCACACATGCAAGGCAAGTATGAGCTATATTCCCAGCCCACTTAAAGCTCTTGATTGTGAAAATATTTTTACTTTTTAAATTCTTTAATTTTGGAGGGGTGGTGGGTACTGGGGATTTAATCTAGGGACAATTTACTACTGAGCTTTTTTAAATTTTCTACATCCCCAGACCTTTTTTATTTTTCATTTTGAGACAGGGTCTCTCTAAATTGCTGTGGGCATTGCTAAGTTGCTGAGTCTGGCCTTGAACTTGTGATCATTCTGTCTTAGCCTCTGGAGCTACTGGGATTATAGGTGGCTACCACGCCTTGCCATATCCCTCAAAAATTTTCAAAAACAACATTTTATGTTTTTTGTCTTTAAAAAATGTTTGACATATTATTGAAGTTAATTTCTCTTGTTATTATTGAATGCATTCTTATGTTCTGTATTGTTGCAGCTGTTATGGAAGTAAAATGAAATATGATTATACCAATAGACATAAAAATATCCATATATGCTAAACTGGCACAAAAATTTAAGATGAAAAATAACACAAAGAATTACAAGGTAGCTGGATGAACAGGGAATGCATATATTAAGTATTGAAATGGTGTATTATACTGAAAGTTATAGACAAATATTCTATGTTCATTCAACAATGAACTATTTAATTCATACTGATGTTCAGTAATTCATTTAATCAGTATTCTGCATTATATGTTGATTGTTATACAAAGCTACTAAATTCTTTTAAGGAACCTATAACAAAAGAATTATTTTAATCGTACTCTGTATGCCTTTTGTCCATGGGATTCTTAGAGTGTATGTTTATAAGGAGTGGCATATAGAATTAAACTTACATTACCTTATATTTATATTCTTAGAAGTCAATGAATCAATAACTGATAGAAATAAATTTTACATGTAGTATATTATACTTTATCCAATTTATAATTTTGATTTCGGCGTATAACCCTATAGAAATGTGCTTTTCAAATTTTGTCTGCTACATAAATTTTAAAAATTATCTTTTATACTACGAGGAATGAGTGAAATGGACTAAAGCTCAAAGTTGAGAATATAGGGTCTCTATGAGGCAGTTCTTTTTGCCATAGAGAATCATTGATCAGTTACCATCTCCGTCAGTGTTGCCCTTTAGTATTGAAGCATACAGAATCCAACAATTAAAAAAGATGTTTTTATTGGGTAAAACTGGCTAAATTTTCTTTTTATGCTTATGGTGTAAAGACATGATTTAAATTAACCCCAACAGCAGAGACTCTTGAAATATAGAATGGTATACTACTGAATATAAATAATGTCTCCATGCTTGTCATTTTATACTGATAGTGTCAAAGACAAGTAATGACAGATTAAGACCTGCCTAGCAGAGGGAAAACTAAATTACACGACTTTTATGAAGGCATAAATAAACCTATTAACCATTATCTGGAATACCAATTAGAGGAAAGAGCATTGACAATTTTATTTATCAACATTAAACACAATTATTAATTACAGACCTGATGAATCTAGCAGTAAGCAGGCCATGTTGGATATGCTGGGACCTCAAGTCCATTATATGAGAGGGATGATTACCGAAATCCTGTGGGGAAATAAGTAATTGTAGTTCTAAAATTTTAATTGCCTTGGAATAAGGCAAATTATATTTTCTTGTCCAAGAATATAAATAGTGTGGCATTATGGTAACAAGCTATAGTAGCTGTAAATAGAAAATGATTTTATGTAAGGTTTTAAAAGAAAGAAAAGAGCAATGAATTTTTAGTGTCGGAGTGTTCCATGCAAATGACATACTATAAATACATGCAGATTTTCTTTAGATATATTCTTGAGTAGGTAAGCTATTTTCTGTGTACATCTTTTCATGGAGAAAATGAATGTGGGAGGTGACTTTGAATGAATTACTATTAAAATATTCTTTTTTCATATTGTGATTAATGGCCATGTTCCCATTATGGTACATATGTAATTTAATTGAATACTGTGCTTTTTTTTCCTTTCTTTTTTTCTTTGAAGATCCAAATTCCAGAATTTGTGGACATTTACTCATAGGTACAGCGAAAAATTCTTTTGCAAAACTCATGGATAAAATTAGTCTGGCAATGGAAAGTATACCTCTGCATAATGGCAGGAGTATATCATATGTAGAAAAAGATTCCCTGGTTCAGAGGTTGGCCCGTGGACTTCACAAAATAAACACATTGGCCTTGAAATATGGTTTGCGTGGCCATGTGCCCATTATGGTATGTCATTTAACACTGACTTTAGGACTGTAGATTTAATTTAAAATCAGACTCATTTATGGTTTAAATTATTTGTATATAATGTATTTAGATTGTCTTTAGGTTTCATGTAAACTTTTAATTCAATAAATAAATCAAATAAAAATAAATAAATGAGCAAAAGAAAGTGCAATAGAGTAGAGGAAAGGGAATGAAGGGAGGACGGGAGGGAAAATGTGGGGTATCACGTACTGAAACCGAATTTCATGAGAATGAATTTGTCAGAATGAACCTGACTACTATGTATAACTATAAAGCTCTAATTAAAAACATAAGTACTGGGCTGGGGATATGGCTCAAGTGGTAGCATGCTTGCCTAGCACGCGTGAGGCACTGGTTCGATTCTCAGCACCACATAAAAATAAAATGAAGATATTGTGTCCACCTAAAACTAAAAAATAAATATTAAAAAAAACAACAAAAAAACATAAGTACTTCTGAAAAGTCCTGGCATGAGTTCTAAATACACTGTTCTCTGTATGCACAGTGCCACAGATTTGTATCAGACCCAACAACTGTCAATTCAGTTTTCTAGCCATCTAGATAATTTCTTTAGGTATTCATTTCATATAAGCCAAATTATCGGACACATGTAAAGTGAGGCTTTCGCCTCTAAGTTTCAGCAATAGCTAAGTATTTTGTTTTGTATAATCTAAATTACATTTAATTTAGTAAAATGGTTCATGCTATTGATTTGTTAGTAAATTGGTAGTTACTGCTTGTAAAATTGCTCTTTTTTAATAACAGAAAAGCACAGCATCATTACAAAAGCAAATATTTGGATTTACACAAAGACTGCATGCAGCAGAAGTGGAACGCCGTTCTCTGCGCCTGGAGGTCACAGAATTCAAACGCAATGTGAATGAAATGAAAAAGGAGCTTGACAAAGCCCAGGGTCTCCAAATGCAGTTAAATGAATTTAAGCACTCTGTAAGTATATAGGACTTAGAAAACTGATTTTGGTTTTATCTCTATCTCTATGTCTTTTTCCCCCCTTTTATTGTTTGGTTTTTAAAAATAATTCAAAGTCTTGGGGCTGGGGATGTGGCTCAAGTGGTAACACACTTGCCTGGCATGCACAGGGCTCTGGGTTCGATCCTCAGCACCACATAAAATAAAATAAAGATGTTGTGTCCACCGAAAACTGAAAAATACATATTAAAAAAATAATTCAAAGTCTCATTAATAGATTTCTTTTCTCCACAGAACTTTCCTTTTAAAATGCCTCCAGTTAAGGAGCCTAATATTTGGGGAGGAGATTTCCTCTCTTTTCACCTTATATTGAGTATTTTGAATGAATTAGATTATTTAGTATGAAATCAAGTTACTTTTCCAAATAAATATTCAATTTGTTTAACTTGCCATAAGGATTTGTAGTATATATAATTGAGAAAAAAAGGCTGTGTGACAAATAACATTAGATCAAGATGAAAATATGTATGAAATGGATGAAACATAATAAAAATACAGATATCCACATATTCTATTTATAGTTGAGTTAGTTATTTGCCTGTTAGAGCTGCTATGATGCTGTTTTTAATGCATATAAACAGTTAAAAGATTACCCCAAAACTTCAAAATGGTTGCATAACTGACGACAACTAATACAAATACGAATGTGAAATTTGTTCTTAAACCTAGCAATGAGCTTCTTTTAGTACTTCTTTCTTTGGAGCACCCAAGTTTGTAAGCATAACTTCTGTTTAAACATACTTTTAAAATGTATCTTTCAGTTAATTTGGAATTCACAGTTTTAACATTTGTAGCAACAGAGGCAGTAGCAAGTAGTAGTTTGATTATTAATCCTATTTTTTTAGTATAAATTTCTAATATTAATTATTACTCCAAATAGTTATACCTTCAAGGGGTAGAGGGTTCCTATGAATTGGGAGGGATAAGTAATCATGAATTAAGTCATAGTTTTCTTTTAATCATCTGTCTTAAAGATACCACATTTTTCCACTTACTTTCTTAGTTTTTTGCTCATAAAAGAAAAAAAATGTATGAGCTGCTTCACCATTTTTCCCAATTCGAAAGTAAAACATGACAATTATAAATGACAATCAAGAAACATGTTTAAGTCAGGTGCAGTGGTGCAGGCCTGTAATCCCAGCGAGTTTGGGAGGCCAAGGTAGGAAGATCACAAGTTCAAAGCCAGCCTTGTGCTAAGCATCTCAGTGGTACCCTCTCTCTAAATAAAATAAAATAGGGCTGAGGATGTGGCTGAGTGCCCCTGAGTGCAATCCCAGGTACCAAAAACCAAAACAAAACAAAACAAAAAACAAAAACAAGAAACCCAACCAACCAACCAACCAAACAAACAAACAAACAAAAAAACACAAAAGAAACATGTTTAAGAAGAAAGTTTTAGTCACTCTAATCTTACCCTTTCAGCACCAATCACTATTGAAATGTGGATGCTTTGTGTTCACCATGCTTTTCTTTGTGTGTATGTATGCCTTTGTGGATAGAGTTAGTATAGAAATGTTGTATGTACAATTTGCATCCTGATTTATATTAATAAGCAAAAATTAATGATATGGTATTTTCCTGAGCCATTATTAATTTTATTTTAGATAAGTGAACGTTATTCTGTCTGAAAAATTTTCTGTATCAAAATTTTTCTATTCCCCTATTCATAGACATGCAATTTTTCTAATATTTTACCATTGTACTTAAATAGTAAAGAGCTCTTAATGCTTTTAAAAACCAGTTCTTTAATGAAACCCATTATTCTGTATAATTAAAGTACACTAATAAAAATTAAAGCCAGTTGTTTTGAAGTGTATATCTACTTTCTTTTGATTTACTTCCAATCATATATACAGATAAAATTTGAAATCTTGAGATAGACTGTCAAAATGGATAGAGACAGTCATTGATGCAATTTGAGATTTAGAACATAGTCAGCTAAATTTAGGTTTAGATGATAGAGGCTTTCTTGAAAATTGGAAGACTTTTTTAGGTATGTTGTATAATATGTATGAAGCATTGTAGATATTGAATATAATTTTATTTCTTGGTTCTTATTTATGTATTGAGAAAACAGTTTAGCAACTTCTCTTTGACAAGTTAACATTTTATTTTATTTTTGATACCAGGAACTGAACATAGGGATACTTAACCACTGACCCACATCCTCAGCTCATTTTTTTTTTTTTTTTTGAGACAGAGTTTCACTGAGTTGCTTAGGGCCACACCAAGGCTGGCTTTGAACTTGTGATACTATTGCCTCAGCTTCCCAAACTGCTGGGATTACAGGCATGTGCCACTGTGCCTGGCAACATTTTATTTTTGATTAGTAATCAGGGCTCAATTTCCAGAATCTGGAGAAAAAGATTAGAATTTGAAGAAAATTTGGTGGGAGGTGACAGAATCTTCTTGTAAGTTTTTTCTTCTAATTAACTGACTTTCAGCAAAGCCTAAGAATATGTTTCAGGAAATGTTTAATGTGAATTGCTTCCTCTGAAGTGTAGGAATAAAAGGTTTAATTAAAGTAATAATTGAAGGAATTAAGTCTATAATTTTTATATTTTTGGCATACTATTTTAAGTAATAAAGTAATGATTTGTAACATTTAAGATCATGTATCAGGCACTGACCTTAATTGTTTTACAGTTGTTGATTCACTTCATCCCCATAATAATCTCCTATAACTTAATAGTTAAATACTATTATTTATCCATATTTTACAGATGAAGAGTATGGGTCACAGAACAGCTAAGCCACTTGGCTAAAGTCACACAGGGAATGGAAATGTTAGGATTTGAACCTGGGTAGTCTGGCTCCTAAATTTATGCTTTTGACCACTTCACTATAATGGTTAACATTTATACTAACTGTATAAACAAATAATTATTTTATTAAAAACATTAGGCTGGGGATGTGGCTCAAGTGGTAACGTGCTTGCCTAGCATGTGTGAAGCACTGGGTTCGATTCTCAGCACCACATAGAAATAAAATAAAAGATATTGTGTCCATCTAAAACTAAAAAAAAAAACAAAAAAAAAAACCACCAAAAAACATATAGATGGAAAAAAATGGTATTTTTTTTCTAAAAAAATTGGGGAGTGTGGTTGCAACCACTTGTCTTTCACTGATTTCAGGCTAAGTATATTTAAAAAAAAAAGAAAGAAAGAAAGAAATAGCTTCTTTACAGTTGGTCTAAAAGGAAACATCCTGCCTGCCAAAAGCTATTCAGAGCTTTTGTTGTTTTGGAATACTATGTTCATCTACTGGCAGTTGTTCTTTAACAGCTAAATTTTCAAGTTTTTTGTTGTTGTTTTGTTTTGTTTATTAGTGCCTTAAAATTCCTTTTACACATCATATTTTTCTTATTCTACATTACAGTATTTGTTTAATCCTGTTTAATTCCAGAATCATAAACAGAATTGAGTTTGTGAGAATGATGGATGGGTAAGGCACAGGGTAAAATTAGCTGTTTTTTTTTTTTTAGATAAATAAAAAATTTTGGAGGAGTGGGAAGAAAAAACACATTCTGTTAACATAAAGGAAATCTTGCAAAATAGTGGGGATCATGATTTGTAGAGGTCAAGTGGATTGAGAAGGACAGAATGATTTGATGATAAGAAGGGATAATTTAAAACAACACAAGAAATAAAAGAAAGAAGAGATTAAAAAATACCTATTCTCAAGACTTGGAAAACAGAGGAATGTTAAAAAGTAGATAGAGTGGACCTTTTCCACCACATCTTCGCCAACACTTATTGTTGTTTGTATTCTTTTTTAAAAAAAATATATATATTTTAAAGTTGTAGTTGGACACATTACCTTTATTTTTATTTGTTTCTATTTTTATGTGATGCTGAGGATTGAACACAGTGCCTCACATGTGCCAGGAGAGCACTCTACTGCTGAGCCATGTTAACCTCAGCCCCTGTTGGTTGTATTCTTAATAGTTGCCATTCTGACTGGAGTGAGATGAAATCTTGGAGTAGTTTTGATTTGCATTTCTCTAATTGCTAGTGATGATGAACATTTTTTTTCATATATTTGTTGATTAATTGCATATCATCTTCTGAGAAGTGTCTGTTCAGGTCCTTGGCCCACTTATTGATTGACATTTTTTTGGTGCTTAGCTTTTTGAGTTCTTTATATACCCTAGAAATTAGTGCTCTGCCTGATGTGTGAGAGGTAAAGATTTGCTCCCAAGATATAGGCTCTCTGTTCACCTCACAGATTGTTTCTTTTGCTGAGAAGAAATTTTTTAGTTTGAGTCCATCCCATTTATTGATTCTTGATTTTAATTCTGTGCCAAAGGAGTCTTGTTAAGGAAATTTCGGCCTAATCCCACATGATACACTGCTGGTGGGACTACAAATTGGTGCAGCCAATATGGAAAACAGCCTGGAGTTTTCTTGGAAAATTGGGAATAGAACCACCATTTGACCCAGCTATCCCTTTCCTCGGTCTATACCCAAAGGACTTAAAAACAGCATACTACAGGGACACAGCCACATTAATGTTTATAACGGCATAATTCACAATAGCTAAACTGTGGAACTAACCTAGATGCCCTTCAGTAGATGAATGGATTAAAAAATGTGGCTTATATACACAATGGAATATTACTCAGCAATAAAAGAGAATAAAATCATGGCATTTGCAGGTAAATGGATGGTGTTGGAGAAGATAGTGCTAAGTGAAGTTAGCCAATCCCAAAAACCCAAATGCCAAATGTTTTCTCTGATACAAGGAGGCTGATTCATAGTGGTGTAGGAAGGGGGAGCATGGGAGGAATAGAGGAACTCTAGATAGGGCAAAGGGGTGGGAGGGAAAAGGAGGGGGCATGGCGTTAAAATGATGGTGGAATGTGATGGACATTATTATTCAAAGTACATGTATGAAGACACAAATTGTATACAACAAGAGATATGAAAAATAAGAATTGTGATACATTTTGCTGTCATATATAAATAAAAAATAATTTACAAAAGTAGTATAGAGCTAGAGTGCTGAGAGGAGGCTGTGAGGACTGATATAGTGAAGCAGAGTTTGGTTATATTAGGATAATATGGAGAAGTAAGCCAGAGGTTAAGAGGGAATGAAAAGATGAGTGTTTTGTAAGATCTAAAAACCAAAGAAGTATCAGTGATATACAGATAAACCTTTACTAGGTGACTCCAGGAAACAAGACAACTTTCCCTTATTCTTTGTCTGCATTCTCATTACTTTATATTAACTTATGCAAAGTATTAGGCATCTATTTTATACTTTAATTTCCCCTTCTAAAATTTCATCAGTGGTGATGAATGCATTTTATATATCATTGAAAAAGGAAGTAAAAGTCAATTGCTTTAAAAACAAAACTGGTTTGCTACATATTATAATATAGAAGGGCCCATTCTATATACTCTCAAATTCAGTTCTAGCATTTCTAGTTCTGTACATTTCTATTTTTTTCTGTCATCAGAAAAGTTAGATATAAAGTCTACCTTCAACTGTAATAATCCTACATTCTAGGTGCATAGATTTAATAAGATCTTATTCTGCTCTCCCTTTCTAGATTTTTTTTTAAAGTTCAAATTACTTTGCATTTATGGTTAGTTATGTTAATCTACTTCAAATCCTTTTTAACAATGATAAAGTTGTACATTTATATAAATGTGTAAGTTTACTTAGTGTGACTAAGTGGCCTGCATGTTATTCCTCTTGTTTTCCAACTACATTGCCTATTACCTTCCCTTTATGAAACATTCTCATTTGTACTTCAAGATCGAAGATGTCTCCTATTTGTTGTAGCTAGTTGCTTGTTTAAATGTTTTGTACAGAAGATAATCAAGTGTGTCTTGCCCTGGACCTCGTGTGCCTTCAGGGGTGACCCCTGTGTGGGACTGTCATTAGTTTATTTTACAGCACTGCCCTCCAAAGTAGTTATGATGTTGTAAAAAATCATGTTGTATGTTATGACATATAGTTTCATTGGCAGATGTTTGTATATGAATATTTTTTCGTTCAACAAATAATGACAAGCACTTGCTTAGCTCAGGCCCTCTTTTGTGTATTGGTTGAGAAAGCTCAGTGGAAGTACATCCTTGCATGTGTGGTTGGTGACAGGGTATGGCTAGGCAATTTTTAAAAAGTGTGGTTAACCTGGTAATGATAGTTGCTGTGAGGAAAATAAAACAAGATAGTATGATAGTGTGAATGCGAGTGGCAGTGGGGGATGTATGATCTGGTGAGAACTTGTCAAGAACATTTGGGGAAATCTGAAAGCTAACACTAAACACATATTTTCAGATTATCATTTGAAAGCCTAGGAATTGGTTAAAGTTTTTATTTTTTTTATTGGTTGTTCACAACATTACAAAGCTCTTGACATATCATATTTCATACATTAGATTGATGTGGGTTATGAACTCCCAATTTTTACCCCAAATGCAGATTGCAGAATCACATCGGTTACACATCCACAATTTTACATAATGCCCTAATAGTAATTGTTGTATTCTGCTACCTTTCCTATCCCCTACTATCCCCCCTCCCCTCCCCTCCCAACTTCTCTGTCTACCCCATCTACTGTAATTCATTTCTCTCTTTGTTTATTTTCCCATTCCCCTCACAACCTCTTATATGTAATTTTGTTTAGCAATGAGGGTCTCCCTTCATTTCCATGCAATTTCCCTTTTCTCTCCCTTTCCCTCCCATCTCAAGTCTCTGTTTAATGTTAATCTTTTCTTCTTACTCTTCCTCCCTGCTCTGTTCATAGTTGCTCTCATTATATCAAAGAAGACATTTGGTATTTGTTTTTTAGGGATTGGCTAGCTTCACTAAGCATAATCTGCTCTAGTGCCATCCATTTCCCTGCAAATTCTATGATTTTGTCATTTTTTATTGCTGCATAGTACTCCATTGTGTATAGACGCCACATTTTTTTAATCCATTCATCTATTGAAGGGCATCTGGGTTGGTTCCACAGTCTAGCTATTGTGAATTGTGCTGCTATGAACATCGATGTGGCAGTATCCCTGTAGCATGCTCTTTTAAGGTCTTCAGGGAATAGTCTGAGAAGGGCAATAGCAGGGTCAAATGGTGGTTCCATTCCCAGCTTTCCCAGGAATCTCCAAACTGCTTTCCAAATTGGCCGCACCAATTTGCAGTCCCACCAGCAATGTACAAGTGTACCCTTTTCTCCACATCCTCGCCAGCACTTGTTGTTGTTTGACTTCATAGTGGCTGCCAATCTTACTGGAGTGAGATGGTATCTTAGGGTGGTTTTGATTTGCATTTCTCTGACTGCCAGAGATGGAGAGCATTTTTTCATGTTCTTGTTGATTGATTGTATATCCTCCTCTGAGAAGTGTCTGTTCAGGTCCTTGGCCCATTTGTTGATTGGGTTATTTGTTATCTTATTGTCTAATTTTTTGAGTTCTTTGTATACTCTGGATATTAGGGCTCTATCTGAAGTGTGAGGCGTAAAAATTTGTTCCCAGGATGTAGGCTCCCTATTTACCTCTCTTATTGTTTCTTTTGCTGAGAAAAAACTTTTAAGTTTAATTAAGTCCCATTTGTTGATTCTAGTTGTTAACTCTTGTGCTATGGGTGTCCTATTAAGGAATTTGGAGCCCGACCCCACAATCTGTAGATCGGAGCCAACTTTATCTTCTATCAGACGTAGAGTTTCTGATTTGATATCAAGCTCCTTGATCCATTTTGAGTTAACTTTTGTGCATGGCGAGAGAAAGGGATTCAGTTTCATTTTGTTGCATATGGATTTCCAGTTTTCCCAACACCATTTGTTGAAGATGCTATCCTTCCTCCATTGCATGCTTATAGCCCCTTTATCAAATATAAGATAGTTGTAACTTTGTGGATTAGTCTCTGTATCCTCTATTTTATACCATTGGTCCACCCGCCTGTTTTGGTACCAGTACCATGCTGTTTTTGTCACTATTGCTCTGTAATATAGTTTGAAATCTGGTATCGCTATACCGCCTGATTCACACTTGCTGCTTAGAATTGCTTTTGCTATTCTGGGTCTTTTATTTTTCCATATGAATTTCATGATTGCTTTATCTATTTCTACAAGAAATGCCGTTGGGATTTTGATTGGCATTGCATTAAATCTATAGAGAACTTTTGGTAATATCGCCATTTTGATGATGTTAGTTCTGCCTATCCATGAACAGGGTATATTTTTCCATCTTCTAAGATCTTCTTCTACTTCTCTCTTTAGGGTTCTGTAGTTTTCATTGTATAAATCTTTCACCTCTTTTGTTAGGTTGATTCCCAAGTATTTTATTTTTTTTGAGGATATTGTGAATGGAGTGTTTTCCCTCATTTCCATTTCAGAAGTTTTGTCGCTGATATACAGAAATGCCTTTGATTTATGTGTGTTGATTTTATATCCTGCCACTTTGCTGAATTCATTTATTAGTTCTAGTAGTTTCTTTGTAGACCCTTTTGGGTCTTCCAGGTATAGAATCATGTCATCTGCAAATAGTGATAATTTAAGTTCTTTTTTTCCTATTTTTATGCCTTTAATTTCTTTCGTCTGTCTAATTGCTCTGGCCAGTGTTTCGAGAACTATATTGAATAGAAGTGGAGATAGAGGGCATCCCTGTCTTGTTCCGGATTTTAGAGGGAATGCCTTCAACTTTTGTCCATTCAGAATGATGCTAGCCTGAGGCTTAGCATAGATAGCTTTTACAATGTCAAGGTAAGTTCCTGTTATCCCTAGTTTTTCTAATGTTTTGAACATAAAGGCATGCTGTACTTTGTCGAATGCTTTCTCTGCGTCTATCGAGATGATCATATAGTTCTTATCTTTAAGTCTATTGATGTGGTGAATAACATTTATTGATTTCCGTATGTTGAACCATCCTTGCATCCCAGGGATGAATCCTACTTGATCATGGTGCACTATTTTTTTGATGTGTTTTTGTATTCGATTCGCCAGAATTTTATTGAGGATTTTTGCATCTAGGTTCATTAGAGATATTGGTCTGTAGTTTTCTTTCTTTGAGGTGTCTTTGTCTGGTTTCAGGATCAGGGTGATGTTGGCCTCATAGAATGAATTTGGAAGAGCTCCCTCTTTTTCTATTTCCTGAAATAACTTGAAAAGTATTTGTATTAATTCTTCTTTAAAGGTTTTGTAAAACTCCGCTGTATACCCATCCGGTCCTGGGCTTTTCTTGGTTAGTAGTCTTCTGATGGCTTCTTCAATTTCATCCATTGATATTGGTCTGTTCAGATTGTGTGTATCCTCCTGACTCAGTCTGGGCAAATCATATGACTTAAGAAATTTATCGATGTCTTCACTATCTTCTATTTTATTGGAATATAGGTTTTCAAAATAATTTCTAATTGTCTTCTGTATTTCTGTAGCATCTGTTGTGATATTGCCTTTTTCATCCCGTATGTTAGTAATTTGAGTTCTCTCTCCTTCTCTTCGTTAGCATGGCTAAAGTTCTGTCGATCTTATTTATTTTTTCGAAGAACCAACTTTTAGTTTTGTTAATTTTTCAATAGTTTCTTTTCTTTCAATTTCATTAATTTCCGCTCTGATTTTAATTATTTCTTGCCTTCTGCTACATTTGCTGTTGTTTTGCTCTTCCTTTTCTAGGGCTTTGAGTTGGAGTGTGAGCTCATTTATTTGTTGGTTTCTTCTTTTTTTGAGGAATGACCACCAGGCGATGAACTTTCCTCTTAAAACTGCTTTTATTGTGTCCCATAGATTCCGATATGTTGTGTCTGTATTTTCGTTTATCTCTAAGAATTTTTTGATTTCCTCCTTTATGTCTTCTGTAACCCATTGATCATTCAGTAGCATATTGTTCATTTTCCATGTGATGTAGGATTTTTCCTTCCTTCTTTTATCATTGATTTCCAGTTTCATTCCATTATGATCAGATAAAATGCATGGTATAATGTCCACCCCTTTATATTTACTGAGGGTTGCCCTATGGCATAATATATGGCCTATTTTTGAGAAGGATCCATGTGCTGCTGAGAAAAAAGTATATCCATTTGATGATGGTTGATATATTCTATATAAGTCAGTTAAGTCTAGGTTATTGATTGTGGTATTGAGTTCTATAGTTTCTTTATTTAACTTTTGTTTGGAGGATCTGTCCAATGGTGAGAGAGGTGTGTTGAAGTCTCCCATAATTATTGTGTTGTGGTCTATTTGATTCTTGAACTTGAGGAGAATTTGTTTTATGAATGTCGCAGCACCATTATTTGGTGCGTAAATATTGATAATTGTTATGTCTTGTTGGTGAATGGTTCCTTTTAACAGTATATAATGACCTTCTTTATCCCTTTTGATTAACTTAGTCTTGAAGTTGATTTTATTCGATATGAGGATGGCCACCCCTGCTTGCTTGCGAGGACCGTGTGCGTGGTATATTTTTTCCCATCCTTTCACCTTCAGCCTGTGTATGTCTTTTCCAATCAGATGTGTCTCCTGGAGGCAGCATATTGTTGGATTTGTTTTTTTAATCCATGATACCAGCCTATGTCGCTTTATTGGAGAGTTTAAGCCATTAACATTCACAGTTACTATTGATAAGTGGTTTGAACTTCCATCCATGTTTGATTGTTTATCCTTTTTTTAAAAAAAATTTTGTTTGTTTCTCCATGATTGTCTTTCCCCTCGCCCTCTGTCTTTACTGAGGCACTTCCCACTGATGGTTTTGGTTATTGTTTTTCATTTCTTCTTCTTGTAGTGTTTTGCTCAAAATGCTTTGCAATGCTGGTTTTCTGGCTGCAAATTCTTTTAACTTTTGTTTATCATGAAAGATTTTTATTTCGTTGTCATACCTGAAGCTTAATTTTGCTGGATACAGAATTCTTGGTTGGCATCCATTGTCTTTCAGTGTTTGAAATACATTGTTCCATGACCTTCTTGCTTTCAGTGTCTGTGATGAAAAATCCATGGTTAACCGTATTGGTTTACCCCTAAATGTAATCTGTCTCCTTTCTCTTGTAGCTTTTAATATTTTCTCTTTGTTCTGTATATTGGATATCTTCATAACAATGTGTCTTGGTGTTGGTCTACTGTGATTTTGTGTGCTCGGTGTCCTGTATGCATCTTCAATTTGTATATCTGTTTCCTTTTTTATTTCTAGAAAGTTTTCTGTAATTATTTCATTCAGCAGGTTTCTCATTCCCTTGGTTTGAATCTCTGTACCTTCTTCTATCCCGATGACTCGTAAGTTTGGTTTCTTCATGTTATCCCATAACTCTTGGATGTTTTTCTCGTGATTTTTTACCAGCCTTTCTGAGTTGGCTAGACTCTTTTCAAGATGGTATATTTTGTCTTCATTATCTGACGTTCTGGTTTCTACTTGCTCCACTCTGTTAGTGATACTCTCAATTGAGTTTTTAATTTGGTTTATCCTTTCCTTCATTTCTAGAATTATTGTTTGATTATTTTTTATAATCTCTATCTCCTGATAAAGATGCTTAACTTCTTCTTTTATCTGTTTATGAAATGCATTCTCAATGTGTTCTTTCGCTGCTTGAATTTGCTGTCTTGTATCCTCTTTAAGGTTCCATTCCATCTGTCTTAGGTGTTCCTTGAGTTCTTTATATGACCATTTTTCTGATGACTCTAGGTCCTCCTTGAATATTTAGGCTGCCCTGCATTGTTTGTACTCCTTTTCTTCCTTGTTTTTTGAAGCTGCTCATGTTGCTTCTTGTTCTGTTTGACTGCTGAGTTACTGTTTACTCCTATAGATTAATTTGATGCTTGGGAGGAAAGGTATTTGAAGGGAAGGGAAGAAGTCTCTAAAGAGAATGAGAGTAGGCAGGTAGAATTCAAGGAAAAAAGGGGGGATAAGAAAAATGAAAAGACTAAAGAAGAAAAAGGATAGGCACTAAAAAAGAAAAAAAATAAAAAAAAATAATAATAATTAAAAAAATTTAAATTAAAATTAGTAGAAAAAAAATTTAAAAAAAATATTTTGCAAAAAAAAATTAATAAAACAACAAGAGAGAACAAAATGAAAATGAAAGAAAAAACCCAAATCAAAAAAAAAAGAGAAAAGAAAAAGAAAAGAAAAAGAGAAAAAAAAATAATAAAAAAAACCTAATAAATGCCGTCTTAGAGTTTGATTAACTTCTCTTCCAGTAGATGGCGCTGTGCCCACCAGGTCAAGTTTCTCCTGTCAATACACGGGAACCAATCACTGTGCAGCAGCTCCTCCCAGACTGGGCGAGTCTCCAATCCTGAGTGTCTAGGGCCTCCTCTTGTGTCTAGTCACTTCCTACTTTTCCTCTAGCCAGGCCCCTGTCACCACAATATTGGCTACATTCCAAGTCTGCTGCTCCCGGGAGCCCTGTTTTCATGAACGACTGGGCACACTCTTCCAGTTTGCCATTCCCTCAGACCCTAAGTTTGTAGAGTTTGGGGCTGAGAATCCTCAGCGGATTTTACTTGCCCTCCGGTATCCACTTCCCCATAGCTGGTGCAAGAGACCTCAGCAGTCAGCCCTGGTGGGAGCGGTAGTTCCGCTCCGCAGGTCCCACACCACCTCTGATTCCCTCGGGCTGGCTGTAGCACTCACGGGAGAGCTGGGAGGGGCCCTTACGGGAGAGCTGGGAGGGGCCCTTAAGGTTTTCCCGATGTGTGGAGAGGCAAGGCTATGGGATCACACACGTTTCCACGAAGTTATCTCCTCCGCAGCAGTCTGATGACGTGGTTTCCCTTTGCCGGGCGACCAATTCAACGGGTGGGTCCTTCTCTCCCAAGCCCCGTTTCAAACCTGTGGCCACTACTTATGAAGGCTCGGTAGGCATTTACCTTCGTATGATGAGAAGGGCTGACCAGTTGTTTCAGCCGGATGAATTAATGCCGAGTCATAGCTGTTTGTCTGCGGGAAGCAGGTGACCGGGAGTTTGAATTCAGCGGGTCAGAGCTCAGTGCGTGTTCTCGGATCACTTGGATTTTAAATTGTCACTCATCTTATCAGCTGTTTCATATAATTCGGCAGCTCATTCGCGCGGTGAAGAGTCTGCTCTATGCTGCTCCGCGGGAGGCGGCGGCGGCTGCGGCGGCGGCTGCGGCGGCGGCAGCAGCGGCCTTCGGGACCCCCGGGGAGGGGGTGCGGGTTGGGGGAGGGGAGGCGGCGCCTCAGGGCCGCGCGGTCCGGGTGCCGGACACGCAGGAGAGCGGGCGGGGTGGGGGAAAGAAATTGAGATCTAAATTTAGAGACTGAGCTTGGGAGGAGAGACAGCTGGGGAGAAAGAAGCAAGGCGGAGAGAGAGGCTGAGAGGGGAAGGAGATGCTGGTTAAAGTTTTTAAGTCCCATAATCATAATCTTTATAAAAAGTGTTTATGTATTAAGATTTCAACTGGGCATTATGGGTTAATTCAAAATTTGGAATGTTTTTGAACCTTTTTTATTTTTTTTTTACTAAATGCTTACTTTGGAAGTATGACTCTGTGCTTTAAATCCAACCATATTTTTATCTTATGAAATTAATAAAACAAATTATATTTTTTTCTTGCATTGAATACTTAGAAATGTTTGCATTATATTATGTTAACAAATATAGTTCTGAAGATAAAATGATATAACAGTGCAGTTAGATTGTAACTGATTTTTTCCCCTCTTTTAAAAGAAATTGATCACCCATGAGAAATTTGAAAGTGCATGTGAAGAACTAAATAATGCATTGCTTCGGGAGCAGCAGGCACAAATGCTTTTGAATGAACAGGCACAACAACTACAGGAGCTGAATTACAGACTTGAATTGCACTCCAGTGAGGAAGCTGACAAAAACCAAACTCTGGGAGAAGCTGTTAAGGTAGGAGAGCATCTCTCCCAGAAGGCTTATTTCCTATTTGGATCTTAGGGGGGATTCATGTATACCTCCTGAATAGGGACTAGGTCCCAAGGTGTGAAATTTTATTGTATAAGAGCTTATAAGAATGGAATGAATGAACTCTCATTTCATCCTCAGTTATAAACATACATTCAGATGTATTGAAAATGTGAAAGTAGGCTTTATTGGCTGGTTGAAAACAAAGTGGAGATTTTTCCAACATTAATTTTTATTTACATTAATCTTCCTTGTTTCTTTTTGTTCTTTTCCTATTCTTGTTTTGTGCCTCCTGGACTTTGGAAACTTCACATATCTTTTGGATTCTGGAGGGTTTGGATCTAGGTCTCTCTAATTCTTATATAGTAAATGCACATTTGGATAGGAGGGAGATTTGGTTAGAAAGATTTGTTCTCGTTGTCATATATTCTTGGCAATTGTATTTAGAAGGAAAAGGGAAGTTATAATCTATGACTTGTTGTTTAGAGAATTTCATTACTAGATTTATGACTGCAGTATTTTGTTTTTTTTTTTTTTGGAAATGTTGGTTATAAAGTATAGGAGAATTCTTGTTTTTAATTTTACTACTTGAGGATTTTTTGCTAGTGAGGTTATATATACTAGGATGGAACTAAATCCAGTAAAATAAAAATAATATTGCGTCTATTTCAGGTATTATACTAGTAATGCAATTAGTCAACTTAGGATTGATATATAACTCAGAGTTGGTATATAAGTAATATTAATTCAGAATTGGTAAATAACTAATTAAACAAACGATGTATGTTTATTCTAATACTTAAAAACCATCACTACTAATAATAAAATAGCGAAAATTTATTGAGAAATTCCTGTTTGGCAGGAATGCTATATTAAATCTTTATTATATCATGTGAACACCACAAAAACTGTGGAGTTATTTACATTTTGTTGATAAGAAAACTGAGATACAGAGAGGTTATATAACTAGGACTACCATTAGTAAGTGAAAGATCCAGGAAGTTCCTGATTATCACATTATATAGATGCATAGCACACATGTGCCAGAATCTGTGTCATTGTCCCTGCATGAATTATCTTATTTTATTTTTTTAATAAATAAAGGAAGGCAGAATTGTTGAAGAGGGCATAATTTTTTAAAAAATATTTTTAGTTGTAGATGAACACAATACCTTTATTTTGTTTATTTAGTTTTTTAATGTAATGCTGGGGATTGAACCCAGTGCCTCAAGCGTGTTAGGCAAGTGCTCTACCACTGAGCCCCAGCCTGAGCCCTATCTTATATTTCATTCTAAAACTAACCTTGGGAAATAGGACTATTATAATTATTGTTTTTGAAGGCAGTTGACTTACTCAAGGTCTCCTGCCTGTAATATTGAAACTGGGATTTAATTTTTGGAAAAATTGGAAAATATTAAAATCTAAAAGAAGTAAATATAAATGAATTTAAGAGGGAAATATAGATGCCCTTAAGGAAGGAAAAAAACCCTCACAGAATACTACTAATATTTTAGAATTTATTTTTTAAAATAAAAATATTACAATGAACCATTTGAAATTGCTGATTTTAAAGTGAAAAACAGACACATGACAGCAATTTTAAATGGTTAGAAGTAATATATATAATTTAGTTACATAAATGAGAATGTACTTATATATTGCTTTGTTACTAATTTGTATCACATAGTAGTAGACTGAGTGGTCTGGTTAACCAATCGATAATTAAAGGATATCAATTTTTATTTTCTGCTTTTTTTAAAAATACAAGTAATCACTATTATAGAAAAATAAGAAAATATAGATAAAAAAAATTAAAATTAAAACAAACTCAAGTCATACCAATAGATATACCTACTGCTAAAATTTTGATATATGTTACAGTTTGTATTTTGAAAATACAGAAATATAACCAAATATAGGTTAATAAAAATATAGTCAGACTCATATTATAGTTTTACTTACTTTTTTATAAAAACCATGTCAAGAATGTCAATAATTTCTTTCCTTGGTGGTAAATGTCATGCTAATGAAGTATCATCATCTCTAATGGCTGATTGAATTCTTTTGAATGCATGTAATTCTCCCTTTTTTCTTTTTCTTTTTAATTAACAAAATTATATTTCAGTATTTTGGTACTTGTACATGTTGTGGGATGACCACGCTAATTGACAAATCTGTCATCTCACAGACATCATTTCTTTTTGGTGAGAACATCTAAGATCCACTCTTAAAATTTTTGAAATATACAATACATTATTTACAATAGTTTCCTTGTAATAGATTACCAGAATTTATTCCACCTGTCTAATTGCAACTTTGTACCATTTGACTAATTCCTGCCCTCCATTTCAGCCTCTGGTAACCATTGGAAAGTACATAATTTATTAGCCTTATTTATTATTATGGATTTAGATTCATTCCACAAATTTCCCCTCCTCTTCCTCCTTTTTGGTGTTATAAGAAGTTAAGATTAACCCTATAATCTTTATACACATATCTGTGATTATTTCCTCAGGGTAAATTCCTAGGAATTACTAGGTCAGGAGACACAAACATTTATAATGGGTGAATATTATCAAGCAGCTTATAGTAAGTTTTTGTCAATTATATGATCTTCTAAGGTGTATGAGATGTGTACTTTTTGCCTAACCTGGCTATTAATACTTAATTTTTTTTGCCAAATTTGATAGATATGTCATTGTTACTCTTATTTGTATTTCTTTTAAGTATTAGTCAAATTGAACATTTTTTATGTGTATTGCTAATTAAACAACATTTTAATGTTTCATGTCCTATTAATAGATATTGTGATTCACTATGCTTTGAAAAAGCATCTAACTATCATAGTGGAGCCTTTTCTTCCTATGGTAGTTTGTAGTTTATATTTAGGTATCATATTTTCCAGCAGATAAAGATCTGTTCATATTAATTTCTTTAAAGTACCAGTAGCTTAAATATTGTTGTCAGGAGTGGAGAATTGTTTAATTACTATCTCTTAATTAGAATTAGCAGGTGATAATGTGAAAATGCTCTCTTGAGGGAGGCAGCATGGTTCAGTGGAAAAAAGCACTGGCCTTGGAACAAGTATTCTTGAATTAAAATCCCAGGTCTTTCACTCGAGCAAATTACTTAACCTTTCTGAACCTTAGTTTCCTCTTCTACAAAAATAGGGATAATGATACTTAAGTTACAGTATTTTTATGAAAATGAATTAAGATACTATTTGAAAAGCAATTATATGTTTAATAAATATTTACATGTGTGTGTATGGGTGTGTGTCTGTTTTTGTGTGTGTTTTGGTACTAGGGATTGACTCAGGGGCACTTAACAACTGAACCCATCCCTGGCTCTTTTTGTATTCTATTTAGAGTCAGGGTCTCACTGAGTTGCTTAGTGCCTCACTAAGTTGCTGAGGCTAACTTTGAACTCATGATCCTCCTGCTTCAGCCTCCCGAGTCACTGGGATTATACGTTTTTTGTGTTTTTGATAATACTTTAAAAAGTAGTTCTGTCTTTTAACCATGTTCTGTATATAACATCTTTTGAAAAATAGAATGTATTGTTTCTTTTTATGAAATGAAATAAGATCATGAATGGAAAAATCAGAAGAGAAAAGAAGTTACCTATAATTTGTTATCTGGAAACAATCATTGTTAACGTTTTGGAATTTTGTTTTTAATCATTTTTTAATATGTGATAATTTTTATAAAACAAACTTTAAACCAGATGCTCAAAATGGTCTTCTTTCCATTATAATACAGCTAGGTCTTGGATAAGACCCTTCTTGTAGTAACAGTAGTGCATTAAGAAGTAAAGGAAATCTTCTAGGACAGAAATATAATAAACAATCCCACCGACAAACCCCAGTATGTAGAAATCAAAGTTAGCAAACAAATGCTAGGTTTGCCCTGGAGGCAAATACCAATAGCTATGCTGCAAGTAGAAGACTAAGCTTTAGGCTTCACCAGTATATAGGAGCTTGAACCTGAGACTCGGACATTAAGGAATTGCCTATTAACCTGAAAGGGATAATCCTAGGTCACTAGTGTCCTGTTGCTCTAGGCAGAAGCTAATGCAAAATTCTCTTTGGAAGAAAGCTTGCCTAATTTAGTTCCTTCAGGTAACCCTGCAGAGTAAGATCAACCAAGTAACTAACACATGAACAGATGTATTAATCTTCTATATAGCCGCAATGCTGAACTCTTTTTGTCATTCTGCGTACTTTATCTGTACTTTCTAAGGCTTTCTGCAGAGACACACATTTATTTTATACTGACAGTTTTGTTTTTTCCTTTTCAAACCTTATGCCTTTAGTCACCCTCCCCCTAGCTCCCACATACCTTACTACACTTGCTATAGTACAGTGTGGAATATAAGTAGAAACTTTGGGCATCCTTATCTCATTCTCAATCTTAAACAGAATCTATGATTTCTCCATTAAGAAAGAAGTTTGTTATGTTTTTTAGTTGGTGATCCTTATTGAGTGAAAAGAGTTATCTTCCTAAATTATGCATGTTTAAAAATCATGAATGGACGTTGGATATTTTAATAAAATATAATTTTATGAATCTTTTGAGATAAGCATATGATTTTCCTCCTCTCATTCTGTTAGCATGTTGAATGATATCAGCTATTGGCAGACTATGGCCCGTGTTTGTATAGCCTGTGAACTAAGAGTGGTTATGTATTTATGTATTTATTTATTTACGGTACTGAGGATTGAACCCAATAGTGTTTAACAACTGAGCTACATCCCCAGTCTTTTTTATTTATTTTTGAAATTTTGAGACAGGATTTCACCAAGTTGCTTAGGGCCTCACCAACTTGTTGAGTCTGGCCTTGCAATCCTCCTGTCTCAGCTGCCACAGTTGCTGAGATTACATGTGTGCACCACCACACCCTGGCTTGGTTTTCACATTTTTAAAGGATTGTAAACAATAATAAAACCCTAAGTATATGTATGAAGACATGAATGATGTGAATATACTTTGTATATAACCAGAGATATGAAAACTTGTGCTCTGTATGTGGAATATGAATTGTAATACATTCTGCTGTCATATATAACAAATTAGTATAAAAAACAAATTTAAAATAAGAGAAATACTAGAGATATTGAAATCAGGTACTTTAAAATAAATTTTTATTTATTTATTTATTTCAAGAGATAATTTTTCTGGTATTAATTTCTGTCGTCCATAGAGATATATGAGGAAAATAAAGCATCTAAATAGCTCCTGAATCTCCCCAAATAATTTTGGTATTTGTAACTGTTATCAGCCTTGGATTGGACTTATCTTCTGAAATATACATTCCATTGTTTCAAAGTGAGTTGATTCCTCTCGGTTAGTCTACAAATAATAATTTGATAATATACACCTTTGACTTAGTGTATATTATAATAATCTGCATAATCTGTTAAAAATGAACCATAGGCTCATAGAGAATATGCTGGTGGGGTTAGGGTACAGGGTAGTTTAGACTCCTATACATAATAATTTAGAAAATGACATTAATTTGTGAATTATAACAAACAATGGAAATAGTACAGACAGTGAGTGATATGATGACATTTGTGAAATGACATTTATCATATGAAATGAGATCTTTTTCATTTTTCTCTCTAGCAAATTCGAAATTAAGAATGAACATATAATTTAGGATTGTAGAACTATATAGTTTTCCTTATTTTTCCTGGGAAAAATTACGTATCTATGTAATCCTTGTAACTTTCAATTTCATCTACAATGCACTAGATGTGTTTATTTTTTATAGAAGATTTAAAATATTTTTGTGTTTATAGAATCATCAGGTATAGAATTTTTTAGTAAAGTTGTAAATTATATTCTGATTTATCTTTCTTAAAAATAAATTCTGATCATCTAATTAATATTTGTATTTGAGTCCCCTACTGTGTAGAAAGTACAGTACTTGACTTTGTAAAGAATATGTATTGAAGTTAATTATAAGAAAACCTATAACCTATGATTGGTGAGATTTTTGATATAATAATGGACGAGAGCTTCTGAAATTGTTACTAAATCTAAGATTCTTTGAATTATCACAGTTTTGTAATTTTGTCCATGAAAAATCCTAGTCTTTTCTTGAGAGAGATTGACTTGGGAGGAAATAATAAAGATTTATTCACATAGTCTACCAAATAGTTCCTTTGTCTAACCCTGATCCAGCATGTGTCCCTTTTCATCGTAGTTTTCTGTCCTCTGTGTATTTCTGCTGTGTTGTCTTTCATCCCATCAAGCTGTTCGCAGCCTGTCAGGGTTTTACTTATGTCTCTTCCTAGCTCCCAGTATCATTCCTGACTTTCCTGCAGTTGCTTTGGCTTTTTCTTTACCCATGCTTCAATTTTAATACAAAATGAATTCTGTGCTTATAGTTTTCCATTTTAAAACTTAATATACTTAGGCTGCTGCTGGAGAAGAAGTAAAGAGAAAAGAATATATTTTTCAAATCTTAAGTGGAGTAATTTACAAAGATTTTTTGAAGTCTTTGTAGTAATTGTAGCAAAGAGTTGCATTTTATGAATATTTAGCTTTTTATTTTGATAATGTCTTAACTTTTTTGTATTACTGATAAAATTATTTGCCATACTCTGAGGATTTATAATATGAACGATGCATGAAATAATGTATTTACCTAATTTTGAATAGTTATATTTTTTCTAGTAAACTTTAAACAAAAGAACCTCAAAATTTATTTTCTTTAAAAAATTTAAAGATCTTTAAGTTGCCAGACTCTGATTATAATAATAATTAGCTTCTCCCACATAATCCATTTTCACAAAGTAGGATTATTAACATCAGTACTTAATTTAAAAGTCTTATCATTTTTTACCTTAATCCCATATATTTTTATCTTCCTAATGACTTACACCATTGAGACCTATAGGGTAGTCAATTATATTTCAAGGTCGGGGAAAAAGAATTAAGAAGACAACAGCTCTCATATCCCTTTTTATAAATAATAATTTAGTGGTGAAGTTTCATGCAAGAAGCTAGAAGAGTCATAAAAAGTTGTCATTCTTATTTTTAGCCTGAACAACAGAAAAATGTAATGATAGGAAACTTTTCTGTTTAAACTTATGACATGATAATTTCCTGTTTTCAGAGTGCATGTTCTCATGTAATTTTTAAAATTTTTTCCTACGTTCAGCTTTGTTCTCAATGAGTACTAATTTGAAATTAGACTTATTATGCTTTTTAAGTAAGTACTAACCTTTGATTTTTGATCACATTTTTAAAATGACTTAAAATATTTTTAATTATACAGTTTAGCTTTTTGTAAAATTTTTACATTATCTCAATTTATATTTTTTGACTAAACATGCTCATTATAAGAAAAAAATAGAAAAAAATAACTTGTATACAATCCCATTATTCACATATAACCATAATTAATATTTTTGAAAATAAACCTAAAGTTATATAACTTTGTATTTTATGTTTTTAGCAGAAGAGCAACATTATTTAAAATTTATAATCTCAAGGAATCATTCTGGTATCTATTAGAATGCAGACTGTAGATATGCAAAAGTGGAAACAAACTAGTTAGGAAACTAACAGTATAAACCAGATAAGATAGGATGTTGGCTTTAACCAACTTGAATCTAATGTATGAAATATGATATTTCAAGAGCTTTGTAATGTTTTGAACAACCAATAAAAAAAAAAAAGAACAGTGTGGTAAGAATTTTCTATTGGGACTACATGTAAATATGACAGAGAGGAATCAAGAATGATCCTTAGCAGCTGGGTGAATGGGATTACTATTTAGTAACAGTTATTAAGATTGTTTAAAATTTATTTTAATGAGCCATGTAATACTCCATTTCATGAATGTGCTAAAATGTACTTAACTATTTTTCTATTATTGGATCTTCAGATTTATTATTATTTTTTCATTGTTAAAACTTAAGATGAGGGGCTGAGGCTGTAGCTCAGTGGCAGAACGCTTGCCTAGCATATGTAAGGCACTGGGTTCGATCCTTAGCACCACATAAAGACAAACAATTAAAATAAAGGCATTCTGTTTATATTCAACTACAAAAAAATAAATTAAAAAACCTTAAGATGAGCATCATGTAACTTTGTATAATTTATTATATACTCAGAGCTGAAGAAGCATAGAGAAAAAATACAGATATTTTGAAGTTTTGTGTTGTCGTTTTTTAAAATTTACTTTTAAGGCAATTGATAGTTTTTTTTTTTTTTTCCAGATTAGGGTTTTGCTGGAGGATGGTAAAAGAGTACTTGTCTAATTCCATTCTTGTTAGCATTGGGTATTATTGGGTGTTGTCATTAAAATACCATTAACAAATCAAAACCAATAACCTTTATTGAGTGTGATAGATGGTAAAAGGTATGTGTTTTTTTTTTGCATTAAGCATAAAGAGGAGCAATGATCCCCTCCATTTGATTTTATGTAAAGTTAATTTGTTATTTGTAGGATCATTTGAGAAAAGAGAACATTACTGAGCACATATACTTTTGTTAGACATCTTGCAAGCCACTTTGATTATTTTAGTAAACAGTCACAACATGTTAAGAGATAAGTATTATTGCTTGCATTGTACAAATGAAGATACAGAAATAATAGCAAAGAACTGGACAATATACATGATGAAATTGCTTTATACAGAAGCTAAATATGTTTGCAACATTTCTTTCTTTTTTTTTTTTTTTTTTTGGTACCAGGGATTGAACTCAGGGGCACTCAACCACTGAGCCACATCCCCACCCTGTTGTGTATTTTTTATTTAGAGATAGGGTCTCACTGAGTTGCTTAGCACCTCGCTTTTGCTGAGGCTGGCTTTGAACTCACGATCCTCCTGCCTCAACCTCCCGAGCTGCTGGGATTACAGGTATGTATGTGCCACTGTGCCCAGCAACGTTTTTAACATTATTTAAAAGTCTAGATTCTGTTGGGGTTATCCATAGTTTTTAGGAGTGTTACTGTTGAAAATTTGTAATTTTAATTTGTTATACCATTAGATTTCGTATTTTATATTTAAAAGCAAACTGCTTTACACTTATTTCAAGGGAAAGTTGATAAACATGATATTTATTACATGTCAAAGGAATATTTTTAAAACAGTAAAAATTATTTGCCTTTTAACAAAATTAATCTTATGTTTTAAAATAGTCATTTTTATACTTGAAAATGTGCATATCCTGCTACCTGTCATATGTTGCCCACTTAAAGAAAACTTCATGATAATGAATATGATTTTCCCTTGTCAACCCTCATTATTATATTCAGAATTAATCAGTCTACACAGTATTCTCTGAGCTTTTCAAAAATAAAATTTATAATTTATAATCAAAATTATTGTTTTATTGAATAAAAACATATGACATTCTGGTTTTTCTGTTTTTATATCATTCATATATTTATCTATTACATGTATTCACTCAGTTATATGCATATATATACACACATACTACACAATTTTACATTTTGTGTAAATAAGTTATATTTATAATTTGTATGTTTATATACTAATATAAAATACAATTCATATTAATTGAAGAAATGGAAAGAATTTACTTTTGTTTAACTCTCAAGTTTTCTCTTGTGATATGGAAGCAGAAAAGACAAAGAATCAACTTCATTGCTTCTTCTTCCTCAATCTCTGACTGAATTTCATATGATAATGCTTTTCTCAGTTCATGCTATTAGAAATAGAACCTATCATTTACCTTGCATTTGCAGAATTCAAATTGTTAAAAGCTCCTGTGTTTAAAACACCAACCACAGGATTGGTAACTGAAAACAGAGACAAGGAGTAGATGAGATCATGCAGCAGGTAGATCAGTTGTCCTACCATTTTTGGGAAGAAAGTTTCTTTAATGATGTAGGTAGAGAGGCAAATTGGCTGTTATACCTTTAAAATCTAATGAGGATCTTGAATCATGCTAATAATGTAACCACTATGAATGATATGCTTTTCATACATTCTTTGTAGTCCTCACAATTACATGGACAGATGCATATAATTATAACAACTATAAATTATAAATAGAAAATAAGGATCAGAATTAATGTTAAATTTGTTTGAAGTCACATATTAGTGGGTTTTGGAGTCAGAATTTGAACCCAGAATCTGCCCAACTCCCTGATACTTCCTATTTCAATACAAGTTTCTTTTAAAATTTGGTGCATTTTATTTTTTATCTATGATAATCTTCTTTAAAAAAAACTTGGTTTAAATATTTAGAAGTGGAAAATGGAGTAATTCTGGAAGTATATTAATGTGCAAGTTTTTCTTCAATCTTTCAGTTGAAAGATTGTATTTTATTTTCTAAGAATTACCTTTAATTTCTTATTCTTTTTTTCATAACAGTCTTTAAAACTAGTTTCTGAATATTCTTAAATTATAGTTTTTATAGTGTGTTTAACAAACAGTAAGCAAATATTTAAGTTCTCTTAAGTTCCTTGAATTCTCTTTCTTTCTTTTGAGGTCTTTATTTTTTTTCCCATTTGTTTATGTTGATTCCATTTTTTTCATGTTGGAGGCTATGGAAGATTATATTTTCCAAAATGGCCACGGCAATGTTTCTAGATCACAAGTGCTTCTGGAAACTTGCAATTCACACATCATAGGTGGAGTCTACTTTCTTCTCTTTAAAATTGAGAGTCACACTGTGTGACTTTTGAGACTACTTCATAAAAGGCAATGTGGCTTCTGTCTCATTCATATTCTCTCTCTGTTCTTTGTTGGAATCCAGCTATCATTCTTTGAGGAGGTTCAGGTCACATGGTGAACTATGTGGATTCATGTGTTCAGCTAATGGCCCAGCTAAGGTCTAAAGCAGCAAGCAACCAGCAGCTGTCAGACATGTGTAAATGAGCCTTCAGATGATTTCACGCTCCAGCCTCCAGCTGAGGGTACAGTCCGTACTCTACCCTGCTCTGCCCTGCCCTGTTTTCTGATGGAAGGAACCCATGACCTTAATAAACAGTAGTATGATACCACTACATTTTAGAGTAATTTGTTCTGTAGCCCTAGTAACTAGAAGAAAGACTTTCATCAGATTTATTCACTTTCCTAATGGATCATGAAGTTGCTCTTAGGCTATGCAACCCTAAATGAATATGTAGGTCTTAACTCTTTGGTACCACCACTCATAACTAGTTGCCCATTTCTCCCTTTGAGAACTCATCCAATTTTTTTTTGTTTGTTTTATGGAATAAATTTCTTCTTTTTTCTCTCTTGCAGGTAAATGTCAGCTTATAATAGGTTCTGTATGATTGTCGGAAGGGCATGTGGATGTGGTTGGTCATTCTGAGTATAATCTTTCAATTCATTTTTGTCCTCTGTACCTTGATTTACTCCTGTCCTATATTGTTCTTGTGTTTTCCAGCTTGACTCTCTTTTAGGTTGTAGAGAATCACTCTTCTGTACACATCTTCAACCTACACCTTGAACTCTCATTGCTTCCTAAAACAGAGTTTTGGTAGAAAGAAATATCATCTTGAGCTGAATTTTGGACCTTCTTGAATCAGTTGCCTAACTATATGTATTTTCATAGAAATCTTTCATTTTAGTTTGAAATGCTTCATATATATTAGGGTAACCAAATCTGATATTATTACCTCTTTTTTTAATTATTCCTCATTTTGTGTTTTTGTCCTTTTAGTTTGAGTAAGCTATAATTGGGTGAGGGTGCCCTAAGTTTGTTCCTTTTAGATTGAGTATGCACTTGGTTTCATAGACCTTGTGATTCTTGAACCTCCAGTTTGTTGTGACTGAAAAAGCCTTTTTGGCTTCTATGCCATCTTTTCTTTGTGTCTGAGCAATTAATGTTAAAATCCTTCATACCTTAGCTGCTTTTCTCTGAATGAGAAAAGGATTCACCTAGGGTTTTTTTTTTAATAACCACTATTGTTAAAATCTGAGGTGGGGAATTTTCTTTCTTAGAAGTGTTCAATAGTAGGATTTCATGTCATAGTAAATATAGAGGATATAGTAATATACAATGAGTAAAAGATGAATAAATAGTTTATCCTATAGAATTAACATGGGTAACAACAAAAACATAGAGTAGAAGAATCAGTTTGGAAAATGTGTGAAATATTGTGATTTCAGTTTTTCATTTTGCTTGAGATAATTATAAATTTGAATGAGAAAACGTGTAATTGATTATAGGAAAGTGTTAAAGATATAAGGAGTATATGAAATATCTTAAGACATGAACAAAAGTTTAGACAAGTGAAGGAAAGACCTAAATTTGGAAGGCAGGGTAGGTAAAGAGGGGGAAGAAAAGAGGACGTAGAGAAGTCATGTGTGAAGAATTCCATTGAGAGAGTGTACAGAGATGTTTTATACCCAGAAATGTTATGTGGTTAGTTTGAATGCATGTTGAAAATTTTGTTTAAAATATTTCTGCTTGTAATATATTCTTAGTTTAATATATAGAAACACTTTGTGTGTGTGTGTGTGTGTGTGTGTGTGTGTGTGTGAGAGAGAGATACTGGGGATTGAGCCGGTGCTAGGCAAGTGCTCTATCACTGAGCTTCATCCCCAGCCCTCTAGAAAATCTTTAAAACAAGATGGGTTTCAAAAGAAAGATTTATTCAACAAATAGCTATTTCTGTGTCCTCATCTCTTCTTGGGAGAAACAAATATTTCTGTAGTTATGTGTAATACAGAATAAATGCATTTATTGTAAAGAGCGCTACAGAAGTCTGAATATTATTTGTACAAATTGTAGGTGGTCAGGGGTTGGGGTGGCGGCTCAGTAGTAGAGTGCTTGCCTAGTACGTGCAAGGCCTTGGGTTTGATCCTCAACACCACATAAAAATTAATAAATAAAATAAAGGTATTATGTCCAACTACAACTAAAAAATAAATTTTTTTAAAAAAATTGTAGGTACTAAGGGGCTTAGGATTTATGTTAATATGATCTTTCTCTGCATTATTTCTCTCTTTTCTAAAAATAGAGAATAGTTTAGAAAATTAGTTTATACTAATAGGAAAAAATTACCACCAAACTTTATGTATATCCTTGGCTCATAAGTATGCTTTCTTCTTGATTGGCATATAGGAGAAACTGGGAACTGTACAATGTCATGTGGAGTTCCGTTTCTGCAATGAGAATGGTGGGACCAAAGGCCAGATTTCACATGGCAAGCACTGGCAAACATTGTTTATTAAGTGTATCTGATTCTCTCATAGATTCCTCAAATATGTCACTGCTTTCAGTCTTCACAGTAACCTGTGATATAGGCAACATAATTTTCTTTTGCAGATTAGAATGTTAAGAGTGAGGAATGTGGTTCCATCCCAGCACTACACACACACAAAATAAAAAAGAGTGAGGAATGTTAGTAAATTTGACCAAGTTCCTTCAACTAGTAAATAGTAGAGTAGGAATTTGCATTTAGATCTGTGAACTTTAAAATTCCTACTTTTGTTACATCTGACATGCAGAGAGGAAGTGAAAATAGTAGATACAGACTTTAATTGTGATAGAGTAATGAAGGTAGTTAAAAAAAAAGTGATAACATTATAGCCTGAAGGAAGACTACAGTCAAGTGAAGTTTAAAGAAATTAGGACCCTTTAAGCATACCTGAAGTGAAAGTCATGATTCTGAAAGTACAAAAAGCTGGGAAGAGAAAGATATAAACAAAGATTTGAAGATTTGGGCTCAAATAAACAGGGAGACATGAAATTCAGTTACTAATTTTAAGGACTGAAGCATCTAAAACTCAAAGTACTAAAAATCTGTTTACCATGTGTTTTCTCTCTGACGTAAGAATAAGCTACAGAACTTGCTGTGAAAGAGATCCATGTTATATATGCTTCAACAAGAGCTTTGTGTAACAGTTATCGCAATATCAGAAATTAAACTTAATCTACTGAGTGACTGAGATTGGGTAAATTTTATAGAGATAGTTAGGAATAATAATCTGTCTTCTTTGGTTGAGGAGTTGGTATTCCTATAGACTTGTGATTTTCTATATCCATGGTTCTTAAGCAGTGATATAAATAGTACCTGGAAAAACCCTTGCTGGAATGCCCTTTGGACAGTTTTTGTATTTTCATGAATTGCTAAGTCATTAACTGAATACACCTAGTTTAAAGTAAAAATATCATTACAAGAAAGGTTTTTGCCATTTGCTCCTATGGTGGTGAAAAGTTGTAAGAAGACAGAAATGAAAGACCCATCAGAGGTAGGTGACTTGTTGAGATTTACTTTAGCTTTAAACAGGCCAGATATGCTATAAGCAGTAGAGGGTTCATAAACAACCTTAATCATATTATAATTCATTATATTATTTTGGTGACAAAAGAAGGAGCAGGGTACTTATTTTCTGAGTTCTCCATTACTGTTTGATTCTTATTTAAAGGAAGGCACATTAAAAAAGAAACTCTTCCCTAAATTAAAGCCTCCAAATAGCTACCTGGCCATTCCAGTCAGTTCTGATGATAAAGACCCCAATTAAAGGAAATTCAGACAGTAGGAATTAGATATTCTTATTTGATATCATTCTCTTCTCATGGGGAAAAATGCATCAAAGTCTTTCACAGTATCACAAAGGAGAAATATTTTTTTTTCTCTAAAATTTTTAGGCTCTATTCATTATTTGGAGTCAAGAGTAAAGCCATTGAATATGGGAGGGCATTCAAGAACTTATTGTACATATTTATAGTTTGAAAGAAAAAGATTCAGATACTGCGTAAGAATTTGTATAGTATATAAAATATGTAGAAATTGATGCAACCTGTTGAATAATTCCATTAAAGCTGAGTGATTAATTATATTTTAAATTAATTCTTTTCAGATGTTTACTAATTTTTCTCTTTTCTTCCCCCTACTTAAAACCATACCTTAAATTTTTTTAAATCACAAAAATGTACTTTGCAAGTGTACTTTTAAAAAATATTAGCAACTTTGAAGATCAAATGGAAACAAAACTAAAAGTTAGATTATGTAAAGAAGAGGCTTATGCTAGGAATTTTTTTTAATATCTGAGAATTAAAAGACAACAGTTTTTTTTAATCTTCTACTCCTATTAATTTATTAAACCAGGAACTGGAGGCTTAATGGTATTATTTCTACATTGTAATTATGCTAATAATCACCACTGGCCATGACCTTGGAATTTATAGTGCAGTAGGAAAGATTTATTGACTTATGTTTTGGAAGAAAAATGGGATTATTGCTTAAGTAGGTTGCATGTTAAACACATGTACCTGGATACCATTTATTCCAGTTAGTTTTGAGCTTTAATGTCTCTTCTGGTTTTCTTTAAAAACATAGAGAGGGTTCTTGTTGAATCCAGATTCCTGAGAGATCTTTGTTATATTATTGAGTCAACTACAAAGTAACTACTTTACCTTGAAATGTGCAAAATGAATCAATAGGTCTACAAAACTACCTTTAAAAAATGTTTGAAATCACATTTTTCCTGGTAGCTTGAATATCAATGTATGTATGTATATATATATGACTTTCCTTGGTTTCTTTCTTTCTTTTGTTTTTGTTGAGTATTAAAGTCCTTTATAGTTAGAGGGTATTTGGGTATTTTGGATTTGATTTCTTTTCTGTCCCTTGCCCTGGCTTCTATTTGTTTTGCTTTTTGTGAAGAAGTTCTACTATTTCCTTAGGGTGTCTTTGCTTTTCATCTTAATCAACTTTTCCTATGATCTTTTCCTTTTCAATAAAGTTTAGGTCTAGGAAGATTTTTACTTTTTAAACTTTTGATTATAAAATGCAATAGAAAGACCAAATAATTCTACAAGGGTATTGAAATGTTGACTCCACTTCTCAGTGATACACAAGCCAAATTTCTTTCTTCACTACTTTGGCCTTTTTTCAGCTGTGGTTGGCATTTGCTTACTTTGTACACCAGCTATTTTTCAATATAGTTTTATTTTTATCTGAAATATACATTTCAGTCTGAAAACCAGTTTTCAAGTGTATGTAAGTTACTCAGAATTTCTGTACATTTACATACATTATTTAGAATTTCTGTAAATGCTATAAATTTTATACCACTTAGAATCTTTCAGACTGAAGTTGATTTTTGTCTTTAGATAAAGAATTTCTTCTGTGATTAATTGAATTGATAATATGCTAAAATACATAATATGGATATATAATTTTGTTATATCTTGTATTTGCTCAGTGGTTTGTTCTATTTTTAATTACAGTAGAGGCTCTTTGTGAATTTATAAATCTCCAGTGTGGAGGCTTCAGACACTATGTAAATTCTGTTACCATCTGTCCTTACATTACCTAAAAATGGCTAGCATTTATTTTTTCAACACTTTGATAAATAATTTGCAGATAACATCTAATACTTAACATAATTTTGAGATACATATTGGTACTTATAATTTTTAGAAGAAGAAACAAAGGTACAGAGAATTTAGCTTATCTCAGGTTGCATAACTAGTATCTGATGGAACAAAATGTTTATTAAGGAGGATAATAATAACAACATTTTTTCTATTAGAAAAATTCTTTTGGATGCACTTCAAAAATGGCCCAAATTGTATAGTTTATTAACAAATATATCATTGTTAAGTATGAAAATATTTTTTTGTTGTTGTTTTAATGCTGTGTGTGTGTGTGTGTGTGTGTGTGTGTGTGTGTGTAAGAGAGAGAGTTAGGGAATGGAATTCAGGGGTAATTTAGCACTGACTACATTCCCAGCTCTTTTTTATTTTGAGACAGGAGCTCACTAAGTTGCAAAGTTTGACCTTAAACTTGGCAAGGCTGGCTTCTAAATTGTGATGCTCCTGCCTCAGCCTCCCAAGTTGCTGGGGATCATAGGCCTTTGCCATTGTGCCCTGCTAATGGGTCCAGTTTAAGATGAGGAAACAAGCTGGGAATGGAACCACCATTTGACCCAGCTATCGCACTTCTCGGACTATTCCCTGAGGACCTTAAAAGAGCGCACTATAGGGATACGGCTGCATCAATGATTATAGCGGCACAATTCACAATAGCTAGACTGTGGAACCAACCTAGATGCCCTTCAATTGATGAATGGATAAAAAAAATGTGGCATCTATACACAATGGAGTATTATGCAGCACTAAGAAATGACAAAATCATAGAATTTGCAGGGAAATGGATGGCATTAGAGCAGATTATGCTAAGCGAAGCTAGCCAAGCCCTAAAAAACAAATGCCAAATGTCTGCTTTGATATAAAGAGAAAGACTAAGAACAGAACAGGAAGAAAGAGCATGAGGAAAAGACTACAGTAAACAAAGACGAATGGGGGGAGAGAAACGGAGAGAGAAGGGAAAGCATATGGAAATGGTAGGAGACCTTCAAGGATACATAAAATTATAAGAGGTTATGAGGGGCAAGGGGGAGGGAAAAAAAAAAAAGGGAGAGAATTGAACAACAGCAGGGGAGGTAGAGAGGGAAGATGGGAGGGGAGGGGAGGGGAGGGGGGATAGTAGGGGATAGGAAAGGTAGCAGAATACAACAGTCACTAATATGGCATTATGTAAAAATGCGAATATGTAACAGATGTGATTCTGCAATCTGTATTTGGGGTGAAAATGGGAGTTCAAAGCACAATTTGAGTCTAATGTATGAAAGATGATATATCATGAACTATGTAATGCGATAAATAATCAATTGAAAAAAAAAAAAAAGATGAGGAAACGCTACATCCAAAGTTATTTACTCTCTGAATGTTATTGTTTTAGTTCTCAGTGTGATTTTGTTTTATAAATATTTATTTAAGTTTAGTCCATTATAGTAATCAACTTTAGAATATAATATTTTTAATGAAATGAGCATAAATTTAAATGTCTAAGACTTTGGGAATAATTACATATTTATAATTCTAGCATGATTAAATGGCAGTGTTTAATTCATTTTATCCCTATATGAGACTGTGTATTCTAAATCATTATACATGTTATAGAAAATATTTAATTGACATACTCCTATTTTATTTGGAAGTTTAGAATCATTGTACTAAACTACTTAATGTCGTATTTCAGGAAACAACAGTATTTACCAAGCTTAATGAGTTGAATTTTATTTTAGTGTTTTCACAACTAAGTAGTTATCTAATATGACTTTGTACAAGTGTTTTGATCTAATGGAATGCTGACAGGTATTATTTTCTATTTTAGTTCCAGAAAAATGTATACAGTAATAAAGTAGTATTAATCTTGTACAATAATAATGCCTGAAGCTGTGAAAGGTACAGAATATTTGTTAGTGTCTTCTGATATCAAAATCCTGTCTGATTACCAAAATAAGTTAGGAAGGTATATGCACTGTATTAGGATTACTCTTAAGAGTACCAGCAAGGAAATAGTGTGATATATGAAACAGGAAATACTTCATGGTGGTTTTATCTCATTTCAGAAGTTAAGTCAGAGTATCAAAGCACACAAAAAGCATCAAGAGTGCTTCTTGATGGCAATAAAATTAATCTGTTTTTCTCATCTGGGTACTGTGACACAGAGCAGAGTCTCTGTGGTATTTATAATTTTGTTGTAAAGGATGCAGATTTAGGGTTTAAAAGTAATAAAAAAGGCAACTTTAATTGGAGATGGGATTTTACAAAATCCCTGAATCAGATGGATATATATTATGATGTGACTATTAGCCTAAGAAATACTTAGGCTGTTTATTCACTGGAAGGAAACAGATCATTGACCCCTCACCCCACCCCACCCCAACCCTCCAATGCAGTAGATGAATGATGGTGATTAAATTTAGCTATATGTTATATGTGTGTGCACACACATGCATGCATTAATTCACCATTTGATAAGAGATTGTATAACTGAGATATTTCCTATCTTTGTTTAGTAGAGCACAAAAAATCAATTTTAATTGTTATTGTTTTGATATCTTATGTGAATTTAAACTAAAATTTTGTGATGAAGGTTGAACTTATGAAAATTGTGTCAGTTGTATTTTGTGGTTGTATAAAGCTTATGCATATTATGTTTATAACAAGTAAGAAAAAAGGGATTGTTTCTATGACTATTTTTGTGTATACCTCTCATTTTTAAATGCTTCTATTTATACAGGTACATTTATATTAATATCATATAACTTGTATTTAAAAATATGATACCATGTTTTACAAATAGTTTGACTAGTAATAGAATCTACTGAAATAACTAATCTTTTTCTTTGTAATGGACAGAGTACAGTGTTATAATCTTTTCTAAAATTTAAAAATATAGTGAGTTTTAAATGTTAAGAAATAGAATTTGTTTTTAAGAAGATAAAGAAAGAATAAAGAATTTCTTAGGTGTGTCTTCTTTTTAGATCTTCTTGACTGAAAAATATGGAACTAAAATATGCATATACTAAAAATATGTTAGGGAAAGATTTGGAAAAAATGTTCTTTATGAATTAAAGCTGGGCAGATAACTTTGTTTTAATTTGTAGCATGCAAATTCAATATTTTTCTGTAAGATAGCAATATCCTCTTATCATATCTTTATACTTAGAGTTAAGTCTCAAATGACCATGATTTTTAATATTTAATTAAAACTAATTTCTACTCCTGACTATTCAATATTAAGTGAAGCTAGAAACTGCTTTTCTAAAGTATTTCCTGATTTTCGTAGGTATATAAATTCCAGAGTAAATTGCCAAGTGTAAAAATCTGAGTCAAGATTCCCTGTGTTATATTGCAGTAATAAACTACTCCAAAGTTTCAGAGGCCTTACAATAACAAGTGATTTCTTATGTGTCATATACATATTTGTCACAGGTCAGCTGTGCTTCTGCTTCATGTGTTCCACACACTAGGCTGACAGGGCATTCTGTAACTGGGACACTGTTGATTTCATGGTAAAGGTCGCTATATGTGTACAGTGTTGGTGTTAACGCCTACTAGGAATTGACATTTTACTTCTAGCCACAATTTATTGAGCAAAGCAAGCAGCTTAGGCACTCCTGATTTTGGCAGGGCAAGTAATTAAGATCTTCTTTCCAGAAGAGGCACACCAATTTACATTGGTTGGGCTTGAGATCAGTGGGACAAGGAAATATACTTTCCCCTCAGGTAGAGGAACAAATAGCTTGACTAGTTATAGAGTCTACTGAAATAACTAATCTTTTTCTTTGTAATGGACAGAAAAGTGAATCTGTTTTCTGGTTAGCTAATATTGGCCAAAGCTCTCTTTCTTTCTTTGTTGGTAGAGTTGAAAGCAGTTATTTCAGGAAGCCATATGTTTAGTTGACACTTTTTTCCTCATGCTCTGAAGTATTTCTTAGTCTAAAAAAAGTTTATTTAGTATGTTGTAGTATTTTTCTGAATGTTTGAATGTTTTAGAAATGTACTCAAGGATAACCAACCATATTCCTCGGAGCATTTTCTAGGCTCTAGAAGCCATACTCTTGACATTTCAAGGAGCGCACCACTAGATGGTGATCTTGCTCATTTGAAAGGATAGAAAAACTGTGTGGTTTTTCTTCAGGTGAATGGGTTGGTTATAGAGGGATCAGAAATATAAAACACACTAATTTTATGGTAAACTCTTTATGAACAAAATAATGCTATTTACTGAGAATGTGTATATATGTATATACATGCACAAATTCTACTAAAAGCCATCCTACAATATAATGTTTGTTATTTGTTACTTTCCCAGAGTATACCCAATCCCTCCACCCACCCCCCAACTCCCAACTGTTAACTCCCTGAACAAATACAAGAGTTCCCCTACCCAAAGTTTCTCAACAAATTATAATAAGACTTAGATCCATAGCTCTGCCTTTTCCTGGTACAGTATTTAAGTTTGTTAATTGTTGCTGAAACTGGTTGTTTTAGGCATGAGCTTTCACTCTTTTCCCTCCCTCCCTTCCTTCCTTCCTTGCTTTTTGTGCTGGATTAAACCCAAGACTTCATGTATGCTTAACATATATTCTACTACTGAGCTACATCCCCAGTTTCTTTCCTATTAATAGAGATGAAGAGGGATTAGAAATTATATCTTTCACTGAGATGTATTTAAAAAATAACTTGCATGGTTATCATGTAATGGAAAGCAGTGTATACCAAACAGTGTTGTTTTCCTTAGAAAATAATCACTGAGGTTGAATGTTAATCTATATTTTGGTGTACCTAAAATATTATATTCTTTTCTTCATATGTTTCTGTTGACTCGGGGCTATGACTCTCAGTGATGTAATTCAAATAGCTTGTAGAATTTCTTTTAGTAATTAGTAGAAATAGAAAATATATGGTTAGAATGCTGCCTTTATAGAAAGTGAATATTAAATGTAAAATTTGTGACAATCCTCTTTAGCATATTAAGGAAAACTGTTACAACCTTGTTATTTAAAAAAATCTTTTAAAATTTAGTATATGATTTAATTCTTTTGCTCAAAGATGAAATTATGTTAAATATTGGTTAGAGTTCCACTGATGACTTAGATGAACTGTTGCACTCTGTCCAGAATGATCTGTCATATTTACTCTGATTGGCAGTTAGTTTGTAATTATGATCCCTGAGACACATTGGAGAATGCTACTGCACAGCCCAGAATCCTTTAGCAGCTTCCTATGGCATATTTAGCTGTAGAACAAAATCATACACAAAAACTCACAGAAAGTACTGAAGTGAATTCTGGGTGAAAGAGAGATGGGGCTTGGGAGTCCATTAATTTAAGCATTTGTCTTAAGCATCTTCCCCCTAACCATTTATTCAACTTCATGAAGTGCCATATGCAAATCTTTTATAAGGTTAAAAGTCTAGTTTCCTGAGTATATCTGGCCTGTGTATACCATTCTGAACCCTTCTTCTGTCATTCTCAATGGCATCTTCTCGCCACATCTTAACCTCTTGTATTTCACTGAACATGCCATTTTATTCTGCTGAGGATGCTCTTTGCAACATTAAACACTTAGGTACAACACCGCCTGCTTTTTAAACTTCTCATTTTTTTCCAGGTAAGAAATCATTTTCAAAAAGAGTTTGTTGTTTGGATTTAAATATCTATTCAATTACATGTTAGACTACGAAGTTTGAACTCTGACTCTGTAATCTTGGGCAAGTTACTTGAACTCCGTGACTCAGTTTCCTCATTTGTCAATGAGAATACTAGTAGTGCAATTACTTAACAGAGTTTTTATGAGTACTGATTGCATTAATATTTGTCTTAAAGTAGGAACTCAGGAAGTGTTCGCTATTATTATTATTCTTTATGACTTTGGCTGATGGAGACCTACATGTATGTTTGTTGAATGAATAAATACAGTAGAGTCACATCTGATGTTGAAGCTAGGTTTTAGGATCAACATATAAATAAAAAATCTTTGAATAGTTTAAAGTATCTTTATGTAGCCCTTAAGGAGCTCTTAACACAGAATATGTAAAGTTATTAGTGAAAAATGATTAAACCCTTTTGTTGGTAATCCTTTCAATCTTATCCAATTTGACAAACTGTTTATATTTCCTTTTATTATCTTTTTTTTTATTGGTTGTTCACAACATTACAAAGCTCTTGACATATCATATTTCATACATTAGAATCAAGTGGGTTATGAACTCCCATTTTTACCCCAAATACAGATTGCAGAATCACATCGGTTACACATCACATTTTTACATACTGCCATATTAGTGACTGTTGTATTCTGCTACCTTTCCTATCCTCTACTATCCCCCCTCCCCTCCCCTCCCATCTTCTCTCTCTACCCCATCTACTGTAATTCATTTCCCTCCATGTTTGTTATCCCATTCCCCTCATAACCTCTTATATGTAATTTTGTATAACAGTGAGGGTCTCCCTCCATTTCCATGTGATTTCCCTTTTTTTCTCCCTTTCCCTCCCACCTCATGTCTCTGTTTAATGTTAATCTTTTCTTCCTGCTCTTCCTCCCTGTTCTGTTCTTAGTTGCTCTCATATCAAAGAAGACATTTGGTATTTGTTTTTTAGGGATTGGCTAGCTTCACTAAGCATAATCTGCTCTAGTGCCATCCATTTCCCTGCAAATTCCGTGATTTTGTCATTTTTTAGTGCTGCGTAATACTCCATGGTGTATAAATGCCACATTTTTTTTTTATCCATTCATCTATTGAAGGGCATCTGGGTTGGTTCCACAGTCTAGCAATTGTGAATTGTGCTGCTATGAACATCCATGTGGCAGTATCCCTGTAGTGTGCTCTTTTAAGGTCTTCAGGAAATAGTCCGAGAAGGGCAATAGCTGGGTCAAATGGTGGTTCCATTCCCAGCTTTCCCAGGAATATCCATACTGCTTTCCAAATTGGCCGCACCCGTTTGCAGTCCCACCAGCAGTGTACAAGAGTACCCTTTTCCCCACATCCTCGCCAGCACTCATTGTTGTTTGACTTCATCATGCCTGCCAATCTTACTGGGGTGAGGTGGTATCTTAGGGTGGTTTTGATTTGCATTTCCTTGACTGCTAGAGATGGTGAGCATTTTTTCATGTACTTGTTGATTGATTGTATGTCCTCCTCTGTGAAGTCTTTGTTCATGTCCTTGGCCCATTTGTTGATTGGGTTATTTGTTTTCTTATTGTCTAATTTTTTGAGTTCTTTGTATACTCTGGATATTAGGGCTCTATCTGAAGTGTAAGGAGTAAAAATTTGTTCCCAGGATGTAGGCTCCCTATTTACCTCTCTTATTGTTTCTTTTGCTGAGAAAAAACTTTTCAGTTTAAGAAAGTCCCATTTGTTGATTCTTGTTATTAACTCTTGTGCTATGGGTGTCCTATTAAGGAATTTTGAGCCCGACCCCATAATATGTAGATCGGAGCCAACTTTTTCTTCTATCAGATGGAGAGTCTCTGATTTGATATCTAGCTCCTTGATCCACTTTGAGTTGACTTTTGTGCATGGCGAGAGGAGGGGATTCAGTTTCACTTTGTTGCATATGGATTTCCAGTTTTCCCAACACCATTTGTTGAAGATGCTATCCTTCCTCCATTACATGCTTTTAGCCCCTTTATCAAATATAAGATAGTTGTAACTTTGTGGATTAGTCTCGGTGTCCTCTATTCTGTACCATTGGTCCACCCGCCTGTTTTGGTACCAGTACCATGCTGTTTTTGTCACTATTGCTCTGTAATACAGTTTGAAATCTGGTATCGCTATACTGCCTGATTCACACTTCCTGCTTAGAATTGCTTTTGCTATTCTGGGTCTTTTATTTTTCCATATGAATTTCACGATTGCTTTATCTATTTCTACAAGAAATTCCATTGGGATTTTGATTGACATCACATTAAACCTGTAGAGAACTTTGGGTAATATCGCCATTTTGATGATGTTAGTTCTGCCTATCCATGAACAGGGTATATTTTTCCATCTTCTAAGATCTTCTTCTACTTCTCTCTTTAGGGTTCTGTAGTTTTCATTGTATAAATCTTTCACCTCTTTTGTTAGGTTGATTCCCAAGTATTTTATTTTTTTTTGAGGATATTGTGAATGGAGTGTTTTCCCTCATTTCCATTTCAGAAGTTTGGTTGCTGATATACAGAAATGCCTTTGATTTATGTGTGTTGATTTTATATCCTGCCACTTTGCTGAATTCATTTATTAGTTCTAGTAGTTTCTTTGTAGACCCTTTTGGGTCTTCCAGGTATAGAATCATGTCATCTGCAAATAGTGATAATTTAAGTTCTTCTTTTCCTAATTTTATGCCTTTAATTTCTTTCGTCTGTCTAATTGCTCTGGCCAGTGTTTCGAGAACTATATTGAATAGAAGTGGTGATAGAGGGCATCCCTGTCTTGTTCCAGATTTTAGAGGGAATGTCTTCAACTTTTGTCCATTCAGAATGATGCTAGCCTGAGGCTTAGCATAGATAGCTTTTACAATGTCGAGGTAAGTTCCTGTTATCCCTAGTTTTTCTAATGTTTTGAACATAAAGGGATGCTGTACTTTGTCGAATACTTTTTCTGCGTCTATCGAGATGATCATATGGTTCTTATCTTTAAGTCTATTGATGTGGTGGATAACATTTATTGATTTCCGTATATTGAACCAGCCTTGCATCTCAGGGATGAATCCTACTTGATCATGGTGCACAATTTTTTTGATGTGCCTTTGTATCTGATTCGCCAGAATTTTATTGAGGATTTTTGCATCTAGGTTCATCAGAGATATTGGTCTGTAGTTTTCTTTCTTTGAGGTGTCTTTGTCTGGTTTCGGAATCAGGGTGATGTTGGCCTCATAGAATGAATTTGGTAGAGCTCCCTCTTTTTCTATTTCCTGAAATAATTTGAAATGTATTGGTATTAATTCTTCTTTAAAGGTTTTGTAAATCTCCGCTGTGTACCCATCTGGTCCTGGGCTTTTCTTGGTTGGTAGTCTTTTGATGGCTTCTTCAATTTCATCCATTGATATTGGTCTGTTCAAATTGTGTGTATCCTCCTGACTCAGTCTGGGCAAATCATATGACTTAAGAAATTTATCGATGTCTTCACTGTCTTCTATTTTATTGGAATATAGGTTTTCAAAATAATTTCTAATTGTCTTCTGTATTTCTATAGCATCTGTTGTGATATTGCCTTTTTCATCCCGTATGTTAGTAATTTGAGTTCTCTCTCTTCTTCTCTTCATTAGCATGGCTAAAGGTCTGTCGATCTTATTTATTTTTTTGAAGAACCAACTTTTAGTTTTGTTAATTTTTTCAATAGTTTCTTTTGTTTAAATTTCATTGATTTCTGCTCTGATTTTAATTAATTCTTGCCTTCTGCTACATTTGCTGTTGTTTTGCTCTTCCTTTTCTAGGGCTTTGAGATGAAGTGTGACCTCATTTATTTGTTGGTTTTTCCTTTTTTTGAGGAATGACCACCAGGCGATGAATTTTCCTCTTAAAACTGCTTTCATTGTGTCCCATAGATTCCGATATGTTGTGTCTGTATTTTCATTTATCTCTAAGAATTTTTTGATTTCCTCCTTTATGTCTTCTGTAACCCATTGATCATTCAGTAACGTATTGTTCATTGTCCATGTGATGTAGGATTTTTCCTTCCTTCTTTTATCATTGATTTCCAGTTTCATTCCATTATGATCTGATAGAGTGCATGGTATTATCTCCACCCCTTTATATTTACTGAGGGTTGCCCTATGGCATAATATATGGTCTATTTTTGAGAAGGATCCATGTGCTGCTGAGAAAAAAGTATATCTACTTGATGATGGTTGATATATTCTATATATATCAGTTAAGTCTAGGTTATTGATTGTGATATTGAGGTCAATAGTTTCTTTATTCAACTTTTGTTTGGAGGATCTGTCCAATGGTGAGAGAGGTGTGTTGAAGTCACCCATGATTATTGTGTTATGGTCTATTTGATTCTTGAACTTGAGGAGAGTTTGTTTTATGAACGTCGCAGCGCCATTATTTGGTGCATAAATATTGATAATTGTTATGTCTTGTTGGTGAATGGTTCCTTTTAACAGTATATAATGTCCTTCCTTATCCCTTTTGATTAACTTAGTCTTGAAGTTGATTTTATTCGATATGAGAATGGCCACCCCTGCTTCCTAACGAGGACCGTGTGCGTGGTATATTTTTTCCCAACCTTTTACCTTGAGCCTGTGTATGTCTTTTCCAATCAGATGTGTCTCCTGGAGGCAGCATATTGTTGGATTTGTTTTTTTAATCCACGTTACCTGCCTATGTCGCTTTATTGGAGATTTTAAGCCATTAACGTTTAGAGTTACTATTGATATATGGTTTGTACTTCCTGCCATGTTTGATTATTTATCTCTTTTTTTTTCTAATTTAGTTTGTTTCTCCATGATTAGCTTTCCCCCTGTCCTCTGTCTTTACCGAGGCACTTCCCGCTGATGGTTTTGATTATTGTTTTTCATTTCTTCCTCGTGTAGAGTTTTGCTCAAGACGCTTTGCAATGCTGGTTTTCTGGCTACAAATTCTTTTAGGTTTTGTTTATCATGAAAGATTTTTATTTCATTGTCGTATCTGAAGCTTAATTTTGCTGGATACAGAATTCTTGGTTGGCATCCATTGTCTTTCAGTGTTTGAAATACGTTGTTCCAGGATCTTCTCGCTTTCAGCGTCTGTGATGAAAAATCTGTTGTTAACCTTATTGGTTTACCCCTAAATGTAATCTGCCTCTTTTCTCTTGTAGCTTTTAATATTTTCTCTTTGTTCTGTATATTGATATCTTCATAACAATGTGTCTTGGCGTTGGTCTACTGTGATTTTGTGTGCTCGGTGTCCTGTATGCATCTACAATTTGTATATCTGTTTCCTTTTTTATTTCTGGAAAGTTTTCTGTAATTATTTCATTCAGCAAGTTACTCATTCCCTTGGCATGAATCTCTGTGCCTTCCTCTATCCCAATGACTCGTAAGTTTGGTTTTTTAAAGTTATCCCAAATCTCTTGGATGTTTTTCTCGTGATTTTTTACCAGCCTATCTGAGTTGGCTAGACTCTTTTCAAGATGATATATTTTGTCTTCATTATCTGATGTTCTGGCTTCTACTTGATCCACTCTGTTAGTGATACTCTTGATTGAGTTTTTAATTTGGTTTATCGTTTCCTTCATTTCTAGAATTATTGTTTGATTATTTTTTATAATCTCTATCTCCTGATAAAGATGCTTAACTTCTTCTTTTATCTGTTTATGTAATTCATTTTCAATGTGATCTTTAAGGTTCCTTTCCGTCTGTCTAAGGTGTTCCTTGAGTTCTTTATATGGCCATTTTTCTGATGACTCCAGGTCCTTCTGAATATTTAGGCTGTCCTTCATTGTTTGTACTCCTTTTCTTCCTTGCTTTTTTATGCTCATGATACTTCTTGTTCTGTTTGACTGCTGAGTTACTGTTTACTCTTATAAATTTATTTGATGCTTGGGAGGAGAGATATTAGAAGGGAAGGGAAGAAGTCACTAAAGAGAGTGAGTGTAGGCAGGTAGAATTCAAGAAAGGGGGAATAAGAAAATTGAAAAGAAATTAAAAGAGAAAAGAAAAAAAGTGAAAAGAAAGAAAAAACGAAAAAATAAAAATTTAACCCCCCCAAAAAATTATAATGATAATAAACAAATGGAAATTAAAGTTTAAAAAATAATAGTAATAATAATAGAGTAAAAAGAATTAAAAAATTGAAACCATTAATAAGAAAGTTGAAGAACAACAACAACATTAACAACAAAAAGTGAAAATAAAATTAAAAAAAATACCAGTAATAATCATTAAAAAAAATAATAATAATAAATGCAGTCATAGAGCTCAATTAACTTCTCTTCCAGTAGGTGGAGCTATGCCCACTGGGCCAGGCTTCTCTTCTTGATGGGTGGGAACCAATCACTGTTCCTCAGCTCTTCTTCCCAGACTGTGCGGGTCTCCAATCCTGAGTGCCTAGGGCCTTCTCTTGTGGTTCCTCAAGCCAGTCCCCGCTCACCTGTGATGCTCACCACAATACTGGCTACATGCCGGGTCTCCTGCTCCTGGGAGCCCTGTTTCCATGGATGCCTGGGCACACCCTTTCTGTTTGCCTCCCTCAGACCCTAAGTTTGTAGGGTTGGGGCTGAGGACCCCCAGCGAATTTGGTTGCCCTCAGGTAGCAACTCCCCTGGTAGCTGGTGCAAGGGACCTCTGTTGTCAGCAGAGGGATACCCTGGGTCTGACTATCGTGCTCAGTTGGCTTTTACCTCTGTGAGTTCAGGTGGGCCGACTAGTTATTTCAGTGGGATCATTAGTGCTGAGTCACTAGAAGCAGGCGAACCAGAACTAGAATGCAGCCCAATCCGGGCTCGGTGTGTTCTGAGAGGGGCAGACTGTTCGCCCGGGATCCCCTTCAGCTCAACAGTGCCTAGTGGTTCTGAGCGAACAGTATTTTGACAGTTTACTTCTCCCTATGCTCGCGCAGCTGAAGGGGTTAGAGACTTGATCTCTCCGCGTCCGCCGCCATGTTGGATCACTTAGATTTTAAATTGTCACTCATCAGCTGTTCCATTTTACTCGGCAGCTCACTCGCGCGGTGAAGAGTCTGCTCTATGGTGCTCCATGGCAAGTGGTGGCGGCGGCCGGCGGCGGTGGCCCAGCTGTGGCCTTCGGGACCTCCGGGGAGGGGGTGCGGGCTGGGGGAGGGGAGGCAGCGCCTCGGGGCCCACGTGGGCCGGGTACTGGACACGCAGGAGAGCGGGCGGGGTGGGGGAAAGAAATTGAGATCTAGATTTAGGGAGTGAGCGTGGGAGGAGAGACGGCGGGGGAGAAGCAAAGCGGAAAGGCGGAGAGGAGAAGGAGAAGGGGCCGAGGGAGCCGGGCAGCTCGGGGGCTGCAGCCTTACTGCTCGTGCTGAAGTCGTGATGGACTCACTCCACCTTGGCTGGAGTTGTGGCGTATTCACTCCACCTAGGCCCCTTTCTTGACACGGTGCTGAGTCTTTGTCGACAGATCTCCTTTAATGATCTTTACTTCTTCTTTTAAGACGTGGCAACATACGCTGTGGGTGCGGCGGCGCGGAGCACGGAGCGGCTTACTCACTTCCTGCCGCCATCTTTCCCCTCCTTTTATTATCTTAAAATGTCCCTATGGAGGGACAAAATTAGAGACAACATTCTGAACAAATTATAAAACAGGGAGGTTTTCTTTGATACTGGAATATGTAGCCATTTCTTCTGTTAGGCACCAGATGAAGAGGTTAGTTTACACTTAGTCATCAAGTTGAATGAAAATGTTTTTTGTATATGAGGATTATCCTCTCTTTCACCTCCTTATTAGAATATTTGCCCTATCAGAGATATGTGGGAAATCAGAGCATTCAAATGCAGCAGCAGGTCATCTTGTTGCTGTTTTGTTTATGTCACCAATTACAGGCTTACTGCAGGTAAATGCTTATGACCTAGAATGGCATCAGAACTACTGTATTCCAGTTGTTGGTCTCTCTTTGCTTTCCCTTCCCTGTCCCATCTTCTTCCCTTAATCTCTTTCAGAGTAAGTATAAATGGAATTCTTTTAAATCAAACGTACCTCTACTTTATATCTGTGAATCACAAACCTGAGTGCTAATTATTTTAAGATAGTCTGCTTGACATCAGTTATTTAGCCCTTTATGTTCCATTGTTTCATTTATGGAATGCCTAAAAAACTTAAACCGCTAATTGACCACTTATGACAACTTCAAAATGAATATTTATGTTTTTATGTTATTTTGAGAAAAATAATAAGTGAATGATTAGTGATAACATTCATTAATATTATTAGTGACATTAATATTATTAATTTATTACCATAAATTATATAACAAGCTCTACATAATGATTTTTAACCTATTTTAATATACCTGTGTCAATTTCATTGAAATATTAACAGAATTGAAAACTGGGTACTTGGTTTAGTTTGGGAGACTTTGGCTCACATTTAATGGGTTAAGGATGGCCTTTTGAATTAATTTAGCCACATAAATAAATTAGGCACATAAATGTACATAGTGGCTCAATCTCCTTAACAGGGGGAGGTGGTAGGTTCTGCATTATGTAGCTTAATATTTTGATATAGTGTTGCATGGTAATGTGGAGTTCCCTTTATAAATATTTTAAAAAGTTGGGATTACACTAGGGAGACAGATTTTAAGATCTATAGTGAAAGTTCATTCCTATTGCTAACTTATAAAGGAAAAAGATACAGAGAAAAATTTATTCTTTTTTAAAAATTTTTTTGTGGCTTTGGGGATTGAACCCTGGGCCTTGTGTATGCTAGGCAAGTACTCTACCACATAGTTATATACTCAGTCCTCATTGCTTTTTGAAAGGATTAAAAAACAAAAGCAACAGTCCAGTATGTTTTCAATTATGTAAAATTCAATGGTACAGTGGAATGTTATGTTAGTTAGCTTTCCATTATGGTGACAAAATACCTGAGATAATCAACATTAATAAATGGAAAGGTTTATTTTGTCTGTGGTTTCAGAGGTTTTGGTCCACAGTTGTTTGGCCCTGTTGCTTTGGGCCTGTGTAGCATAGTACATTGTGTCAGATATACATGTTAGGGGAGGACTGTTCACCTCATGCTACTGGGAAGCAAAGAGTAAGAGGAAGGGGCGAGGATCTCAATTCCCACTTCAAGGGTATGTCTCCAATGACCTAACTTCCTCCTACTCCTAGAAGTTCTACCACCTTCCCAGTAGTGCCACAGTCTGGTAACTAAGCCTTTAAACACATGGGCTTTTGGGGGACATTTATTCAAATCACAACAAGTGCTATACAATTCACCATTACTTTGCTTGTTTTTTTATTATTACATTTAGTAAATGATAACAGTGACCTTATTTTCATACAAGGGATCTTAAGTTGTGCATTCTTTGATTTTTGATGTTGAAAATTTATAATTGAATAACATTAAAGCTTATTAGACTTTGTTTCAATGTAAATAGCAGTCATTTACATTGATTGAAATACTTTACCAACACTATGGACTTTGATAAGTAAGTGAAACATTAGTTTTACATTTCTGTGGATATTTCCCAGTTAGTGGATTTTATGGAAAATCTGAGAGATAGTTACTGATATCTTTGTGGTGTAAGATAAAGAAAAGGGGTTTAGTTTGGGAGACTTTGGCTCACATTTTTGGCATAAGCCTATTTACTAGATACATGACCTTGGGCAAGTTACTTCTATGATTCTTAGTTTCCTTGTGTATGAAATAGAAATGAGAATACCTCACTGGATTATGAAGAACTAAATGAGTTTATGTAATTGTGAAATGCTTGCATGATGATGATATGATGATGATGAGATGATGATGGTATTCAGTTGTCATTGATGTAATTTTCCCTCTAGGGTTAACAACAGGTATAATGGCAAACATTTACTGAACATTCACAGTTATTAAAGGCATTATGATAAGAGTTGTAGAAGTATAGTTTTAATACTGTCATGTAACAGTGGAGTGCTTAACCTAATAAGAGTGGGTAAATATTTACTGTTCAGAACTTTTATTTTCCTGCCAACATGCCTTTAAAATTGAGACAGAAATCAGTGGAGAAATACTTAATATACAAAAATTCATACAATGCATACTTTTTATGAAAAACTTTACATTTAAGTTTGAAATTACCTAAGCTTGTTTTTCCCATTCTAAATTTTACTTTCAGGTTCCCTTAAACAACCAACCCTTACTCAACTGGAATTTGATTTTCTTTTATTAAAATTAGTTAATATATAGCATATTCAAGTTAACTTGGAGTCCCATAAATTCTGTGGAAACAATGAAAATATTAATGTGAGAGTATTTTAATTATTAATAGGTTTACTTACCTATTATTTAAAACTCTTGAAATGGAAAGATTCTTTCAGCCATAATTTCTTTTTATTGTTAAGAACTCCACATATGAGGACCTTTATAAATTATTCATACTTTTCACATTTTCTTAGACAGTTTAGGTAATTCTTAAATAATATTAAAGTAGCACTTAAATTATAAATGATGGTTTTCTATAACTTAATTCATAGCTGACTCTTTTAAAATATTGCCAGGAAATTCAACTTCTTTTTTTCCTGGTTATATTAGCTTTTTATTTTTTTTTCAATTTTTATTTGTTCTATTTAGTTAGACATGACAGTAGAATATATTTTGACATATAAAATATACATGGAACCAGAGGAATATGAAGTTATACTTCATTTATATATGATGTGTCAAAATGTATTCTATTGTCATATATAACTAATTAGAACAAATAAAAAACATACATAGAGTGTAACATTGTTGTGGTTGTGCATGATGTGGGTTTTACTGGTCATTTATTCATGTATGAATATAAGAAAGTTATGTCTGATTCATTCTACTGTTTTTCCTATTCCCCTCCCCGTCCCTTTTCTTCATTCCCCTTTGTCTAATCCGGTGAATTTCTCTCTGCCCCCCACTTATTGTGAGTTAGCATATGCATATCAGAACATTTGGCCTAAATTCAACTTCTTGGACCTCTACTTAGTTAGCATTTTCAATTGTGTAAAGTTTTTGGAACCTGCTGAATAGTCTAGCTGATGAAGTCCAGCAGAAGAACCTATGTGCATTCTGTCCGCTTGCATTTCTTACACAGAGGTCATGTACTTGCTTATTTTGTTATAGCATCATGATGATTACCACCTGCAGGTAGTTTCTGTCTCTTGAGGTCTACAGTGCAGCCAAATGCAGTTTCCTTTACACTCTGAGAAAACATTACTGCCACATTATTACTTACATGCTATGTGTCACAAGAAATTTAGCTACCTCCTGTCTATTTTATACTTTTCTGAGGATATTTTCCAGTTGAAAGGGCTCTGGTGATTCTCTTTACTATTCTCTTTCTTTGGAATTTAAAATGCACTTTAACTATTTCTATCTCAACTTTTCCTTATTATCTAACACTTATAGGGGACCAGAAAGAGTTTCGCAGTTTTTATGTAAGGCCTAGAACAAACAGCATTCAATATATTTGAACACTTCTATGAGGTTCCTTCTTGTTCCATTTTATTTTTCTGGGTGTTGCTCACTTTCAGTTAGTTTACTGGAAAGGAGTAACCTTTTCTTTTTATACTGACAGAATTTAGAAGGACATTTTGAAAGACATGTGAGAATATGGTACCAATAGTCATAATGGCATTTTACAACAAATTTACATATGTTGGATTTTTTTTGTACCAGGGATTAAACCCAGAGATGCTTCACCACTTAGTTATATCCTTAGCCCTTTTTAATATTTTATTTAGAGACAAGGTTTCACTGAGTTACTTAGGGCCTCCCTAATTTGCTGAGGCTGGCTTTGAACTCATGATCCTCCTGCCTCAGCTTCCCAAGCCTCTGGGATTACAGGCGTTTGCCTCCGTGCCTGGCCATATGTTGAAATTTTAAGGGTGGATTTTTCTTTCTTATTTGCTCATTTTTTGTTAATTGTATACTCTATGTCTTGTTTATAAAAGTAATTTGTTAATTTCCTTTTATTTTTTACAAGTGTGATAAAATAGTTATTTTTAAAAACTACATTTAGGTATATATGTATGTATATACCACATATATGTATACAGAAGCAGAAATAACGTGGAACTAAGTTACCAGATATAGGTGGGGATTTATTTAAAGAAGAATATGCAGTGTCACTACATTTAGAAGTATAATTATTATATTAATTATGCCTTTTAAATAGATACAGTTTTCAGGTTGGGGATGTGCTCAAGTGGTAGCACGCTCGCCTAGCATGCATGAGGCACTGGGTTAGATTCTCAGCACCACATAAAAATAAAAAATAAAGATATTGTGTGTCCACCTAAAACTAAAAGTAATTGAAAAATAAATACATACAGTTTTCTATGGTTATAAGATACTTCCACATCTGTTGGCTTAAGAACTAGCAGAAGAACCTAGGTGCATTCTATCCACTTGCATTTCTTACACAGAGGTCATGTTCCTGCTCATTTTGTGAGTTCTAACTAGCACTGTCATTCATTCAGTCATGAAGGTGGATAAATTACCCAATCTTTATTTTCAGTTTATAATTATGTCACCTGCCTTCTGTGTAAGATTATTACTAGAAAAGAATAAACAAGTCCCTAAAGAAGATGACCTGAAATCACATAATGTTTTATTTAATTTCCCATATAAAATATAGGAAACCAAAATTGAAATGTATTTATATATTAATTATATTATATAACAGTATTTTCTGTTGTATATTTATTGTAACTTACTTAATTGCTTAACTCCCCAATTTTTTGACCTAGCTTATAAAATATATTTTTCTGTAGTTTCGTCTCTAATTTGTTTATACAGCCACTTTGTAAATTTGGTGGTTATATCATTTTAGCTTTATACTTTTTGTGTCAACCTACATAGTTTGGTCCACCCATCAGCCACTCAATTCTTGGTTACTATAATTTTTATCACATTCTAATAGGCTGACTATAGTATTATTTCCCTTTCCAGCATTATTTTTTGTGCCCTGAGATATTTTACCCAATTTACTGTAACCTAGGAATGTTTATTCAGAAGTTACAGTGAGACAACAGTAAATAAAAAAAAAAAAGTTACAGATATTTCCCCCGTCTAACCTAAGTGATGTAGCTTAGTTCTTTATAACACTTGTGTTGTTGTCTTGCCTTTCATTTCGTATGACTAAATTTTTATACCAAATTGAATAAGCCATTAGCTTTTAGTCTGTAGGAATGTGGATCCATAGATATTTCCCATTAGACAAAAGAAAATCTATAAAAGCGATATCCCCTGGGGCTTGGTCTTCCTAGCGGCCTAATGGTCTAAAGCACTGTCAGACTGTACCCTTATGAGAAAGAACTATGTTGGGTGATTCCCTTGACATCCGGAAATACTAATTGGAAAGATGTGCACATCCTTTCAGATGTCTTTACTTTCATACTATACCACATTTATTAATCAAATATTCTGATTCAGGGAATTCATTTTATGAATTTTTTATTTTTAAAACGATTACTGAGCAAAATTATAAACCTTGTATATCTTGTGTAGTTTTAAACTAGACCTTGCTGAAATAATGAGACATACTATATGCTTAGAAATCCATGCCATTTTGGAAAGTTGTTTTTTTTTTTTTTAATAACTTCACTTCAAAAAAGACTTCCACTGGTGATGGTTGCACAACTCTGTGAATTTACTAAATTCCTCTGAATTATACAAAGAGTGAATTGTGTGGTATGTGAATTATATCTTAATAAAGTTGTTAATTAAAAAAAATTTCACTTCACAAAATGTTTTCATAGGTGCAAAGTAATAGAATTTTCATTTATATTCACAATAAAAAAAATTAGTAGCCCTAACAGCTGGGCATGGTGGTGCACGCCTATAATCTTAGCTACTTGGGAATCTGAGGCAAGAGGATCATTCATTCAAGGATGGCCTGGGTAACATAGTAAGACCCTGTCTCAAAAAATATTATTAGCTCTAATAAACGTTCAGAGCTTTAGAAACGTAAAATTATGTATGACTTAAAATAATTTGTGTTTCTATTCAAAAGTAATTCATGTTTATTATAGAAATTTCAGAAACTATAAAGAAAAAAAGATACTTAAAAATAGCGAATCACATTCACATCTAACATGTGTATTCCTAAACATTTCCTACTTAACTGTTTTTTTTTTTTGTGTCCATACTTTGCCAGCTTTCATGAGCAAATATCTTTTCAGTACCATTTTTAGGAAAATAATCAGCTGTAAATATTTTGTTACATAAGAAGTCTAGTGAAAGCATTGGCTTTTTTTCCATGGACCATGAGAGTTGTATATGAAGGGAAGCAATAGCATTATCTAAAAAGAAATACAATAAAGATATACTAGCTTTTGAACTACAGTCAGTCTGAAATATTATAAAAATTTGCCATAAAACATTTTGGATTTAAAATTAAAACTGAAATCTTTGATAAATTATATTGACACATTGATTCTTTTGTAGGTAGAATATTTTTCTGCTTTTAAAAAGAGTCTTGTTATCATATTTAGCATTAACTTTCTAACAGCTAAAATTGTTCACAACACTGTTTAAAGATCAGGCTTTTTTTTTTTTTTTTTGTAAATATTAAGACCTGAGTACAAAATGAGGGCTGTATTGTGGATTAAGTGAAATATCTCAAGGCTGTGCTGTTCTGATAACTGAACCTGAAGTGACCTTTCTCAGACACAATTACAGAGCTGTATGTTTTTCCTTTAATTTCATCAGGGGTTTAATTAGTATACAAATAAAACTTCCCTTATCTTCCTTTCTACCTAATTGGCTTGTCTTCGCTTATATATGAAGTATGTGAAAGTGGGCTGTAATTAGGGTGACCGTGTTAACCTTTTTTCCTCAAATGTACTGTTGCCTAAAGGCCTCAAGGCCTAAAAACAGTGCTTTGGATTATTGCTTTGCAATCACTATGGCTGTCCCATAGGTTTTCTCATGAGCAGAAGGGCTTTGGGTGCTGCAGGTTCCCACTGCTTAACAGGATCTTCATTCTTCTCCCCACTAAATGTTTATTGATTATCTCGCTGTTCCAGGCTCAGCCTCCAACAACTTAATATCAGGTGACAGTCAGGAGAGTTCTCCAAGTAATTAGAGTTGAGCATTGGGGGAACAATTAGGAGCAGAGTTATTAAACTTGATTTATCCTATTCTCTCCTGAACAGTTTCTTGGATATCAGAACATCACACTTTCACAATCTACCCTGGTTGAGAAATTAGTGGCTAACCTGCTGCTTATCATTGTTGCCTTGCTGCTTAGAGGCACACCCTCTTGGTTTCAGTCATTCAGTTGGAAATATTAGAGTCCATAAAGTTTATCATGGGTTTTAATTAGATGAATCTGAACAGAAGAGAAGAAAAGCTGAACTTATTTTTTATATGTATAGTATATATTTTATATATGATATATATGTAAGCATATACACACCTCTATTTTTCTTAAATAATTAGATACTTCAAAGGCAAACTGAAGAGTCCTATATAGTATTCAAAAATATTTGATTCTAAACTAACATACACCTCACAATTCAGTCCTTTATTATTTATAACCTAGACTGTTGATGTGCCCTATCTTATACCTTAGTGTAAAGAAAGATCTCAGAATATATTTATAATCACTTTAAATAAAAATTTTTTTCTTTAGAGTTTGGTGTTAGGTTTTTTAAAGATTCAGTTTCTATCATTAAAAAAAGGTGAATATCAGGAAGAAGACATTTTGAGCCACTTATTATATATTGGTGTTTTGTATACATCCCATAAACCTTGATGAATACAGATTCCTTGATGGTACCCCTCAACTCTTTAAGATGGGAATTGTATGTATATAAGTTATGTAACTGTGATTTTAAAATAAGAACTATATTGTTTCTTCATTTTTACATTTGAGGAAGTATGATTTATATCACTTTGTTTATACCACTTTTTGTTCCTTTTCTATGCCACTGTCTACTGTTAGCTTTAGAATAATGTGGCTTCCTGTCATTGCTCCTGAGAGATGAAAATTAAAGAATGGAAACAAGATTTAGATATATAGTAGAAGGTTCCAATGCCATTAGTTATATCTTATTTGAAAGTATAATGTAAGATTGCTGAAAGTTTAGGTTTACAATGGTCTAAGTTCATAGATTCTCTCAGATTGGACCAGTGACCTTCAACCTGGATAACCCTGGAAACAATATACTGAACCCTGGAGAGTCCCTTCACAAGTATGCACCTCTAGTCATGAGAGTTACTGAGCAAGAGAATTTGAATAGCTTGGCACAAATTTATTATTTAGTTGGAAAAAGAGTTCAAGCTTTATGCATGACTCGTGGTGAATCATTAGTTTTATCTTCATAACTGAAAACTACTATTTTTTTATTGCCTGGAAGATATTGGAAATACTGATTTTAAAAGGACTCAAATGAGGTTTTTTTTTTTAATAAAGAAGTCTTGTGTATGATACTTCAGTGCTTTTAACTATCAATATTGGCACAAAATTAGTAGGTTTAGAGTATTTTTTTTAAAAAAATTTGTTATTTACTGTTTTATAACAGTTGATTTGAATCTGTGATTATTTCCAGGGTAGAATATTCTTTTTAAAATTTAAAGTACATTTAATTTTTAACTGATATATAAAACCATAAAATGGTACCTGCTTATGAAGTATAGGTAATGTTTCACTACATGTATACATTGTATGATGTTTAAATCAGGTTAAGCATATCTGTCTCCTCAAACATTTATCTTTTTTATGATGGAAATATTTGAAGTTCTTTCTCCTAGTATTTTTGACATGTATGGTACATTATTATTATGTATAGTCACCTTATTGTACAATAGCATAAACTTTGTGCTTCTGTCTAACTATAACTTAAACTATAGGTCAACCTTGGACTATTCTTGAAGATGTGTTAATACTAAAGATTTAAAATAAAATTAAATGCCTAAGAAGTAATCACAGCTTGATTATTTTTAATATCTTGAATACTATTTGTCTAGCAGCAACTTGTCTGTTTGAAAAATTAGCTACTGAATTAAAAATCTTGTAACATTTTAAAATACCTGATTTGACTGATGATTTCTTTCAGTTCACCAGCATTTACAGTGAATTAATTGTATTAGTTCCAGGAAGTCAGCTTGATATTTTATACTATTCATTGTGAATGCAATAAAAAGATACTTTTAGAAGAATTTTAAACATGAAATTATAGAATGTTGTTTATTCTTTACTGGGTTTGTGGAGCACTGTTGTGGATATTAATGTGTAGATAAACTCTGAGCAAAAAGAAAAAATATTATGTGTATAATATGTGTTTGATTCACTGTACAACAAGTTTAATTGAAAAACTTTTAAATGTGCTTATTTTAGGGATTCCATAGGCAAAGTAATAAACAGTGTAGGAATCAGAAGATCTTTTAACACTAAACATCTATTTTGCATCCTAGAATTTTAAATGAGATCTAGAAAGTACTCTTTTAAATTGTGGTTCTAAGACCATTGGCCCTAAACTTTCCAAATAATGTTGTGTGATTGTATCTTGAGATTTTTGTCCTAAGTGAATATTTCAGATTAAAACAAATATCAGTAAACAGTAATATAAAAATTTCCTGAAATATAAAATATTTTCTGAGGAAAACATTTATGGGCCACAAATAATTCTGAGTGCAAGTATTGTTTTTAACTTTCTCTAAAAGTTGAAGCATTTTGATCACATTTTTATTACTATTCTTGATATGAAAGAAGCAAGTGAATTTTTTTGGAGTTTAATTTGTCCACTTAGATGTCTACAGCAACCAATTATGGACAAATACATAAAGAAAGTAGGGAGTTCACTACTCTTTTCTAGGTGTCTCCTAGTCTACTTACCAATTATACACTCAACTCTGGGCATCTGATAGCTCTTCAGCTCTATTTATAGTCAAATAGACTCTAAATTTAAAGGGCTTTGTCCCCTGAAATTGACTTTTATTATTATTAAAAGAAAACACGACTTGAGATTTCTATAATCAGACAGTTTTAGTAAGAATACAGTTTATCTTGCAGTACTTTAAAAATGTTATATTTTATAGGCAAATATTTTTTTAAATCTTACCAGTTCTGTCATTTCTAATTAGCAAATATAATTTTTTTTTGTAGAAAATTTGTTAAATCTTGATGTGTAATGACCCAAGTCTACTTCTCAGTCTGTATTCTCCTTTGTTTAATAGCCTATGGCATAAATTGAAGTTAATTATCAGGGCTGACAAGTAACTCTGTTTTCTGTCTGTTTGCAGAGTCTCTCCGAGGCAAAGATGGAGCTGAGAAGAAAAGATCAATCTCTGCGTCAGCTCAATAGACATCTTACCCAGCTGGAGCAGGACAAGCGTCGACTGGAGGAGAACATCCATGATGCAGAGAGTGCCCTCCGCATGGCAGCCAAGTGAGCATTTGGACCTTGGGGAGATCACTTAAAACAGACAAAAGATCAATTCTTACTTTCATGCTCTGGGTTTTAGCCCTGGATAATACAGTGTTAGAAAACAAAAGTACAGCTGTCTTTCTTTGAAATTCTCTGATATATCCTTGAAGAAGAAAACTCTTAACTCAACATAATAAATGTATATTTTATTGAGAAGCCTAAGAAAAGTATAAGCTCTATATAACCTCTATGTGCGTTTTGGGCTGTGTTGCAGTGTTACATGCTTGAAACCGTGTTTTCAGTAATGTAAAATGTAAGACTTTTTAGTTAAAAGTTTTGCATAGTGTCTACTGACACATATTCCTTATCTCCTTTTGCCCCCCCCCCCATTTTGCTCTTATTGTAATATACTAATATTGCAAGTAATATTTGTATAAGGAAATTTTAGCATATGATCAACATGTATACCATGACATTTTAAAAATGCTCCAAACCATTATTGATCTTGGAAAATTAATTATATTTATACTGTATATTCCATGTAAAATAGAAAAAAATACTGTTTTCTAGAAGACAACTATGTAAATGTGGTGTGAGTGTTTTTCCTTTACCAGGTAATCAAGTTGACATACACTATGAAGTTCAAATTGAACAGTTCTCTTGGGCATTTTTATTTGTTTCCCCACAACAAATTTGATATACTACCCTTTGCATACACCATGACTTACAGGAAGTCTATTTAGAATGGGCATGTATGAATATGTAACAATAAATCCCACCAGTATGTACAACTACAATATGCTCATAAAGAATAGAAGAAAAAAAAAACCCTCTCACAAACAGTAAAAAAAAAAGAAAAAAAGGAAAGTCTATTTGAGAGTTAAAGAGACATTGATTTTAATAAATTTAATGTCTAAATTTGGAATTCTGAATTTCTACACAAAATACATGATAATTAAAAAATTTTCAGACAAACTTGTAAGCATAAAATATTATGAATTATGAATATAGTCTGTGCACTACAGAATACAGTCTGTAAATCACAGAATAGGGAATCTGCAATCTTAGGATATCCATAATCTTTGCCTTTGGGCTTTTGGCATTGCTGAAAGATAAAGATGAATTGACACAAAATCCAAATATTGACGTTTGAATATCCACCAGTTGGTTTTTTGAAATTTGTAAAGCTGTGCATCATTTTGTTAGGTGTATATAATTGTCTTTTTTAAAAATATAAATTTGGCTATATCAGTTTTTGCTGCCCTGTTCAGTCTCAGTTTTCTCATTTCAAGTGAAGAAGCTAAGCCTAGATAGTTTCTAATAAGTCTTATGACTGAGTAAATTCTGAGATTAATGAAAACAGGATTATAAAAACCTCCTGATTTCTATTGTGTTTTCACAACATTGCTGTTGATTCAGGACTTTGATATTTCTATGATCTTTGACCATGGGCATAGTTCTTATAAAACCAAGAAGGCTAATTTGAAATTTGGAGAGCTAATACATTATTTACAGATTTCAATTTATAATTTACTATTACGTTTTTGGCTTCAGCAGTTTCACTCAAACTTTTTATTTCATTGTAAGGGCTAGATGGAATATACAAGGTCAATAGGAGAAAGTAGTAATTTTGTATATTACTAGTCAGGTCATAGGATTCTTTGTACAATTATTGTTTTGGTCAGCCTTTTGCTGCTGTGACCAGAAGACATGATGAGAACAATTAGAGAAGGAAAAGTTTATTTTGGGGTTTCAGTTTTGGAGTTATCAATCCATTCCTTTGCTCTGGGCCAGAGGTGATGCAGAAAATCTTGATGGAAGAGTATAATGGAGGGAAGCAGAGAGAGAGACTCCACTCACCAGGGACAAAATATATACCCCAAAGGCATACCCACAATGACCTATTTCCTCCAGCTGCACCCTATCTGCCTTTCATTTACTACCCACTCAATCCCTACCAGGGAATTAATTAACTGATTGGGTTAAACCTCTCATAACCTGATCATTTCATCTCTCAACTTGCATTGTCTCAAACATGGGCTTTTGGAAGATACCTTATATCTAAACCATAATAATCATTACAGCACAAAGACTACATAGAAAAGAAAATATTTTGCATGGTATGGCCATTTATGTAATATTTCCCCACCAGTGAGATTTTAAAAGTTTTTTTTCATTATTAAAAAAAGAATAAGACTTTACCCAGAACTTAAAAAAGTTATCTATAATGTAATCATAACTTTTGTTTTCATTTTCTTAATTTGTGTCTAACCCTGCCCCCCACCCCTGCTGCCCAATTAGGATAGGCAAAATAAGTTAGTAAAGAGTTAAGTATGAAGGTGTATCAGTGAATATGGTTAGGTTTTATAACTTTAAAAGGGGTACAATGATAGCCAAATTTTATTTTTCAATAATTGTGACTTACACTGAAATGTATGATGGTTGTAGGAAGACTTATTTTTTTACCAATATCTAATCTTTTCTTTTTTCTAGAGACAAAGAATGTGTTGCTAATCACATGAGAACCGTAGAAAATATGCTTCATAAGGTATTGTAATATTTTTAATATCGTTCAATTTGTACTGCTGTACTTTTAATCATTATTAACTGCAAAGTGATTCATTTTGTACCTGTCTTTAAAAACAAATTACCAAAAAGATACTTTGGAAATGACTGGAATTTTGCAATATAGAATGCCATATTACATTTTTTTTCCCCCAGAATTCACTTTAGGTACTTAATAAAAACTGTTAAAATAGTGTTTTCCCCAAACTGGTATGTTGCACTTGCATTATTTGTGATTTTTGCTAAATGAACCAGAGGTCATTAAGATTCTTATATGATTCAGAATGATAAAATGTTTGACCATACGGTCTAACTTTACCATTTCTAACTGTCCTGTTTATGCATATGTAGAGACATAATATATTTTATTTGGCAATATTATATACCTGCAACTAGGCAGTAATGTTATTCAAATTAATAACATATTCTTATACCTTCTTACATATAAGAATATGTTATTAAAGTGAAAAATATATTTTATCTATTACTTTCAAATTTGATGACTTGTATATGATAAACTATTAATTTGTAGTGATGAGCAGCATAAGGGTTTTATAATATTAGTGAAAACTCAAGATATTAACTGAATGTTTTGTAGCACTCTATTGAATTCAAAGATTTATTTATTATTTAAAAGTAGAGATGTGATATTGATGTATTTCTGATATCATTTAATAGACAATTTGTTGGAAATGCAAACATCTAATACTATTAAGATATTTGGAACTTATGAATAAATCACACTTAGAACAGTTTTGTGAATCAAATTTATCAGATATTGTAGTTTTATAAAAATCACTTACAGTATCCTGAAACTAACCTTTTTAAGGAGATATTAAATAAACATTATCAAGCTCATATTTAATACATTTTAACAGTTTAGGACACTTTTTCCCCCTGTATGCACACCCGTATGTACATGTGTGGGTCTCGGGATCAATCCTAAGTGCTTTGTGCATTCTAGATAATCATTTTACCACTGTGCCACACCCTGGGCCACAGCTTACCATGTTTGAATACATTGGTCCTATTTTACATTATGAAATTGACTAATATTATGTCTTATCACTAAAGGCATTTGGAAACAAATCTAGTATTTTGAGTTCTATTTTCTTATAAGTTTCTCTGAAGCCCTGGTTTATCCCCTCTCCCCATTTCAAAACATTTAGCCGGTTAGGATAGTTTAAATATAGTCTCATCAAATCCGTGTATGCTACAAATATAAAATTTGGATTTTCAGTGAAAGAGACATCTTTGGTTAGATTTTCATACTCAATAAATTTAGGATGAAAAAGTCTACGATGTCATATATGTGGCATATCTTTTATGCAGTTAATGTTGACTTTGAAATCCAATTGTTCATCTTCCTAGCTGAAAGAATAAAGAATGTTAGGTAGCAACTAACTTGGAGAACGGGCTCTGAGGTCAAGGAAGAAACATCATTTATATGATATATAATTGTACCTGCTCCTTTCCTTATGAGAATGGCAAAGTAGATGTTTTGAGAATGATAAAGGCTGTTTGCAACAGGGTGATTATAATCACACAGTTTTTCAGTTGTAATTCAACTGCTGGTCTTTGTGTCAGATGGAAAGATGTCTGTACAACTGGCCTACAGCCTCTGTAGATTTAATTTTGCTTTATGGCTTTTTCCTCCTTCAGATTTATTAGTTAATTATTTTGGTTTGTGTCTTTGGGAATTTCTATCTATGTAGTGGTTTTTAAGTAATCAAAAACTTTTAAAGCTTGCAGTAAAAATTTAGGAAAGGCGAATAAATAATTAGGACAAATTCTCTTTATACTTTCTTTGAAGTATAGGTGAGAATGAATGGGTGATAAGGAAGTGGCCAGAGGGTCCCACTGAAGCTCTCTGAGAGGTGCAGGCCCACATGTCTTTATGCCTGAGTTTGCAGGTTTATTTTTCTAGCCACCTTGAACTTTCCCTTGTCATTTCGCTGTCTCAGGTTAACAAAGAGGAGTAGAGAAAAAGGGCCCAGATTCTTTCCATTTTTGCATACATGGATTCAACCAACCACAGATTGAAAATATTTGAAACAAAAATTGCATCTGTAACTGAACATGTACAGACTTTTTTCTTGTCATTATTCCCAATACTATAGAGTATAACTATAATGTTATTTATATAGCATTTACATTGTATTAGGTATTATAAGTAATTAGGTATTATAAGTAATCTAGACATGATTTAAAATATACAGGAGGACCTGATAAAGCATATGCTTAGCATGCTTCGGGTACTGGATTCAATCCAGCACCAAAAATTGAAATAAAATATGTAGGAGGATTTGTGTAGGTTATATGCAAATATGTGAGCATCCTTGGATTTTGGTAAATTAGCTGGGCAGGGAGACTATATTTTTTTTTCAAAGAAGCAGAATTTTTATTCAATTACACTTAAATATATTTTTATTTATGCCAGTTTTTAATGTAGGTCAGGGGTTAATTTTTCATTAAGGTACTCTTTTATTGCTGGGGGACCAATTTCAGGTTCAGGGGTTAAGAAAAATAAGAAGAGGAAACAAAGTCATTACAACTTTTTATGACATGCATTTTTTATCTTATCTATCTATGTATCTATTTATCTAGTTATTTATTTGTTTATATCAGGGATTGAACCCAGGGGTTCTCAACCACTGAGCCACATCCACAGCTCTTTTTATTTTTTATTTTGAGACAGGGTCTCACTAAGTTGCTCAGGGCTTCACTACATTGCTGAGCCTAGCTTTGAACTTGTGATCCTCCTGCCTTAGTCTCCCAAGCCCCTGGGATTACAGGCATGTGCCACTATGCCCAGTTGATGGGTATTTTAAAAATACACTCACTCCTTTCTTGAGTTGAATCTTTTGGCTGATTTTTATTTTTTCAGAAAATCCATAATTATAAAACTTTTTGAGAAACCATTCACCATTTTAACCATTTTAAAGTACATAATTCAGTAACTTTCTTTATGTTCACAGTGTAGTGTAACCATCACAATTATCTTACTCTGGAATGTTAATATTACTCTAAAAGAAACCTTATACCCATTAAGCAGTTACTTCTTATATCTCTTTCCCCTACCTCCTGACAAATATTGATCTGCTTCTATCTCTATGGATTTTCCTATTCTGGACATTTTGTATAAATAGAATCATGCAATATGTAGCCTCTGTTGCCTGAATTTTTTCATTTAGTATAATTTGTTCAAGGTTCATTCATTTTGTGGCAAGTATTAGTACTTCATTTCTTTTTATCTCTGACTGATATTCCATTGTAAAGATATATAGCATTTTATTTATGCACATGTCAGCCTGGGCATTGTTGTTTCCACTTCTTGGTTACCATGAATAATGCTGCTGTGAATACTGATGTACAAACTTTTGTTTCAATGCCTCTTTTTAGTTCTCTTGGGGATGTAGCTAGGAGAGGACTTACTGGATCATATGACAATACTATGCCTAACTTTCTGAGGAATGACCAAACTGTTTTCCACAGTGACTGTGCCATTTCAAATCCTCACTAGTGTGTATGAATGTTCCAGTTTCTCCACATCATTACCCATACTTGCTATTTCCATTTTTTAAAATGGCCATCCTGGTGGGTATGAAACAGCAGCTCACTGTGGAGTTTTCCTTTTTATTGTAATTATTCAATCACATTAATGTGCTTTACTATGACATTTCTATACATGTATACATTATGCTTTATTTTATTCGTCCTCCCTGCTACTTTCTCTTCATCTCTCTTCTTGCCCTCCTGCCCCATTCCTTTCCCAATTGTCTCTCTTCTATTTTTCAGTTATCTTTTGTTTGTTTGTTTCCACATAGGAGGAAAAAAGTGTCTTATGTCTGGCTAATTTTGCTTAATATGAAAACCTTCTGGCCATTTTCCTGCAAACTATGTGATTTCATTCTTCTTTATGGTTGACTAAAACCCCATTTTGTATATACAGTTTTTTAAAAATTCATTCATCTCTCAGTGAGCCCTAGGTTGATTCTATATCTTGGCTATGTGAATAGTACTGCAGTAAACATGGGCATTCAGATATCTCTTTTGTATGCTGACTTTATTTTTCTTTTTTGGGGGGAGGTATATATATTTCCAGGAGTGATATATCTGGATTGTATGGTAGATCTATTTTCTAAAAAATGAGGATACTTTTTTGAGGAAACTCCATACTGTTTTCCTTAGTGGCTGTACTAATTTACATTACCACCAACAGTGTACAACAGTTCTTTTTTCCTTCACTTTCTCACTATCATTTATTAATTTTTTTTGATAATAGCCATTCTGACTGAGGTGAGAAGGAATTTCAGTATAGTTTTGATTTGTATGTCCCTGTTGGCTAAAGATGTTAAATATTTAAAAATATATTTACTGGTCATTTATACTACTTTTTAGAAGTATCTATTTAGATCTTATAGGTTGGATTAATTTTCTGTGGTTAAGTTTTTTGAGTTCTTTATATAATCTGGATATTTGTCCTCTTTTATTTATTTTTCTATTTTTAAAGAGAGAGGGGGGAGGAGGATTTTTTAATATTTATTTTTTAGTTTTCAGCGGACACAACATCTTTATTTTATGTGGTGCTGAGGATCGAACCCAGCGCCATGCGCATGCCAGGTGAGCGCGCTACTGCTTGAGCCACATCCCCAGCCCTGTCCTCTTTTAAATGAAGAATTGGCAAAGATTTTCTCCCATTCTGTAGACTGTCTCTTTACTCTGTTGATTATTTTATTTACCTTGTGTTCTTTATTGTTAATTTGACATAATACCATTCATCAGTTCTTGCTATTATTTCCTGAGTTATTGGAATACTACTTAGAAATCATTGCCTGTGCCAACACCTTGAAGTGTTTCCCTTATGTTTTTATCTATCAGTTTCAAAGTTTCAGATCTTACAATAAGGTATTTGATCCATTTTGGGTTTATTTTTTGTACAGGTGAAAGATAGTGTCCTTTTTTCAATCTTATATGTGAGGTTATCCAGCTTTCCCAGCATCATTTGTTCAGGAAGCTATCTTAACTCCTGTGTATATTTTTTTGGCACTTTTGTCAAGAATCAGATAGCTGTAGATGTGCTTGTTTATTTCTGGGTCCTTTATTGTTTTCCATTATCAATGTGTCTGTTTTTATGCTAGTACCATGCTGTTTTTGTAGCTATGGCTCTGTAGAATATATTTATTTTATTTTATTTTATTTTTTTATTGGTTGTTCACAACATTACAAAGCTCTTGACATATCATATTTCATACATTAGATTGAAGTGGGTAATGAACCCCCAATTTTACCCCAAATGCAGATTGCAAAATCACGTTGGTTACACATCCACAATTTTACATAATGCCCTATTCGTAATTGTTGTATTCTGCTACCTTTCCTATCCTCTACTATCCTCCCTCCCCTCCCCTCCCATCTTCTCTCTCTACCCCATCTACTGTAATTCATTTCTCTCTTTGTTTATTTTCCCATTCCCCTCACAACCTCTTATATGTAATTTTGTATAGCAATGAGGGTCTCCCTTCATTATGCAATATTCCTTTTCTCTCCCTTTGCCTCCCATCTCATGTCCCTGTTTAAAGTTAATCTTTTGTTCCTGCTCTTCCTCCCTGCTCTGTTCATAGTTGCTCTCATTATATCAAAGAAGACATTTGGTATTTGTTTTTTAGGGATTGGCTAGCTTCACTAAGCATAATCTGCTCTAGTGCCATCCATTTCTCTGCAAATTCTTATGATTTTGTCATTTTTTATTGCTGCATAGTACTCCATTGTGTATAAATGCCACATTTTTTTTATCCATTCATCTATTGAAGGGCATCTGGGTTGGTTCCACAGTCTAGCAATTGTGAATTGTGCTGCTATGAACATCGATATGGCAGTATCCCTGTAGCATGCTCTTTTAAGGTCTTCAGGGAATAGTCCGAGAAGGGCAATAGCAGGGTCAAATGGTGGTTCCATTCCCAGCTTTCCCAGGAATCTCCAAACTGCTTTCCAAATTGGCCGCACCAATTTGCAGTCCCACCAGCAATGTACAAGTGTACCCTTTTCTCCACATCCTCGCCAGCACTTGTTGTTGTTTGACTTCATAGTGGCTGCCAATCTTACTGGAGTGAGATGGTATCTTAGGGTGGTTTTGATTTGCATTTCTCTGACTGCTAGAGATGGTGAGCACTTTTTCATGTACTTGTTGATTGATTGTATGTCCTCCTCTGAGAAGTGTCTGTTCAGGTCCTTGGCCCATTTGTTGATTGGGTTATTTGTTATCTTATTGTTTAATTTTTTGAGTTCTTTGTATACTCTGGATATTAGGGCTCTATCTGAAGTGTGAGGAGTAAAAATTTGTTCCCAGGATGTAGGCTCCCTATTTACCTGTCTTATTGTTTCTCTTGCTGAGGAAAAACTTTTTAGTTTAAGTAAGTCCCATTTGTTGATTCTTGTTATTAATTCTTGTGCTATGGGTGTCCTATTAAGGAATTTGGAGCCCGACCCCATAATATGTAGATCTGAGCCAACTTTTTCTTCTATCAGACGCAGAGTCTCTGATTTGTTATCAAGCTCCTTGATCCATTTTGAGTTAACTTTTGTGCATGGCGAGAGAAAGGGATTCAGTTTCATTTTGTTGCATATGAATTTCCAGTTTTCCCAGCACCATTTGTTGAAGATGCTATCCTTCCTCCATTGCATGCTTTTAGCTCCTTTATCAAATATAAGATAGTTGTAACTTTGTGGATTAGTCTCGGTGTCCTCTATTCTGTACCATTGGTCCACCCGCCTGTTTTGGTACCAGTACCACGCTGTTTTTGTCACTATTGCTCTGTAATATAGTTTGAAATCTGGTATCGCTATACAACCTGATTCACACTTCCTGCTTAGAATTGCTTTTGCTATTCTGGGTCTTTTATTTTTCCATATGAATTTCACGATTGCTTCATCTATTTCTACAAGAAATTCCATTGGGATTTTGATTGACATCACATTAAACTTGTAGAGAACTTTGGGTAATATCGCCATTTTGATGATGTTAGTTCTGCCTATCCATGAACAGGGTATATTTTTCCATCTTCTAAGATCTTCTTCTACTTCTCTCTTTAGGGTTCTGTAGTTTTCATTGTATAAATCTTTCACCTCTTTTGTTAGGTTGATTCCCAAGTATTTTATTTTTTTTGAGGATATTGTGAATGGAGTGTTTTTCCTCATTTCCGTTTCAGAAGTTTTGTCGCTGATATACAGAAATGCCTTTGATTTATGCGTGTTGATTTTATATCCTGCCACTTTGCTGAATTCATTTATTAGTTCTAGTAGTTTCTTTGTAGACCTTTTTGGGTCTTCTAGGTATAGAATCATGTCATCTGCAAATAGTGATAATTTAAGTTCTTCTTTTCCTATTTTTATGCCTTTAATTTCTTTCGTCTGTCTAATTGCTCTGGCCAGTGTTTTGAGAACTATATTGAATAGAAGTGGTGATAGAGGGCATCCCTGTCTTGTTCCAGATTTTAGAGGGAATGCCTTTAACTTTTGTCCATTCAGAATGATGCTACCTGAGGCTTAGCATAGATAGCTTTTACAATGTCAAGGTAAGTTCCTGTTATCCCTAGTTTTTCTAATGTTTTGAACATAAAGGGATGCTGTACTTTGTCGAATGCTTTCTCTGCGTCTATCGAGATGATCATATGGTTCTTATCTTTAAGTCTATTGATGTGGTGGATAACATTTATTGATTTCCGTATATTGAACCAGCCTTGCATCTCAGGGATGAATCCTACTTGATCATGGTGCACAATTTTTTTGATGTGATTTTGTGTTCGATTTGCCAGAATTTTATTGAGCATTTTTGCATCTAGGTTCATTAGAGATATTGGTCTGTAGTTTTCTTTCTTTGAGGTGTCTTTGCCTGGTTTCGGAATCAGGGTAATGTTGGCCTCATAGAATGAATTTGGAAGAGCTCCCTCTTTTTCTATTTCCTGAAATAACTTGAAAAGTATTAGTATTAATTCTTCTTTAAAGGTTTTGTAAAACTCCGCCGTATACCCATGCGGTTCTGGGCTTTTCTTGGTTGGTAGTCTTTTGATGGCTTCTTCAATTTCATCCATTGATATTGGTCTGTTCAAATTGTGTGTATCCTCCTGACTCAGTCTGGGCAAATCATATGACTTAAGAAATTTATCGATGTCTTCACTATCTTCTATTTTATTGGAATATAGGTTTTCAAAATAATTTCTAATTGTCTTCTGTATTTCTGTAGCATCTGTTGTGATATTGCCTTTTTCATCCCGTATGTTAGTAATTTGAGTTCTCTCTCTTCTTCTCTTCATTAGCATGGCTAAAGGTCTGTCGATCTTATTTATTTTTTTGAAGAACCAACTTTTAGTTTTGTTAATTTTTTCAATAGTTTCTTTTGTTTAAATTTCATTGATTTCTGCTCTGATTTTAATTATTTCTTGCCTTCTGCTACATTTGCTGTTGTTTTGCTTTTCCTTTTCTAGGGCTTTGAGATGAAGTGTGACCTCATTTATTTGTTGGTTTTTCCTTTTTTTGAGGAATGACCACCAGGCGATGAATTTTCCTCTTAAAACTGCTTTCATTGTGTCCCATAGATTCCGATATGTTGTGTCTGTATTTTCATTTATCTCTAAGAATTTTTTGATTTCCTCCTTTATGTCTTCTGTAACCCATTGATCATTCAGTAACGTATTGTTCATTGTCCATGTGATGTAGGATTTTTCCTTCCTTCTTTTATCATTGATTTCCAGTTTCATTCCATTATGATCAGATATAATGAATGGTATTATCTCCACCCCTTTATATTTACTGAGGGTTGCCCTATGGCATAATATATGGTCTATTTTTGAGAAGTATCCATGTGCTGCTGAGAAAAAAGTGTATCCATTTGATGATGGTTGATATATTCTATATATGTCAGTTAAGTCTAGGTTATTGATTGTGATATTGAGTTCTATAGTTTCTTTATTCAACTTTTGTTTGGAGGATCTGTCCAATGGTGAGAGAGTTGTGTTGATGTCACCCATAATTATTGTGTTGTGGTCTATTTGATTCTTGAACTTGAGGAGAATTTGTTTTATGAATGTTGCAGCACCACTATTTGGTGCATAAATATTGATAATTGTTATGTCTTGTTGGTGAATGGTTCCTTTTAACATTATATAATGTCCTTCTTTATCCCTTTTGATTAACTTAGTCTTGAAGTCGATTTTATTCGATATGAGAATGGCCACCCCTGCTTGCTTACGAGGACCGTGTGCATGGTATATTTTTTCCCATCCTTTCACCTTCAGCCTGTGTATGTCTTTTCCAATCATATGTGTCTCCTGGAGGCAGCATATTGTTGGATTTGTTTTTTTAATCCATGTTACCAGCCTATGTTGCTTTATTGTAGAGTTTAAGCCATTAACATTCAGACTTACTATTGATATGTGGTTTGTACTTCCATCCATGTTTGATTGTTTATCCATTTTTTAAAAAATTTAGTTTGTTTCTCCATGATTATCTTTCCCCTCGCCCTCTGTCTTTACCGAGGCACTTCCCACTGATGGTTTTGGTTATTGTTTTTCATTTCTTCCTCATGTAGTGTTTTGCTCAAAATGCTTTGCAATGCTGGTTTTCTGGCTGCAAATTCTTTTAACTTTTGTTTATCATGAAAGATTTTTATTTCGTTGTCATACCTGAAGCTTAATTTTGCTGGATACAGAATTCTTGGTTGGCATCCATTGTCTTTCAGTGTTTGAAATACATTGTTCCATGACCTTCTTGCTTTCAATGTCTGTGATAAAAAATCTGTTGTTAACCTTATTGGTTTACCCCTGAAGTAATCTGTCTCCTTTCTCTTGTAGCTTTTAATATTTTCTCTTTGTTCTGTATATTGGACATCTTCATAACAATGTGTTTTGGCGTTGGTCTACTTTGATTTTGTGTGCTCGGTGTCCTGTATGCATCTTCAAGTTGTATATCCGTTTCCTTTTTTATTTCTGGAAAGTTTTCTGTAATTATTTCATTCAGCAGGTTACTCATTCCCTTGGTTTGAATCTCTGTACCTTCTTCTATCCCGATGACTCGTAAGTTTGGTTTTTTTATGTTATCCCATAACTCTTGGATGTTTTTCTCGTGATTTTTTAACAGCCTTTCTGAGTTGGCTAGACTCTTTTCAAGATGATATATTTTGTCTTCATTATCTGACGTTCTGGTTTCTACTTGCTCCACTCTGTTAGTGATACTCTCAATTGAGTTTTTAATTTGGTTTATCGTTTCCTTCATTTCTAGGATTATTGTTTGATTATTTTTTATAATCTATCTCCTGATAAAGATGCTTAACTTCTTCTTTTATCTGTTTATGTAATTCATTCTCAATGTGTTCTTTCGCTGCTTGAATTTGCTGTCTTGTATCCTCTTTAAGGTTCCATTCCATCTTTCTAAGGTGTTCCTTGAGTTCTTTATATGACCATTTTTCTGATGACTCTAGGTCCTCCTGAATATTTAGGCTGTCCTTCATTGTTTGTACTCCTTTTCTTCCTTGCTTTTTGAAGCTGCTCATGTTACTTCTTGTTCTGTTTGACTGCTGAGTTACTGTTTACTCCTATAAATTTATTTGATGCTTGGGAGGAAAGGTATTAGAATGGAAGGGAAGAAGTCACTAAAGAGAATGAGAGTAAGCAGGTAGAATTCAAGGAAGGGGGGGATAAGATAATGAAAAGAAATGAAAAGACAAAAGAAGAAAAAAAATAGGAAATAAAAAAAGAAAAAAGTTAAAAAAAATAAAAAAAAATTAAAATTAAAATTAGAAGAAAAAAAATTAAAAAAAATTTTGTAAAAAAAAATTAAAAAAAATAACAAGAAAGAAAAATGAAAGAACAACCCAAATCAAAAAAAAAAAAAAAAAGAGAAAAGAAAAAACAAACAAACAAACACACACAAAAAAAACTAATAAATGCAGTCTTAGAGTTTGATTAACTTCTCTTCCAGTAGGTGGCGCTGTGCCCACCAGGCCAAGTTTCTCCTGTCAATACGCGGGAACCAATCACTGTGCAGCAGCTCCTCCCAGACTGGGCATGTCTCCAATCCTGAGTGCCTAGGGCCTCCTCTTGTGTGTAGTCATTTCCCACTTTTCCTCTAGCCAGGCCCCTCTCACGGGTGCCGCTCACCACAATACTGGCTACACGCCAGGTCTGCTGCTCCCGGGAGCCCTGTTTTCATGAACAACTGGGCAAACTCTTCCAGTTTGCCATTTCCTCAGACCCTAAGTTTGTAGAGCTTGGGGCTGAGAATCCTCAGCGAATTTTACTTGCCCTCTGGTAGCCACGCCCCCGGTAGCTGGTGCAAGAGACCTCAGCTGTCAGCCCTGGTGGGAATGGTAGTTCCGCACCAAGGGTCCCTTGCCACCTCTGATTCCCTCCGTCTGGCTATGCACTCACAGGAGAGCTGGGAGGGGCCCTTAAGGTTTCCCCAATGTGTGGAGAGGGAAGGCTAGGGAATTACACACCTGTAGCCGCAGGTTTCAATGAAGTTATCTCCTCCGCCGCAGTCTGATGACGTCAGTTCTCTGCCATGGTGGTGTCTCTTGCAAATGGCAACAGTTCGTTTCCCTTTGCCAGGTGACCAATGCAACGGGTGGGTCCTTACTGTCTCTCCCAAGCCCCGTTTCAAACCTGTGGCCACTACCTATCAAGGCTCGGTAGGCATTTACCTCTGTAGGATCAGAAGGGCTGACCAGTTGTTTCAGCCGGATGGATTAGTGCTGAGTCACAGCTGTTTGTCTGCGGGAAGCAGGCGAACGGGAGCTTGAATTCAGCCGATCTGGGCTCAGTGTGTGTTCTGAGAGGCCCAGACTGTTCGCCCAGATACACATCAGCTCAGCATTGCCTAGTGATCCTGAGCAAACAGATTTAGGTTGTTTACAACTCCCTATGCCTGAACAGCTGAAGAGGTCAGAGACTTGATCTCTCCGCGCGCCGCCATGTTGGAATCCTCTCTGTAGAATATTTTGAAATCAGATATTGTGATGCCTCCAGTGTTGCTTATTTTGCTCAAAACTGCTTTGACTATTTGGGGTCTTTTGTGCTTCCATATGAATTTTAGGATTTTTTTAAGTTCTGTGAAGAATGTTGTTTGTATTTTGAATTTGGAAATATGACCAATTAAACAATATTAATCCTCCAATCCAGGAACATTGGAAGCCTTTCCATCTCCTAGTGTCTTCTTTAATATCTGTCTTCCATGTTTTATAATTGTTATTGTATAGAGGTCTTATACCTTCTTGTTTGGGTTTATTCCTATGGATGGTTGGTTTATTTTTTAGGCTATCATGAATGAGATTTTTTTCCTGATTTCTTTCTCAGTGAGTTCATTATTGGTATATTAAAAAACTGCTGATTTCTGTTTATTTACTTTGTGTCCTGCTACTTTGCTGAGTTAATTTATCAGTTCTGAGAGTCTTTGGTGGAATCCTTAGTCTTGTAAGTGTAAAATCATGTTATCTGCAAACTGGGATAATTTGACTTTTTTCTTTTCCTATTTGTATTCCTTTTATTTTATTTTCTTTTTATCTTGCTTTTTTGTTCTGGATAAAATTTAAAGTTCTATATTGAATAAGAGTGGTAAGAAGAGACATCCTTGCTCCTTCCTGATTTTAGAGTAAATGTTTTTAATTTTCCCCCCTTCATTGTAATGTTGGCTATGGGTTTATCCTGTATAGCCTTATCATATTGAATGCTTCTGTGTGAAACTGTTGTTTTTGATTCTCAATTGCTGGTATATAGAAATAAAACTGATTTCACATGTTGGTCTTTTGTCCTGCAGCATTACTAAATTATCTTTAATGGTTGTGAGTGTGGCTTCCTTAGGATGTTCTCCAAAAAAAAAAATCATGTCATTTATGAATTGAGACAGTTCATATCTTTCTATTTTGGGTGTCTTTTATTTCTTGTCTAATTGTGTGGCTACAACATCCACTACAGTGTTGAATAGACATGTTGAGAACAGACATTCTTGTATTGTTCCTAATTTTATGGGGGAAGCTTTTATTTTATTAAGCATACCATTAGCTATAGATTTTACTTAGATTCCTTTTATCAAGTTGAGGAAGTTCTCTTCCATTCCTAGTTTTTTTTTTAATATTTATTTTTAGGTTGACACAATATCTTTATTTTGTATTTATGTGGTGCCTGAGGATCGAACTCGGTACCTCATGCATACTAGGCAAGCACTCTACCACAAAGCCACAACCCCAGCCCTGAGTGTTTTTTTTTTTTTATCATTAAAGAGATTTTGTCAAATGCTTTCTTTATATCAATTATGATGATTGTGTTAATTTTTCTCACTTTCATTATTGATGTTTTGCACTACATTGAGTATGTTGAATATCTACTCCTGGGATAAATACCATTTGGTTATGATACGTGATCCTTTGCATGTGTAGCTGTGTTTGGTTTGCTTATTTGTTTGAGAGTTTTTGCATCTAACTTCATAAGGCATATTGGTCTATAGTTTCCTTGTGATATATACCTGGCTTTGGGATTTTAGTAATATTGGCCACATAGGACAAGTTAGGAAGTGTTTCCTCCTCCTCAATTTCTGAGAAGAATTTGAGAGAAATTGGTGTTAATTCTCTAAACATTTGGTAGAACTTATCAGTGAAGCTTTCTGGTTCTAGACTTTTGTTTTCTGATTACTGATTCATTCTCATTATTAGAGGTCTATTCAGATTTTCTGTTTCTTTTTGAGTCAAGTTTGGTAGAAGATGTGTTTCTAGGAATTAATTTTATTCAGGTTATCTGATTTGTTGACATATAATTGTTTATCCTCAAATTATTTTTATTTCTTTGAGATCAGTGGTTATGTTTCCATTTTATTCCTAATTTTAGTAATAATTTCCTTTTTCTCCCCTCAGTAAGTCTAGTTCAGGTTTGTCTACATTGTTGATCTTTTCAGGGGTCAACTTTTGATTTGTTTGATTATCTTTCTTACTCTAAATTTCTTTACTCTAAATTTTATTTCCTTACTTCTGTTCATTTTGGATTTAGTTTGCTCTCCTTCTTCTACTTGTCCAAGATGGAAGGTTCGGTTATTAATTTGAGATCTTTCTTCCTTTTTAAGGTGGCTATCAATTTCTATCTAAGCACTGCTTTCATTGAATCCTGTAAGTTTTGACATGTTGTGTTTTTGGTGTTCATCTATATAAAAGTATTTACTAATTTCTCTATGACTTCTTCTTTGACCCATTTCTTGTTTTTAGTGTATTATTTAATTTCTAAATATTTGGGAATATTCCACATATCTTCTTGTTGTTAAATTCTAATTTCATTCTGTATGACTTGAATAGATACTCTGATTTTAATTCTTTCAAATTTATTAGCTTGTTTTATGGTATAGAATATGGTCTATCTTGATGAATGTTAAATGTGTGTTTAAAAGATTTCATTAGAGTGTTCTATATGTTTCTGTTCTGTCTAGTTGCTTTATAGGGTTTTTCATGTCTTTTAATTCCTTGATTATCTTATGTCTAGTTGTCCTACATATTAATGAAAGTATAATATTGAAATCTCCAAATGTTATTGTTGAATCCTTTCTCCTTTTAGTTTTGTCACTTTTTGCTTTATGTATTTTGGGATTGTTTGCATATATATGTGGAAATTGTTGCATCTCCTAAATGGATTCATCTTTTTATCATTAGTATCTTTGTCTTATAACAAATTTTTGTTTTAATGTTTATTTGTCTGATATTAGTATAGCTATTCCAACTCTTTTCTGGTTACTGTTTGCATGCATATCTTTTTAAAAATCTTTTCCCTTTTAATCTATTTGTGTCTTCATATCTAAAGTGAGTCATTTGTAGAAATTAATCATGCTTTTAAAATAAAATTCTCCCAATCTCTGACTTTTCATTATAGTTTAATAAATTTATATTTAACAATATTATTGATAAGGAAGAACTTCTACTGTTTTCCTTTTCCTTCTTTTTTTAATTGATTCTTCAAAACATTACAGAGCTCATGATATATCATTTTTCATACATTAGACTCAATTGGGTTTTGAACTCCCATTTTTACCCCAAATACAGATTGCAGAATCACAATTGTTACATACTCACATTATTACATAATGGCATATTAGTGACTGTTATATTCTGCTACCTTTCCTATCCCCTACTATCCCCCCTTCCCTCCCCTCCCCTCCCCTCCCATCTTCCCTCTCTACCTCCTCTGCTGTTGTTCAATTCTCTCCCACTTTTTCCCCCCTCCCCCTTGCCCCTCATAACCTCTTATAATTTTGTGTATCATTGAAGGTCTCCTACCATTTCCATATGCTTTCCCTTCTCTCTCCCTTTCTCTCCCCCCATTCGTCTTTGTTTACTATTAGTCTTTTCCTCATGCTCTTAACTTCCTGTTCGGTTCTTAGTTGCTCTCTTTATATCAAAGAAGACATTTGGCATTTGTTTTTCAGGGTTTGGCTAGCTTCACTTAGCATAATCTGCTCTAATGCCATCCATTTCCCTGAAAAATCTATGATTTTGTCATTTCTTAGTGCTGCATAATACTCCATTGTGTATAGATGCCACATTTTTTTTTATCCATTCATCTATTGAAGGGCATCTAGGTTGGTTCCACACAGTCTAGCTATTGTGAATTGTGCCGCTATAATCATTGATGTGGCCGTATCCCTATAGTGTGCTCTTTTAAGGTCCTCAGGGAATAGTCCGAGAAGGGCGATAGCTGGGTCGAATGGTGGATCCATTCCCAGCTTTCCCAGGAATCTCCATACTGCTTTCCAAATTGGCCTCACCATTTTGCAGTCCCACCAGCAGTGTACAAGTGTACCCTTTTCCCCACATCCCCACCAACACTTATTGTTGTTTCACTTCATAATGGCTGCCAATCTTACTGGAGTGAGATTGTATCTTAGGGTGGTTTTGATTTGCATTTCTCTGATTGGTAGAGATGGTGAGCATTTTTTCATGTACTTGTTGATTTATTGTATGTCCTCCTCTGAGAAGTGTCTGTTCAGGTCCTTGGCCCATTTGTTGATGAGGTTGTTTGCTATCTTATTTAATTTTTTGAATTCTTTGTACATTCTGGATATTAGGGCTCTATCTGAGGTGTGAGGGGTAAAAATTTGTTCCCAGGATGTAGGCTCTCTATTTACCTGTCTTATTGTTTCTCTTGCTGAGGAAAAACTTTTTAGTTTAAGTAAGTCCCATTTGTTTATTCTTGTTATTAACTCTTGGGCTATGGGCGTCCTATTAAGGAATTTGGAGCCCGACCCCACAATATGTAGATCGGAGCCAAATTTTTCTTCTATCAGACTCAGCGTCTCTGATTTGATATCTAGCTCCTTGATCTATTTTGAGTTAACTTTTGTGGATGGCGAGAGAAAGGGATTCAATTTCATTTTGTTGCATATGGATTTCCAATTTTCCCAGCACCATTTGTTGAAGATGCTATCCTTCCTCCATTGCATGCTTTTAGCCCCTTTATCAAATATAAGATAGTTGTAACTTTGTGGATTAGTCTCTGTGTCTTCTATTCTGTGCCATTGGTCCACCTGCCTGTTTTGGTACCAGTACCATGCTGTTTTTGTTACTATTGCTTTGTAGTACAGTTTGAACTCTGGTATCACTATACCTCCAGATTCACATTTCCTTCTTAGAATTGCTTTTGCTATTCTGGGTCTTTTGTTTTTCCATATGAATTTCATGATTGCTTTATCTATTTCTACAAGAAATTCCATTGGGATTTTGATTGACATCACATTAAACCTGTAGAGAACTTTGGGTAATATCGCCATTTTGATGATGTTAGTTCTGCCTATCCATGAACAGGGTACATTTTTCCATTTTCTGAGATCTTCTTCTATATCTCTCTTTAGGGTTCTGTAGTTTTCATTTTATAAATCTTTCACCTCTTTTGTTAGGTTGATTCCCAAGTATCTTATTTTCTTTGAGGATATTGTGAATGGAGTGGTTTCCCTTATTTCCATTTCAGAGGTTTTGTTGCTGATATACAGGAATGCCTTTGATTTATGCGTGTTGATTTTATAACCTGCTACTTTCCTGAATTCATTTATTAACTCTAGTAGCTTCTTTGTAGACCCTTTTGGGTCTGTTAGGTATATTATCATGTCATCCTCAAATAGCGATAATTTAATTTCTTCTTTTCCTATTTTTATGCCTCTAATTTCTTTTGTCTGTCTAATTGCTCTGGCTAGTACTTTGAGAACTAAATTGAATAGAAGTTGTGATAGAGGGCATCCCTGTCTTGTTCCAGATTTTAGAGGGAATGCCTTCAGTTTTTCTCCGTTTAGGATGATGCTAGCCTGAGGTTTAGCATATATAGCTTTTACAATGTTGAGGTAAGTTCCTGTTATCCCTAGTTTTTCTAGTGTTTTGAACATAAAGGGATGCTGTACTTTGTAAAATGCTTTTTCTGCATCTATCGAGATGATCATATGGTTCTTGTCTTTAAGTCTGTTGATGTGGTGAATAGCATTTATTGATTTCCGTATATTGAACCAGCCTTGCATCCCAGGGATGAATCCTACTTGATCATGGTGCACAAGTTTTTTGATATGTTTTTGTATTCGATTTGCCAGAATATTATTGAGAATTTTTGCATCCAAGTTCATTAGAGATATTGGTCTGTAGTTTTCTTTCTTTGAAGTGTCTTTGTCTGGTTTTGGGATCAGAGTGATGTTGGCCTCATAGAATGAATTTGGAAGAGCTCCTTCTTTTTCTATTTCTTGAAATAGCTTGAAAAGTATTGGTATTAATTCTTCTTTGAAGGTTTTGTAGAACTCTGCTGTATACCCATCCGGTCCAGGGCTTTTCTTGGTTGGTAGTCTTTTGACAGCTTCTTCTATTTCTTCCTTTGTTGTTGGTCTGTTTAAATTGTGTGTGTCTTCCTGTCTCAATCTGGGCAGATCATATGCCTTAAGAAATTTATCGATGTCTTCACTAATTTCTATTTTATTGGAATATAGGTTTTCAAAATACTTTCTAATTATCTTCTGTATTTCTGTAGTGTCTGTTGTGATATTGCTTTTTTCATCCCTTATGTTGGTAATTTGAGTTCTCTCTCTTCTTCTCTTCGCTAGCATGGCTAAGGACCTGTCTATCTTATTTATTTTTTCAAAGAACCAACTTTTAGTTTTATCAATTTTTTCAATGGTTTTTTTGTTTCAATTTCGTTGATTTCTGCTCTAATTTTAATTATTTCTTGTCTTCTAGTACATTTGCTGTTGTTTTGCTCTTCCTTTTCTAGGTTTTTGAGGTGTAGTGTGAGTTCATTTATTTGTTGGTTATTTCTTTTTTTGAGGAAAGAACTCCAAGAAATGAGTTTTCCTCTTAAAACTGCTTTCATTGTGTCCCATAGATTCTGATATGTTGTGTCTGTATTATCATTTGTCTCTAAGAATTTTTTCATCTCCTCCTTTATGTCTTCTGTAACCCATTGATCATTTAGTAACATATTGTTCATTTTCCATGTGATGTAGGATTTTCCCTTCCTTCTTTTATCATTGATTTCCAATTTCATTCCATTGTGATCAGATATGGTGCATGGTATTATCTCCACACCTTTATATTTACTAAGCGTTGCCTTATGGCATAATATATGGTCTATCTTTGAGTAGGATACATGTGCTTCTGAGAAGAACATGTATCCACTTGATGATGGTTGGTATATTCTATATATGTCGGTTAAGTCTAGGTTATTGATTGTGTTGTTGAGTTCTATAGTTTCTTTATTCAGTTTTTGTCTAGAGGATCTGTCTAATGGCGAGAGCGGTGTGTTGAAGTCACCCATAATTATTGTGTTGTAGTCTATTTGACTCTTGAACTTGAGGAGAGTTTGTTTTATGAACGTTGCAGCTCCATTGTTTGGTGCATACAAATTGATAATTGTTATGTCTTGTTGGTGGATGGTTCCTTTTAACAGGATATAGTGTCCTTCTTTATCCTTCTTGATTAACTTAGGTTTAAAGTTGATTTTATTCGATATGAGTATGGCCACTCCTGCTTGCTTCCGAGGGCCATGTGAGTGGTATGATTTTTCCCAACCTTTTACCTTCAGCCTATGTATGTCTTTTCCTATCATATGAGTCTCTTGAAGGCAGCATATTGTTGGATTTGTTTTTTTGATCCAGGTTACTAGCCTATGTCTCTTGATTGGTGAGTTTAGGCCATTAACATTTAAGGTTACAATTGAGATATGATTTGTACTTCCAGTCATGCTTCTTTATTTATTTATTTTAGTTTGGCTGGTTTTACTTTTTGGTTATTTTCCTCCCCCTTTATTGAGACACCTCCTGCTGTTAGTTTTGGGCACTATTTTTCAATTCCTCTTCTTGTGGTATTTTGCTCAAAATGCTTTGCAGTGCTGGTTTTCTTGCTGCGAATTCTTTTAGCTTTTGTTTATCGTGAAAGATTTTAATTTCATTGTGAAATCTGAAGCTTAATTTTGCTGGATACAGTATTCTTGTTTGGAATCCATTATTTTTCAGCGTTTGAAATACATTGTTCCAGGGTCTTCTCGCTTTCAAAGTCTGTGATGAGAAATCAGTCGTTAACCTAATTGGTTTACCCTTGAATGTAATCTGCCTCTTTTTCTCTCGTATCTTTTAATATTCTCTCCTTGTTCTGTACGTTGGCTATCTTCATAATTATATGTCTTGGAGTTGGTCTATTATGGTTTTGAATGTTTGGGGTCCTGTAGGCTTCCAGGATTTGGCAATCCATTTCATCTTTCATCTCTGGGAAGTTTTCTAGAATTATTTCATTTAATATGCTGTCCATTCCTTTGGTTTGAGTCTCTGTGCCTTCTTCTATCCCGATGACCCTCAAATTTGGTTTTTTTATGACATCCCATATCTCTTGAATAGATTGCTCATGGGATTTAAGCATCTTTTCTGTGTTGACTATATTCTTTTCAAGTTGATAAATCTTGTCTTCATTATCTGATGTTCTGAGTTCTACTTGATCAAGTCTGTTTGTAATATTCTCGTTTGAGTTTTTAATTTGTTTTATATTTTCCTGCAATTCTAGGATTATTGTTTGATTTTTTTTTAAGATCTCTATCTCCTGGTAGAGCTCTTTCTTTGCCATTTGAATTTGTTTGTTTAATTTGTTTTCAAAATATACTTTTATTGTTTGGACTTGCTGTCTCATGTCTTCCCTAATATTCCTTTCCATTTGAGTTAGGTAGGCCTTTAGTTCATTCCCTATCCCTGCTTCTGATGTTTCTATGTCCTCCTGTAGAATTAAGTTGTCCTGCATTGTTTGTACTCCTTTTTTCCCTTGTTTTTTCATGTTGTCCACGTTACTTTCCAGCTCTATTTGATTGCCGTGTTTCTGCTCTCTTCTATAGATTTGTTTTGGTTCTGTATTACTCTGTTGTTTCTTCTTTGTGTTGTTAAACTGTGCCTGCTAACGTGGATTCTGCTGGGAAGGAATTCCGACGGCCGAGCTCCAGTGATGTCACTACTCTGCTATGACGGGTCCCAGGCTCCTTGCTGGGGTGTCCTAATGGGGCTGTGTGACTGGACTGTCTGTGTTTGATTTCAGCTCCCCGTCGAGGCTGGCGGGCAGTCTCCAGCCGCCCAGTATCTCAGGCAGCGGGCGGGTGATCGGTCGCCGGCGGGGGAGTGGACTTCAGCCGCCTAGTCGCGCGGGCAGCGGGCCGGCTGTCGCCGGTGGGCGGGCGATCTGTAGGCACCCTGTCCTGCGGTCGGTAGCCGGCGGGCGGGCGTTATCCTACCGCCCAGTTACGTGGGCAGTGGGTGAACTGTTGCCGGTGGGCCTGTGGTTTCCAGCCGCCCAGTCGCGAGGGCCTGGCCTCTAGTCCCCTAGTTTCTCCTGCTAGTCTTGGTTTCTCCTCCTAGACCAGATTTCCCCTGAGTGATGGCTCTCAGCAGTTCAAACTGTACTCTGGACCTGCTGTTTTATGGGTGTGGAGGGTGTCTATTGGGGACCCCGGCACTCTATTGTTTTGTTCCCGTTGTGGGGGATAGAACTGTACCGCTTCCTTCCTCCTCTGAAATCCCGTACTCAGCCCGGGGGTAGGTGCGGGCTCATCCAGCAGCATTCCACAGAATTGCAGCCACTTTTCTCCCTGCTTGCTAATTAATCCCTTCTCTGCGGTGCCCCGCCTTCTGTAGCCGTGGGGAAGGCCGGGCGAATCAGTCAGCCTGGATCCCCAGGGTCGCACAATTGGCTATTGGGATCCCTGGCACTCTATCGTTTTGATTTTTTCTGCTTGCCCCTCCCCCAGCGCTGGCTAGACAGGTTTCGTTTTGGCTGCTGATGGGAGGGGGAGTTGAAGGTCAGGTGTCTCTAGTTTTCCCCTAGTCTTTATGCGGGCTCACTCTGATACTCCCTCCCCCGGAAAGCCTAGGAGAGCCTAGGAGACACAGACCTGTTTTATTGTTGCAGTCTGTTGGAGAGTGGCAGTGGATACTTCAGCTCTCCAAGATGGTGGCCACTGATTGCCTTGGTGAAGTTTCCGTTGTGGGGGACGGGACTGTATCGCTTCCTTCCCCGTCTGAAATCCCGTACTCAGCCTGGGGGTCAGTGTGGGCTTGGCCGGCGGGGTTCCACCGAATGGCAGCCACTTTCCTCCCTTCTTGCTAATTAATCGCTTCTCTGCGGCGTTCTGACTTCTGTAGCCGTGCGGCAGGCCTGGCGAATCCTCCTTTAGTTCTTAATAATTTTTTTTTAACTTTTTAGGCATAATTAAAATGATTGGTTTAAAGTTGTTGGATGATAACTTTAATACCTAAAATTCCTCAGGAGCAGTTCCTATTTCTGTTTTTCTTGTCTATGGACCACACTCTTCTTTGCATGTTTAACTTTTTGTTGAAAAGTAGATATTTTGAATATAAAAATCTAGCAACTCTAGAAATTAGATTCTTCCCTCTTTACAGCATTGTTGCTGCTATTCTAGTTGTTTCTTTGTTTAGTGACATTTTTAAAACTAATTTTGTAAAGTCTATTTTTTCTCATGTGGGGCCACTTGGGTAATTTGTTCTGTTAGGGTAGTGGTCAAATCATATTTGATAGAAATTTCTTTAAATGCCAAGATTTAGGTTTTTCCTGGTTGAGCTTTCATCTGGGTACTGTAAACTTTGAATTAGTTTCAAGATTCTGAAAAAAAAAATTGACTTTGATAATTTTACCACTTTCCTGCTTTTTGGAGGGATTTACCTTTGGAGTTCCTTATTCTGCTATTTTTTCAACATCAATCAGTAAAAGTATATACTTTTATTTTTCTAATAGCTTTACCAACAGGCTTCCAGTATTACAGATAATAGTTATTGTTTATTTTTTTATTTTTTAAAATTAAGAGCATCTCCAAATATGCATAAGTATTTCTATTTTGTAGGAGGAAAAAGAAAAGTAGAGTAATTGTATTATAATAATTTTAAGGATACTGTGATGTCTGGATTATTTAGAGTTAGTGTGATAAAATTAAATAAGTATTTATTGGATACTAAAAAAATCTTTAATAGATACCTCAGTACACTTGAGAATGCAATCAAGGGAATATTGGTAAAATTGGAATGTGAAGAGGAATATGAAACTATTTTTTTTGTAGTAATTATATGTATCATTGAACTATCAGAAGGCCTAGATTCTTGATGCTTTTAGAAATTTCTTGGGTCCTACAAATTTGGAAGGACTAACTATAACACATAATTCCCTATGCATGATCATTTTACACTATGAACTTTAAAAGTACTAATGAATATTCATTGAGAAATACTAGTTCCTATTTCTATAAATTGTTGTTATAGTTTGGATCTTAAATGTCTCCTCAAAGCCCACATGTTAAAGATTTGGTTGCTAGCTTGGAGTGCTACTGGAAGGTGAGGAACCTTTGTGGGTGGGATCTAGTGGATGGAAGTTAAGTCATTGAGAATGTGCCCTTGAGGGGGACTTTGAGACACTAGCCCCTCCCTGGCTCTCTCTCTGCATTCTAGCCACTGTGTGGTAAACTCATAGCTTCCTCTACCATGATATACTGTGACACCATAGGCCCAAAGCAATGGGGCCAAGTGATGAGGGATTCAAACATCTGAAATGGTGAGCAAAAATACATCTTTTCTCCTTTTAAGTCAGTTTTCTCTGGTATTTTGTCATAGGACCAAAAAAGCTGATTGAAGATAATAACTAAAAGATAAAACAGAAAATCACAATCTGGAAACCTGAAAATAGGATCTGATATATATTAATGTTTTAAGTTTATTGAGCTGAAATGGCACTGGAGCAATAATTGGGAAGTCCTGGGAGTTTTTGCTGATATCCTTTTGTTTTTCCTTCTTTGGTAAAATTACTTAAAACTTTTACCCATCATAAAACACAATGTAGTGGCTTAATTCTATATTTTTAAGTGTATGTAATATGCTAAGAACTGTACTAGCTTAAAATATTCTCTCTCTCTCACACACACACACACACACACACACATACACACACATACACATACACACACAACACACACACAACACACACACACACACACACACACACACACACACACACACACACTGTGTCTCCCTTGGCAAACGTACACAAATAATTCCAGCCTACCACAACAAATATACATCTGTAAGATACTCTTCAGTGTCCATGTAGATAAAGTTTTTTTTTCCCTATGGGACAAACTTATAAAACCCACAGACTGCTTGGAGGTTTCTTAAAAGAAAGTTGATACCTGAGAATGTCCTTGAAGTGTGGGGAAAGATGGGAAAGGCATGCTGGCAGAGAGAGGAGCATGAACAAGTTCAGGAAAGCATAAGCAGCCAGATAGTCCTAGTTCAACCTCAAATTCAAGGAGAGCACAAGAAACAAAGTTCAATGAGTCAAGTAGAAGTTAGGTTAAGGAAGAACTTGTTTTTGACCTGCTAAAAACCTTAATGCTATTGCAGAGGCAGTGGGGAGTAAACTGGGGTTTAAGCCAGGGAGTGATGTGGTTAGATTTCCTTATTGAATTTTGAGCTCTGAGAGCATATTCTGCAGACTGGATACAAGAAGTAGTGAAGATGGTTTTAAGAACTGTGAGTCTGTGAATAGAGAACTCTGTTAGGAGTTCTATAATGTTAGACTAGTAAGATGAAGGTTTGAACTAGGACAGTGATGGCAGGTGATGTTTGAGGAAAGGACCTGAAACAGTAAAATGACAGGGTTGAGAAAGAGGGAAAGATGATTCCTGTAAGGGCACCAGGCCATTAATGATAGTAATACAAGAAGTGGGCTTTTTTTTTTTTTAATGTAGCGCATAGAAGGGAGACAACAATGAGTTTTGTTTAAAAAATACTGAGTTTAAGGTAATGTGGAATAGTCAGTAGGACATGAAAGTTTGAACCTCAGGTGAAAAATTAGGGCTAAAGATTAGTATCTGAGATTGATTAACATAATACTCTAGCAAGGAAAGAAGGTGGTATACCAATTGACAGGAGGAACAAAACATTATTGATAAATGGAAGTCTAGAAAATGTACTTTGAGAGATTAATTATGCCACTCAAGTTTGAAGTCCTTGAGGGATGGAATTCTGTCTTCTTAATTTTTATATCCTCAGCATCTATTACCATGTCTGGTACCCAGTAGGCACTTAATGGATGTTTGTTGAATGAGTAAACTTTACCATCACATAACTAAAGACATTTTCAGATTCCACTGGAAGTCCTGCTGCTATTGTTACATGCTTTGATGGCTAAAAATTAACATCTATATTTACTTTGCCTAATCAAAAGCTAGAGGAGAAAGCTTAAATTCAATGTAAGAATATCTATAGGAAAAAGAAATATGCTAACAATGAATTTATAGGGACCAGCTAGTTTACTTCTATTTCATAGATTGCTTCTGTTTTAGGGTGGATTGTAGAATGGACTAGAGTCAAACAGGATATGACAGATGAATATACCATATAGACAAATATTTAAATATGATTTTATAGTTTTATTTTAAAAATGGTTGAACAGAATATATAATAATACATAATTATCTTTGATTTTTAGCTTTCAGTGCATTTATAAGGAATAAAAAGACCACAGAATAATCTTTAATTTATGAAACCGACAGTATTTTAGAAGTTGAAATATGATCTTCTGCCTCTAAAAATCTAATAATTAGTGGCTCATCAATGATTCTCTAAATGTTACTTGTGATCTTTGAACTCTTCTCCATTCTCATTTTTTTGATCCTGTTTTCTGAAGATCAGCTGTGCAGGACACACAGGTATTAACACAGCTGGCTTGATGATGACAATTCTGTCCATTTCGCCTTCTTGTGTGCCATCATTCATATTGTTCAGTGTCGTTCTGACCTAGACAAGCTAGGAATGGTACTCCAGCTCAAGAGGGATTTAAAAACCTTGACAACTAAAGATAAGAGACTGCAGAGTGTCATGTACATATGCTTAACAGCTTTTAGCTTAAACAGATCTAAATAACTGATTTCACTGTGCATCTGTCTTTATTTTTTTTTTGGAATAATTTGCCCTAGGATAGGAAGTATCTCTATATGAAGGACTTGTAACAATTTGTAAATACATTTCTCTGTACTTAAGTGTGGGTTTTGGTGTTTGTTAAAATAGTCCAAGGTCATGATAATCTGCTTGTGAGGGGTATTCTTGGTATGTAGCTACACCACAGATGTATCATGTCTGTCTAGTGTCTTTATAAGATGTTCATGATTAAATCACCCTATTTTCCAGCTTGATAATTTGATTGGAGTGGTCAGTGTTTCAGATCTTTAATTGGTATGTGGCCAGCTTCATAATTTGATTCAAGAGATCAGTTTTTTTTTTTTTAGTTCCATAATTGGGATGTAACTGTAATGTGTAGGGTGGTTGTGGTGGCAGGTTTTGCCTTCTTTTCTGATGACAGCAGCTGGCATTCTGGAGCTGGTCCTGCTCCAGAGTTGTATGGTTAAGTTAAATAATCTTCCAGCAAAAGAACACTAGTTTCTCACTCCTGATTTTCAAATTTTGAGTTTTTATGCTTGCTGCAGTGCCCATGGAGTGCCTACCTCTGTGGAGAGAGTGCCTAGGTCTCTTGCTAGTAGGCATAAAGTACAGCAGGAACTATTGCATTCATCATGGGACATAATTTTTGGTGATCTTCCATGTGAAATTGTGACTGTTGTATATGGATGATTGCTACACAGGTAACTAGTTTCTCAGCAAAATTTGTGTGTGTGTGTGTGTGTGTGTGTGTGTGTGTGTGAGAGAGAGAGAGAGAGGAAGAGAGGGAGAGGGAGTGTGTGTGTGTGTGTGAGAAAGAGAGAGACAGCAAGAGAGAGAGAGAGAGAGTAAGTGCACACAAGCATGGGCACAAGAGAATGAGCACATGAATGAATGAGAATACCCAAAGATACTAGGAGACTAGAGGAGAATAATGCTGACTGCAAAACCACATTCATGGAACTTTGTTTTTGCTGATATTGCCGGACAAAAGACAGAGTGGGGAAAATAATGGTTTTTAGGTAGGAAAATGGAATGAATACCAAGATCTTAATTTCTTAAGCGATAAATGGTCAATGTGTAGATATTAAGAGGCATTATTGTTTGATGTTAAATGCTCTGGACTCAGTATTCTCATATTAGGGATGGCAATAGCTATTCACAAGGTGGATAACAGAATCAAGTGGAATTATGTGGAATGTACTTTGATAAGTATGAAGTATATAAGAAGTACTAGTGATATTATTACAAACAAATAGTACAATTATCTGTTCATTTAATTCATTAAGTACTTAAGAAAAAGGAAAAGAAGGGAAATACCCATTTAGATATAACTGTTCAGTTCCTGATGTCATTTTCATTCCATTGCCATACTTTAATCCCTCCTTCTATCACTGGGTACATATCAGAATCTTGGAACTGTCTAAATATCTTTTAAAAATTATTTTCTTGTTTTTCTGCACTGTAGACTCCATGAGCTTGGATGATATTCTTGTCTGATCATGTTCTTAAGAGCCTCTTTATGCATAGTGTCTTCCTTGCTTCTAATATTATTACAAAGTGGTTAACTCTGGCTGGCTTCCTTCTCTTTGTATTTATATAAGCCTCTCTAGTGTGCCTGTTATAATTGTTTAACCAGATTATCTGTTAATTAGTTATTACAATAGGTGGTCAGTAGCTGTGCCAGAAAAGTTAGGCTCAGTCAAGTTGTGTACTAGACCATGTAATATTTGAAAATATGTCAGAATTGGTACACTCATATCATAAAATGCTTAGAAAAAAGGATCCAGAAAGTGTCTCTGAGATGGCACCTGTGTTGGTGATACAAGATTGATTGACTTAGAAATTATTTGTAGATCTCTGCAAGAGAATAACAACTTAGATGGGCTTTTTGGGTGGTAGCAAATACTGTGTTTGCTTCTGTACCTTTAGGACAGTAGCTGAACAACTTTTTCCATAATGGTCTAGACAATAAATGTTTTAGGCTTGGGACCCATATAGCATTTATCTTACTACTCACCTATGCCATTGCAGCAGCAAAGGGATTATGTGTGATAGGTAAACAAATGGGTGTGGTTGTGCTCCAATAAAACTTAATAGGTGGGCTAGTTTGGTACCTGGGTCGTAATGCCTACTACACACTGCTCTCTGGTGTGAAGGCTGAAAAGTAGCATCTACTCTGCTCTAGTAGGATGAAAATAAAGTAAAAAGGAGAAGGTAAAACAATAAGGATTATTGGTAGCGAAAGAATGCACAAAGAAGGGAATAGGACAAAGGAAGGCAGAAACATGGAGGCAAATATATGGTGTACACAGGATGATTGTAGGAAATACTGTAGAGGTCTCTATTTGTATTGGAATATTTCTGGTAAAAGGTTATTGTGAAGCCCCTGAAGCCATACTAGGTTGAAGTAAATAAAATTTTAGACAAATTAATAAGAGTATGATGTAAAGCCCTGTTATCAGTTGTTTTTCCCAGGCATTCAAGATTCAGGCAAAGTATATATCTTCTTACACGTGTTCTTGAGTCTATTTTAGTTTTTACATACAATCTTTACTTCTTCAGTCTTGCCATCTGTTGTTTGATGTTTTAAAAAATTCCAGGGAGATTTATAGCTGTGCAGGATAAAAGATGGAGGTTCACATTTTAAGAGCTGAGCAATTTTTCCAGAAATGACTAACTTCATAGTTGTTATATATAGCAAAAATAACTTTTTTTTTGGTATTATGGTACAAGTACAGAAAATTAGAAAACAGATTGATGACTTGTTAGTAAAGGTTAATCAGAGGAATAGGAATAGATTCATAAGTATGTATCTTATGGGTCTTGTGAAACTGAATTATTATAATACAGTATATTTTAAAAGATATCTCTTGAAATACCTATTTTCCATGATAATATTTTTATTTTTGAGCAAATTTCATTTATTTTTCTCTCTATATGTCTCTTGTTTCCTATGACCTGTTAGAAATATCTTTTAAAAGGAAGTACCAAGAAAGGATGAAACTAAACTGCTCTTTCTAAAAATAAAAAGCTCAGAGCTATTGTTTTTTATTCTTTTTAAAATATTAAGAAATTGTACAGTTTTATAGGTTGTTATAAGAATGTATAAAAATTGATAGTTGAGATTTATATGCGAAAGTCTATGGAAAAATTCATTATATTTAAAAATGAATTATTAAGACATTTTGAAGTAGAAAATATTGTATATATGTTTTTACCACTGACATCTATAAATAAATAGGAGTGAAAGGATATAGAATCTTGTTTTTAAGATGAATAGTGATGTGTTGTAAGTAGAATTAAAGGCTGGGCTTTTCAGATTATGATTTTTATTTATGGCAGGTGACTTATAGTTGTTTTTTTATCAAATTCATGTTAGAGTATGAACTTTAAAAGGTGAACTTACTTTTTCTTTTAGGAAATATAATTTTACTCTTCTAATATTATCCCAAAAATTTTAGCAATAAGGAGTTTGCTTTATATTCTCATTCTTGAAAAGAATATATATATATATGTGTGTGTGTGTGTATATATATATATATATATATTTTTTTTTTTTTTGGTCTAGTGGGCAGTGTTTCCTAAAGAGATTCCACATTCCTTTTTTTTTTAAATTATTTTATTGTTGGTTGTTCAAAACATTACATAGTTCTTAATATACCATATTTCACAGATTGATTCAAGTGGGTTATGAACTCCCATTTTTACCCCGTATACAGATTGCTGTGTCAAAAAATATTTTAGTTGCTCGGTTAGGAGCCTTCCTGTTCTATCTTTTCATAAACAAACTTAATGCAGCAAGATGAGAGTCCTTTCTTCCTGCTCTGTGTTGATTTGTTCCCTGGTTGTCCTTGTTCACACCCTGAAATTCAGACTTGCCTTTTGCATTCTTTCTGAACAGATTTTCCTTTTCACCCTTATCTTTTTCTCTTCCTTATCCTCTTTCCTGCCTGCTCCATTATATTTTTGCTTGTCCTAGTGTCAGTTATTTGTATTCTCTCAACATGATGCTTTCATTCTCTTTTTTTTCATCAAATTAAAAGAAGTTCTAGACAATTCCTTTTCAAGACTTTTTAAAAAAATGTTTTCTAGAAATATTTGTAGAACACTTTAGATGCCTTTTCTCAAGATTTGTTTCATTTAAAAATGGAGAAAAACTCTTACAGTTTTTGTAGGAATATTTGTGATACTTCATCTGTTATTTATCTTAGGTCACTGTCTCTTGAAGGCACTGCCAACTTTCAACAGAAAATTTATAGCTAAACAAAAGTATTAACACATGCATATTAAGCCATGCATGATGGCACATGCCTATGGTCCCAGCTACTCCTGGTCCTGGTTACTTAAGAGGTTGCTGCAGAGGGATCATGAGACCCGGAGTTCAATGTTAGCCTGAGGAACACGGTGAAACCCCACTTCTAAACAACCAGAAAAACCTTAAATACATGCATATTATTCAAATAGCTTTCTTAATTACAATGTCCATCATTAGGTATATTAAAAAAACAGCTGCATTTGAAGGTTTTAATAAATTTAATACAAAGAATTATTTGGCAAATTAAGTGATGTCATAGTAAAAATATTAAAATGACAATAATCATAATTTTAAGTGCCAAATGCACTTAAGTGTGTAAAGTGCTTAATATTGCTCGGAGGTTATTTAGAGAATATAAAATGTGGCTTACTGTTTACTGTATGTCAAGCTTCATGGGTGAAGTATGACGCCTGATTTTAATCATGTTAAAGGACCTCCAGTGCTTGAACTGTGTAGTGGGTTATACCTACATTGCTTATGGTGCCTCCCCCAACCCGCATTAGCAATCTGCTTTTGTACTTTGACATCCAGGATTTCCCTAGTGAATTTTGTCACAGAAAAAAGAGAATCATCAATATCGCAGTTAAACTTGACTTTCAAAGCTAATAGTATCTCATTTGGGGGCTCAAATTTAATAAATTTTCTTTGATTCTGGGTGAGTTTTTAAACATCAAACAATGAATTGGCCAGGGTGCAGTAAAATATTTAGATCTATTGACTATGGTTCAGAAGGGTAGAAGGCAAAACACTAGTGGTTTGATGTTGATAAATTCTCAGTACCTTAATCCACATTAATGTTTTCTTTTATCTGAGTGCACATTGGTGACAAAAAAGCAAGAGAGAAAGTATCCATACATATAAAATATGAAATCTAAAGTACATATATTATATTGTACAATATGATTTGCTTTGTTATGCTAAGTAAGTTTAGTAGCATTCTCATCCTAATTGAAGACTCTGGAAAATGTTACAGATAAATATATAGTCTGAATTGGAACTCTAGTGTTCATATAGTACTCACTCTATTATAAAATTTTCATTGTAATATATTTTGCAGTATACATTTTCACATTCATGTATTGACAGGAAGTCTTGAGATCAACTTGGGAAATATAAAGATTCTTATACCCATAGATAGCATGAACAATTAAAAATCTCATAATGTTTGTGTTTGCTGGTTTAGGGAAATGCTTTGGAGTATGATAATTTTGTGAGATATTTATGTAATGTAATTCATATATTAAAAAACAATTCAAGCAGTTTTATAGGCTGCTGAAGTAAAATAGGAAAATGGAATTTTTTTTTAAACCTTACATTATTGCCAAGTTACATTTGAAGCTGCTCAGATAAAACTAGAGATATAAATACATTTATTTGGGTAGTTAATGTTATTTTTTAATTATCTCCATTCTTGATCTTTGCTATCTCATAAAGAACTGTTTTCTCATGTGTCTGAAAGATAATTGTATAATATTTATCAAATATATGGTAGCAAAGAACTAAATTTTTAAAAACAGATTCAAGCATTAGAAGTTAGAAAACATGCCTGTATATGAAAAGTAGTGTAATTAAACTGTATGTTTAAAAATTAAAGCTTACTTCTCCTAATTACAAGATAGACAGTGGATTTATTAATAAGGCTTTCCTTAAATTTGGAAATTAAAATCCCAAATACCTGTTTCTGAGCATTTCCCTCCAACTCAGGAGCATTTCCTAATTTGTCCAGTAGGTGGCAGTGTGATATCAACTGCCTATTATTTCATTCTGGCTGGAGAATTGGTGTTTCTCCTGTGTCTGTGAAGTGCTTGTATTGTTACCTTTCTGAATACTTAAATTATAGTACAAATACTACTGATTTTATCTCATTTACCTTTCAAGGAAGTTGTGCAACCAAGTTGAGTTATATGTATTTCATTGTTAAAACTCACATTTAATAAAATCTTAGAATTTTAGAAGAGTAAAAAGGGTAAACAAACCTCTTATTTGTATATTTTTAAGTATCCTTTTGTGTTGAGTATATTTGTTTTTATTCCAAGGTACATACTAGTGAAGTTTTTCTTTTTCGAAGAAACCTAATAACTGTTGGTTTAATATATTAGTTAATATCAATTAAAAATATTATTAAGAAAGTAATAATAATTAAGGAGATTGTTGTTTGCTTTTGATTTTTTGAATGTGTTTTTTTCTTTCCTTTTTATTTTCAGGGTGGAACTGTGAAAAAATAATTCAAAACCTCTTGATCAGAAGAGCTCCAGTGACTCTTCTTCCCCTTCTTCATTTTGAGCAGGAGGATGCTTTTTCTTCTTAACATTCTCCCCCAGCACTCTGAATTAGAGATTTATTTGCAACGAAAAATCAATTAGTCCTAAATTTATTCATGGATTTCAGGTCCAGCGATCAATGCAAGTCCACTCAGTGGGCTCAAGGGGACCCAGTTCATCCCAGTTAATGTGTCTGAAGGGGAATTACCATTGATGCTGTTTTTTTCCCTTTAGGTCAGAGATCAGATCTCGCTGTCACGGACTGCAGCAAGTAGGAATGACTTCACCCTGCAGCTACCCAAACTGCACCTGGAGACCTTTGCAATGGAGGGGCTCAAGGGCGGGCCAGAGGTTGTAGCATGCCAGGTTAGAGTCTAAATAACATTGTTTGCTACTGAGACATATAGAAAAATAAATTGCACTAACTAGAGAGAATGAAAGCCTAGAAGTATTGTGAATAATTTAAAGGAGATGCAAATAAATTTTTCTTCTATTATGTAGCAGTATAGTTCACACATAGATTTTTTTTTTAAAAGCCTAGAACTAGCCTATTAAAAGAATCCAGAAAAGTATTTTTACAAAGGAAAAAATGTGTATTTTACAGCAAAGTGCAGTGTTAAAAGAACATACTTTCCTATCAGTGGTGGACAATAAGACACTAAACAGTTATCTCTTTAAGCTAGTCTCTATTTGTTGCTCTTGCTGTTTTAAATCACTTTATATTAAAGTTACTAAGACAAATGCCTGAAAATTTTCAATGTTAAATCCAGAATATGTCCAACATTCTAATGTGGCAATTTAATTTCAACGAAACTAGAACCTAACTGTGTATTGTATTGAAGACTACTTTAGCCTTTAACATTTAGTTTTATAAAGTATTATAATATGTGCAAACCAGGTCATTTTATTTGTAAACTCAAAAACACCAACTCATAAAACTTCATATAACTTTAAAATAGACTTAATAAAGAAACTTATTTTCATTCATTTTCAAATGTTTAGATATTCTGTTCTGTGTCATTATTGTACTTTTGTGAAAATGACTTTCCTTAAACTCTTTTTTTTTTTCATTAGAAAAGACTAAATTCCGCATGTGTTACTCTCCTTGTAATATCCATACCTTCATTAGAAGTTATCCATGTTATGTAAATTATAGGAAGACTGATATGCCAAAAGAGTTGTCCTCATTCACTAGCACTCCAGGTTTTCCCATGTGTTTCAAAGAGAAATATCTCTTAAAACTCAGTCCTTGTTTTGAATTTTAAAATAATATTTTTTATTCTTCAATTTATGACCCTGTGGAATTTTAATTTTTTTACAAAATTAATGTGAGTCCATGTGGATCTGTGTTCACTTTTTTACATGCTCAATACCCTAATTTAATCTGTTATTAGTTCCTAAATTAATGCTCTACAAAGAAAAAAATACTCATTGAGTCTTTCATTATGCCTATCTATCTATCTATCTATCCATCCATCCATCCATCCATCCACAACTAAGCATAAAATATTTTCATTTTATTTTATAGGATAGAATCCTGTACTATTATTAAGGACAAAATTAAAATGTTTATTTTAAATATGTTAACTAGTATTTATAAGAATTCACTGAAACCATAAATACTATGTGATTTGAGATTTTTCTAGAGGTTAAAAAATAGTTCTTTACTTGGCTATCTTGATTCAGAATTTCATTGGGCTTCGTATTTGTCATAATTCATAAATGAAGACTTCTCCCAAACTAGGTTTTAGTAATTTGAAAGGAAGCCGATTCCTAGGAATGCTATTTTGCGGGGCAGAGCATGAACTCTTTATGGTTCTGGTGTCTGTGAATAGCAAGAAGGAAATGTAAGAGACCTGCAGTTAAAATTACCATCTCTTCCAGGTTCTGATAAAAATAATTCTGTGTATCTAAATGCTTAGTTAAGTTTTTCAATAACATGCTATAATATATATTATAGTTAGAAAATTAGAAGACAATCAATAATAATAGCTGCCATTTCAGTAAAAACTTAATATGTACCAGACACTACAATATGTCTTAATTCTCATACTGGGCCTATAAGATAGTTGTCTCTGTCTCCATTTTACAGTGGACAAACCACCACCACAACAGGTAACTCTCTTCAGATCAACACAAGTAAATGGCAGACTCTAGAGCCTGGATTTAAGTCTAAAAGTAGTTGACTGCAAAGTCGAACTAGTAAATCTCACACTAAAGGATTTAGACACATATGGTAAATGCTAAGCATCAAATCTCGGAAATCTGTAATAGTTTTTCTTCCATTTTTAAAATATTAATTATGCATCTCTATGTGATGTAGGTCAAGTTTTGTGTTGTGTTTTAGACAATTTATGGATAAAAACTGTTTCCATTTGATAGACTAATAGTATGAAAATGTACTTTTTACCTTTTGCAGTATAAAAGTCTGTATTTGTGCTGTGGCTACTTATTCAGGAATTCAGTATTTAAAAAATTTATCTAACAAATAAAAACTGGAGCCAGAGTTGTGGCTTAGTGTAGAGCACTTGTCTAGCATGTGTGAGGCACTGGGTATGATTCCCAGCACCACATAAAGATAAACAAATAAAATAAAGGGATTGTGTCCATCTACAACTAAAAAATATATTTTTTAAATTGTACATATTTATGAGGCACACTGATATTTGATACATGTATACAATTCATCATGATTAAATCAGGATAATTTATGTTTATATCTGTGTATATATATGTATACACACATATCACCTCAAACATTATTTCTGTGTTGAGAACATTTAAAATCTTTCTTCTAGCTATTTTGAAATATACAATAAATTAACTGGAATTAACTAGAATTACCATATTATGCTATAAAACAGTAGAACTTATTCCCTTAACTGTATTTTTGTATCTGATAACCAACCTCTCTCTGTAACACCCCCCCCCCTCCCGCGATCACTATTCTACTCTCTATTTCTGTGTGGTCAACTCATTTAATTTACACACATGAGTGAGAACATGTGGTATTTATCTTTCTGTGCCTGATTTATTCCACTTAAGAGAATGTCCTCCAGGCTCATCTATGCTCCTATAAATGACAGGGCATTATTCATTTTTATTGCTGAATAATATTCCATTGTGTATCCATACTACATTTTCTTTATTCATTCATGGATGGAAACATAGGTTGATTCCATATCTTGTTTTTTGTGAGTAGTGCTATAAGAAATATGAGACTGCAGATGTCTTTTAGACTTGCTAATATAGGAATTCAGTTTTTGTTTAGCTTTGTATTCTGAGGCTGTGCTGATGTACTATTCTGTGTGTGTGACCTTTGATGATGAGGAGAGGATCACTGTGTAGGGTGTGGCAACGTATGAAGCATTTGCCCAACCTGCACAGCTGTCATTTAGAGCAGTAGGAGCTGGAGTTTTCTCTTTTCCAGTGGGGCAAGCTTTATTATAGGTATAGTCTTGGATGGAAGAAAGACGAGGGAACACTACTGAGAGGTGAAGAAGGTGCATGGATTACCTATTCTCTCTGAGCCTAGAAAAGCACATAACTGATGCTTTCCTACAGGAGAAAATTCAGTTCAACTTGTCTCTCAGATCTGCTAGCATTTTGCCTCAGTTTCCTAATTACAAAAAGGATGATGCTTCCAGTCTCTCAGGCTTGTGGTAGGATGGAATGAAATGATGCATGTAAACTAGAGCACTGAGCCCAGCACAGAGTCTCCTTGTAAAGACCAGTAAGAAAAGTAGCTTGTTTTGTTATTTTAAGTTGTGTGTGTGTGTGTGTGTGTGTGTGTGTGTGTGTGTTTTACATTTCCAGTAAGTGTTATTTAGGAATCTTTTTCTCCACACTTTACCATTTGGTTCCTTTACTTTTCCCTCTTTCTTTAAAAAGCTTTAAATAATTTCATCAAATGCAATCTATTTTAGCTTCCTATTTACTTTTTCATGTAATATGATTTTCCAGTGAGGCCCTGTCTTTGGTGTCTAAGCTCCTCTGGAAGGTTTTGAATGACTATCTTGATGTTTTCATGTCCCAAATAATAGTATATCAGACTTTCACTGCAATATGGATAAAAATAAAAACACCCAGATTAGATCACATAGCTTTAGCTGAAAGGGCCAGTATGCTATGACTTTGTAATAAAAAATATTCTGCATATATTTATAAAGGTAATGCTTCTTTTTCATTATCTTATGCTCTAAATTATGTTTTTTTGTCTTCAATAATTATTGTGGTGGTTTGGATATAAGGTGTCCCCCCAAAGTTCCAGTATTAATGTAGGAATATTTACAGGTGACATGATTAGATTTCAAGACCTGTAATCTAATCAGACCATCCTAGTTTGGATAGGCCAACTGGGTCGTAACTTTATGCAGGTGGGACATGGGTAGAGGCGGTAGGTCACTGGGAGTGTGCCCTGGAAGGATCATTCTTCCCTGTGGCCTCTTCCCTTGCCCTCATACTTCCTGTTCACCATGACCAGTAGAGCAGCATTTCTTACCGTGTTTTTTTCACTATGATATTTTCCCTAGGCCCCAAAGCAATACAGTTGGCCCTCTATGAACTGAACCTCTGAAACCATGAGCCAAAATAAACTTTTCCTCCTCTAAGTTGTTCTTTTCACTATTTTGTCATAGCAATTAAAACTTAACTAACACAATTATAATCTAGAATGCTGGTAATATTTGGCAAATATTGGCAGGCAATCAATAAATGTTTGTGTCTTCATCCCCATCACTGATTAAAAACAAATAATCATTAAATAAAAACTAATAATAGCTAACATTTATAGAATGCTTTATGCTTATTACTTTGCTTAAGAACATACATTACAATCTCATTTAATTCTTCAAATAATTTTGAGGATGATTGGTGCTCTGCTTTTATTCCATTTCACAAAGGAAGAAACCAAAGTTTATTAAGACGAAGTAAAACACCAAAGTCATATATCCATTGAGCAGGATAACATGTCCATTCATGCTTTTAATCATGCCATTCAGTCTTCTGTGAACTATGGCTTACTGGTTTTTGGTACTGGAGATTGGACCTAGGGGCACTATACTATTGAGCTACCCAGTTCTTTGATTTATTTATTTATTTTTTAAATTTTGAGACAGTGTCTCTCTTGCTAAGTTGCTGAGGCTGGCCTTGAACTTGTCCTCCTGCTTCAGCCTCTGGAGTAGCTTGAATTAAAGGCTTGTGCCATCATGCCTGGCTTTTGTTTGTTTTTTAAGATGACTGAGAGGAGAAGAATAAAGATAGGGCCTTTCTGGTAGAATACAGTTTCATTTGTGTAGAAATATTAGGAAGAATAGAAATTCAAAGGAGGATTAACTGGACAAGTTACTTTTCTGTTTGGGTTCTTTATTTCTAAAATGAACATAAAGTTCCTATTTCATAGCATTTATGTGGTGATTAAATGGGTTATTCCATTGGAAATGCTTCCAGTCTGTTACTACAGATACATTGCAAATACTCAGTGTTTGTTAGCTCTTCACTAGTATGAAAGCTTTATGAGATCAGGAATGTGGTCTTGTTCACTGCAGTGTCCTCAGAGCTCAGAACTATATTTGCATAGAGGAGGCCCTGAGTCTCTCAGTATATATGGATGAATGAAATTCTTGATTTCAGACATTTGGAAAGATTGCTTTTATCTAAGACATGCAAGTTCAAGAAACCTTGCTATATATGTGTATTTTTTACTTCTAGGTCCACATTACTTTAAAAAAGTGTCTCCCAAACCATCTCATTGAAGTGTTTAAAGCTTAGTGCAAAATATCAATACCTCTGAAACTGTAGTATATTTTGTAAGTGTATGTTTATAAACACTTCATTAGAGAGTCTTCATTGTGAAACCATTTATTTATGAAGATTTAAACAACAGAGTCTTCCCTGTAAATATAGTAATCTTTTAATCACTCTAACCCACAATGTCATTACATGGTCCTTACTTAGAATGGTTTTTATATGTGTTATATTCATGACTTTTGGGAGACTTTCTTCTCATTTTTCAGGTGTATACATTTCTTAGAGCTTTTTTTTTGTATATAGATAAATCATAAAGAACATCTTGCAGGAAATTTTATTATAATTTTTTTATGTACAGAGGAATGAGATAAATGATATCAGTACCTAAACTGTTGGAGAATGAAAATATATTTACATGTGTTTTATGTTGCAGTCCTTAAGGCAACAACCTTCTAATTGTTCTACAAGAAATTTCTACATTTTTGGCATACTTAGAATTTAAAGAGACATTAGGCAATTTCATTTAAGATTATTTCATCTTATTATTTTTATTCTTTGTGTTATCCCATGTACATAGTGAATTTTCAGAACACTGATCATCTTTTTAAACATGAAAAGGAGCCATTTTGAATGAAAATCTTGTTAAATATAACAAATACTGCTTTTAAATAAAAAATATAATATACCTGATTAAAATTTTTGATTACTTTGGTAATTAGTATTATACATATAAATTATAGTATTATGATAGTATAATGACTCAGGTATATAATGGCATTTGCCTTAACATAATTTGACACAAAATTTACTAATATTAATTATCAAAAATTATACATGATCTTGACAATAAAAAATCATACTCTTCAGAAGAGTATAGAATAAGATCATTTGAAATTTTGCTAGAGACAACCAGTATTAACATTTAATACATATTATTCTAGTTATTTTCAGCCACAGATATAACCTTATGTGCACATTTTACTTGTATTTGAACAGTAATCAGGTCATACAGTTTTGTAAGCCTTACACAGTATAAACCTAATAACATATCATGGATATCTTTCTTGTCAATAAATACAGATTTTACCAGATGATATATGCTACCATTCTTTCCTTAGTTCCCACACTTTAAAAATAACTTTATTGTATTTATTATTATTATTATTATTATTATTTAATATGGTTAAAAAAAACCCAGTGCCTCACATGTGCTAGGCAAGCACTTTACCACTGAGCCACAACTCCAGCCCCAGTCCCCACATTTTAATTTAAACGATTTATTGTAATAAAGTATTTTTTCTTTAATTCCATTGTTGAAACATAGTATTGCTTACTAATAGTTAAAAACATATCTGTTAAAGCTACTACTTCTATAAAGTTATTGTTTTTTTTATTTAACAGATGAGACATTTTATATTTTTCATCATGGCTTATATTTCAGACCAGTACTTTGTTTTCCTACCTACCCTGGCTCTTGACCCCAGGACTTTCATTTCTCTTTGCCTTTTGCAAAGGAAAAGATGACTTATGAGGGCAAGGAATTGCATCTTTATAAACCTTTTGCTGTAAATTTGAAGAATCTTATAACTTTCAACTTCTTTACCTTACATGCTGAATTACATCCTCTGAGGGAATGACCTGTAATCCATGATCTGAACTAATACCAAGTATAATCTGGTAAGAATTCTTCAGAAACTTGGTTGATTCATAAAGTCCTTTTTCTATTTTTTTTAATTTCTTCCTTTGTTTATTACAAGGAAGAATAGGAAAACAAAATCAGAACCATTATTGAAGAAGGTTGAAAAGATTATACAACTTTGCAAGAAAGTAGTAAGACTCTCTATAGCACAGATGAAATTCTCCTCTAGATACAAATTACACAGGTAGGGTGAGCTCTCATTATTTTATACAATGGTGATCTTTTTCTTGTGGAATACAACATTGTCCTTTCTTGTTAAGGATGAATATGGATTGTCATCCTTGGGGTGCCAAAAGTGCCACAGGAGTTTTATCCTAGAATCACTATTTTCTGTGAGCTCTTAGCTCTTTATTCTTTCAGTCTGTTAGTTTCCTCTTCTGTAAAATGGAGACAATAATACCTGCTCTGGTGCATCTTGGAATGATTAGGAAGATTATATGATGTGTATGAAAGTACTTTGAAAAATAAGTAGCATACAAAATTTTTTACAGTTGTTTCCCTTTAAATAATTGGCATATAAATATTCCTTTTTCAGGTGTAAGATTGCTTAGTTTTCAATATCCAGGTTGAGTTTTTTGCCCTTCTAAAAGACAAGCAAGTAAATCAGATTTTAGGGAAGTTGGCAACCATGAATCTGCACAGTTTTCTGTATGTCACTGAGTTTGCTGGAAACATGTGGATCAGAATAGGAATTACTTTTTTAACAACATAGTATTTGGAAAAGATAAAATAATTACATTTTCTGGGGAAAGAGGCAGTAAGGTAGTATTTGAGAAAACGTGGAGAGTCAGAATGTCTGGACTAAAGTCCTGGCTCTGTAATTTAACCACCTTGGCAAGTCACTTAATGGCACTGAGCTGCCATTTCCTTATCTGTAAATGGTGACAGTGAAGCCTGTCTTGCTTTGGCTCACAGGATTGTGGTGAGATCAGATAAGATAATGTGCCTATGAAGGTGTTTTTTACATTAGAAAATGCTTTATTAACATAAGCCACGTTGGACTGAACTACAGAAGGTCTGGGTTCAGGAATAGTGACCCAGTTACATTGAAGAATGTTTTAGTGTTTTGATTTTTCGTGGTTTCTGATTGATGATGTATTCAACATGTTCCTTCAAAAGAATAAAATATTCAACAGTTTCAGTGTTTCCTTCTAGTTGAGTGTAAAGTCATTGCCAAAATGTAGGTAGTGAACGCTCAGCCAATACTTCTATTTTTAATTATTATATGAAGTAATTAATATACTGTTTTCATATTTTAAACCATTTTGTACCTTTATTTCTGCCCTTTTATTGGTGGTGGGGTGTGTGTGCTTCAAATCCAACTTAGTGAAATGTGACAGTATTTGCCTATATATAAAATGTTTGAAATGCACTTTAGTGTGTTTGGAAAAAACAAAAATGACAAAGCATATTGCAGTACAAATTGTTTTTTTTTAAACTAAGTTCTAGATGGCTATAAGTAGAAGAGCTGCTGAATTATATGAATATAATTTTTTATTAATATTAAGAGGCAAAAACTAAATCCTAAACTTAACCCTTTGTCTTTTTTTTTCATTTTGAAGCCTGTTTTTAAGTAAACTGTAACCTTACTAGATAATACCTTTTAATGCTTATTATTGAGAGACTGAAGCCTGTGAGCACTTGAACTTTCAAGTGCTTCAACCAGAAGAGCTATTCATTTTAGCTACTTGGACAAAAAACAGTTTTTGATGGACTGCCTAGGTGAAGACCTGGAAAAGGAAGGGTTATCTACAAATTGAGTGAGTTTATTATGGCTTAGTGATTTGCTGATTGATTTCATTTGCTGTCAGTTAAGGCTCTCTTAATGTCAGTTTTCTTTGCATAATGCCTTGAAATAAAGGTTGATGAAGTTCTTCAGATTGATGCCGCTTATATAAACTGACCCTGATTTGCCCTATTCTGCATGGCAATTTAAGTGACAGCAGTTAAAGGAAAATACAGCAATGAATATGCAACTTAAGGATTAAGGGAGTTGCTGTAAATCATTCAGTCTAAAGCTAGGTACAAAAGTAATTTCTTATAGTAATTCCATAGATACCTTAGGTTTTATTAAACAGACTGTTACTCACATTTATGTTTTAATATGTATATTACATATGCATAGTAAATAGGTATATATGTGTAGTTCTCTCTGAAGAAGAGAACTAAAAGTGATTTTAAATCTTTTTGAATTGATAAAGCTTCCTCTCCTCACTTATTTAAACCTGGAGTTGACAGAATCCTTGTTGAATAAGTATTTTATTTGGACATTCACATGCAAACAAATAAGATCAGTCCTTTATCTTATATCATATATAAAAATCAACTCAAATGGATTAAAGACATTAATAAGACCTTAAACCTTAAAAATCCTAGAAGAAAACAGAGAGGACAAGTTCCTTGATACTGGTCCAGGCAGTGATATTTTTGGATATCCACCAAATGCATAGGCAGCAAAAGCAAAATTAAACAAGTGGGACTACATAAAATTAAAAAGCTGCCCAGAAAAGGAAACAGTCAACAATAAAAAGGAAACCTTTGAAATGATAAAATAATTGCAAACCCTATGTGCAATATAATAATGTCCAAAATATACAAACTCAGTGGCAAACCCCTCCAAATATCTCAATTAAGAAATGGGCAAAGGACCTTAAAGGATGTTTTTCCAGAGAACATATACAAGTGGCCAACAGGTATATGAAAAGGTGCTCAACATCACTAATCACCAGAGAATGAAAATCTAACCACAGTGAAACATCACCTAACAACTCTCAGGATGGCTGTTATGAAAGTCAGAAGATAATGCTATGTGGTTTCAATGTATCCCCCAAAGTTCATGTGTTGGAAACTTGATATAGTGTTAAGTGGTGGGACCATTAAGAGATGATTAGATTATCAGGGCTCTGCCCTCATTAATGGTTTAATATCATTATTTTGAGGATGAGTCCATTATCAAAGAGAGTGGGTTCCTTATAAAATAATGAGTTTGGGCCCTCTTTTCTCTTCCCTCTCTCTCTCCTGCCCATGTGACGTCTTTTGCCATGCTATGGTACAGCAAGAAGACTCACCAGATGCTGGCTCCTTGATCTATGTTGACTTCCCAGCCTCCAGAACTGTAAAAAATAAATTTCTGTTCTTTATAAATTACTCAGTCTGTGGTATTCTATTATGTCAGCACAAAACAGAAACACATACAAATGATGAGATTGTGAAGAAAAGGGAACCTTATATATTATTGGTAGGAAAATAAATTGATATAGCCATTATGGAAAGCAGTATGAAAGGTCCTCAAAAATTTGAAAATGGAACTCCCATAAGATCCAGAAATCCTGCTTCTAGGTAATATTCAAAGGAAAGGAAATCACTTTCTTGAAGAGATAGCTGTACTCCCACATTCATTGCAATGTTATTCATAATAACCAAGATAATCAAGTCAACCTAAATGTCTATCAGCAGATGAATGGATAAAAGAATGTGGGATGGGAAAATATAAAGAAGGAAATTCTGATTATACAACAACATGGTGAACCTAGAGGACATTATGCTAAGTGAAATAAACTAGCCACATAGAGACAAAAATTGTAGAATCTAAAAAAGTCAAACTCATAAAAACAGTAGAATGGTTGGTAACAGGGTTAGGGAGTAAAGGAAATGGGGAGATGTTTGTCAAAAGTTCCATTATAACCTAAGTGATTTCTGGAGATCATGGTACAACATTATGTATGGTGTATTTGAAATTGGCTAATAGTATATCTTAAGTATTTTCAACATAAGTACAAAAAGGCTATGTGAGATGATAGCTGTTAGTTTGATTATAATAATTACACAGAGTATATATGTATCAAATTATGTTGTATACTTTATATATAATTTATATCAAAACACTTTGATATTGCATACTGCTGTATATTAAATAACCAGTGGGATATGGGGTAATTTTTGAATATTTTAGAAAGTGTTTTTCAATTAAAGTCTTGTAGTAACAGTAATACCTTCCACCTGCCCTCTTTTGAATGATTCTCATGGTGCTGGCTAAAAGCAGACATAACTTTTTGGGGAAAGACTAACAAGTAACTCACTGAAGAAAACATAGGAAATAGTTGTTTAACATAGACTGTGGCACAATAAAACAAAGAGTTTATTTGGGCCAACAGTGATTCATGAATCAGGCAGCTCCAAACCAGAAGTAATTCAGAGGTTGTGTTGAGGGAACACAGGGGAAGACATTTTATAGAGTGACCATGGAAGTAAAGCAAAGAGAATATGTGATGGGTTACAGTATACAATTGCCTTCTTTGGTCTATCCTGCTGCAGAGTCCCTTATTATATGCATCAGAATGATGACTTCATATTGGCTAGCATTAAGGTTCATTTTTCTTTAATATAGGCATTTATAAGAAATATCTCAGTTTAAGTTTTGCTTATATTAAAAGTTAAAGTCACTTATGAAGCCTAACTGGCTTTGTCTGTTCAGTAATTTTTCAGGTGTTGTCTACATTTTAATTTAACATCACTATCTTAATTTCTAAGTGATGACTGTTTAGCTTATACCCTGCAGGTAGTTTTTCTCTATGGAGTATGCATTACTTCAGTGTTGAGAGGCAATATTTTTTCCCTAATACATTTTATAATGTGTTTTAATCAAATCCTTTCCTGATATAACTTCATTAAGATTAAAAGGATAACTTAGACAGCAGAGCACCTAAGTGAAGAAAATACTTGGATTCTGTTTGGGGGAGGGGGTTGGCAAATTACATTGAATAAGTTTATGTGGTATCTATAGTATATTTAAAAGAGGCATAAGGCCTGGGACTGTAGCTCAGTGGTAGAGCGCCTGCCTCACACCTGTGAGGCATTGGGTTCGATCTCAGCACCATATAAAAATAATAAATAAAGATATTGTGTGCAACTACAATTTTAAAAATATTTTAATAAAAGGAATAAGTTCTATTTGCAAATCAGGTTTAGAGAAATTCTCAGACCTCAGATCTTTGTTGAATATTTGTCTTATAGTATGATGTTTTAAATTTTTATAAAATTGAAGGGAATTATGATTTACTTAACATGTATTAAATTATGTATTATTTACATCTACATTATTAAATTATGCCATAGGACAAAATAGAAAAAATAATCTTTATGAAGTCTTTAACACAGGGTCTTATGTAAAGCCCTCAACAGATAGCTGCTATAATGAGAATTATTGTGACAGTATATATGAACAGAGGTTGGGGAGAATATTGTAATTCTTTAGCAAGTGATAAGGGATTCTTTGAAAATTTGAGGTGTATCAGTGTCATTGCCAAGTTGTTGTTGTTGTTGTTGTTTGGTGGTACTGAGGATTGAACCCAGAACCTCACATGTGCTAGGCAGGGGTCCTACCTTTGAGCTTCATCCTCCAGCCCTTTTTTAAAATTTTGAGACAGATTCTCACAAAGTTGCTGAGCCTGGCCTCAAGCTTGCAGTTCTCCTGTGTCAGTCTCCTGAGTCACTGAAATTACAGACATAAACCACCACATCTGGCCAAGTTTTTAAATTATTGGGTATTAAGAGGTTAAATGATTTCTTGTTAGTATTGAATAGGAGGCATAATTGTGACTGACGAAGGCACTCAGGGATAGGAATACATTTTAGGGCTATGAAAATTATTTTCTTATTATGTCTTTGTTTTAATATACACTCAGTGAATACTAGATGTTAAAACCCATGATTAAGGGACAAGTAGTTAGAAGTATTGCAAGGATTTGTTGATGGATAAGTCACTGGTTTACTATGCAGCATGAATGTTTACTTAGACTCCATTTAGAACTGTAAAAACAGAAGATGGTCATGTCTATCAAATTTTTCTGAAACATAAATTTATACTGTTATGATTTGGATATGAGTCATCCCCCCCAAAGCCCCTGTGTTAATGCAGAAATATTCAGAGGTGAAATGATTAGATTATGAGAACTGTAACCTAATCAGTCCATCCTAGTTTGAATGACTAAATGAACTAACTGGCAGGTAGGATGTGGGTATAGGAGGTAGGTCACTGGGGCATACCCCTCGAGGGTTTGTCTTCCCTCTGGCCCCTCACCCCTACTTCCTGGCCACCATGAATGGAAGCAGTGCCCCTCTGCCATGTCTGTTTCCCACAATGTTCTGCTTAGAGCAATGGGCTTAGCCAGTCATGGACTAAATCTTTGAAATCATGAGCCAAACTAAACTTCCTCCTCTACGTTGTTCTTGTCAAGTATTTGATCATAATGCCAAAAACAAAAACAAACAAACAAACAAAAAACACACAAGAAAACTAACACAGAAACTGGTACCAAGAAGTAAGGTTTTTGCTGTGATTGAACTGACCATATAGTTCAGAAGCTTTTGGAGCTGGTTTACAGGAGGAATTTGGAAAAGTTTGGAGATGCAACCTAGAGAAGCCTAGAATTTTGCAAGTGAAGCCTAATGGGGTTATTCTGGTAAGAGCACAGAAGACCAGAATGTGGACCATAAAGACTGCTCATAAAGTAAGAAGAAAAATGAGGACTCTGTTGTTAATTGGACTAGGTCATTTATATTACATTCTGGCAAAGAACTTGTCTGTTTTGTCCATGTTCTGAGATTTTGTATGAGGCTGAATTTAAAAGTGATGGACTGATTAATTTGGTGGAGGAAATTTCAAGGCAGCACAACATTCAGTGGCATGGATTTTCCTCACAGTTTTCAACCAGATTTACTGTAAGAAAGTGGAAGGATTTTAAAAACTTGGCAGTCTGACTAGAAAAGTATGTAAAATTGGGGCCAAAAAAGGTGTGGCTGCTGAAGAGATTACAGTCACTAAAGAGTTGTTAGGCAGGATGCACAGAAACAGAAACAATAGGAAAGATGGCTTATGGGCATCTCAGGAATTTGCAAGACCATACCTGTCCATTGCATGGTCAAGGGTATAAGGGAAAATTTCTTTGAGAAGAAATCCTGGGACCATCCTTCTTGCACAGGGGGCCTAGGAAGTTAATTCACCATACTCATCTGCCCAAGCACTCAGAGACCACTACAGCTATAATCCCAGGAGGTCTAGCTATTGTGTAAGCTGGCAGACCTTGGCATCATCCTCTTGGTGCTCGATCTGTGAGAATTCAGGGTGCTGGAGTTAAGGGGTAATAGAAACTTCCATTGAGATTTCAGAGGGAGGCCTGGGAGGCCAGGAAAAATATAGCAAGGTTGGAATCCCTGAGAGTGCTCCTGAGAGGGCAATACACAAAGCTGTGAAGGTGAAGTAAAAGCTGTAATGGAGACCCCAAGAATTAATTGATGCTAGTAACATGGACTGTCAACCAAGGAAAGCTGATGGCTGCAGAGGTAGCCACACTGAAAGAGATCCCATGAGGGCTGCAGCCAACAAGCCCAAAGGGATGGGACAGCCCAAGCTCTTTGGAAAGAACATCTCACCACTATATACACTGGATCCTAGACATATAGCTATATGACCTGATGTCTGCCTGGCTGGGTTTCAGTCTTGTGTTGATACAATCCATCATTTCTATGTCGCTTTTCCTCCCTTTTGGAATGGGAATGTTCCCTTTTGGAATACTTCATGCCATTGTATATTGAATATATATAACTTGCTTTTGATTTTTGTTGTGGCTTACAGCCAAGATTTTGCCTTGAGTCTCAGATGAGACTTTAGAATTGGACTTTGGGCAATGCTGAAACTGTTAAGATTATGGGAACTCTTTGAAATGCACTAAATGAATTTTCCATTGTGGGATGGGCTTGTGCTTTTGGGGACCAGGATGGAATGCTATGGTTTGGATTTGAGGTATCTCCCAAAAGTTCTTGTGTTTATGCAGAAATATTTAGAGGAGAAATGTTTGGATTATGAGAGCTGGAATTAAATCAGTCTGTCCTAGTTTGAATGGACTAACTGGGTGATAACTGTAGGCAGATAGGGTAGAGGAGGTAGGTCACTTAGGGTATGTCCTGGGAGGTTTCAGTTTTCCTGTGGCCCCTATTTTCTTTTGCTTCCTGGCCTCTGTAAATGCAACAGAACCCCTCAGCCATGCCCTGACCCCATGGCATTCTGCTCACCTCAGGCCCAGAGCAGGGTGGGTACTCAGCCAGTCATTGGCTAACCCTCTGAAACCATTAGCCAAAATCAACGTTTCCTCCTCTTGATTGTTCTTGTCAGGTATTTTGGTCAAAATATTTAAAAGCTGACTAATATATATACCAGTCTGAATTACCAAAGCATAAAACTTAAAACTTCAGTCTTGCTAAATGAGGGTTTTTAAGAACAATTATTATAATAAAGTTAATAAATTATTGTCTGATACCAAATTTTATGCATGCATACATATAAATATATCACTGCTACTATAAAATGTATGGTACATATAACAACATACACTATAAGCCTTTCATTATACTAAACACTTTTAAATTCTAAATCAACTTTCTTAATCTGAAATATAAGATTGTACTTGATTAATTCATTTATTTTCAAAGGAAAAGTTTAAAAACTTGTTGTTTTCTTAATAATTTCCTTTAAAAATGCATTTCTCTTAACAGTACCTTATTTTTAAGCTCCAAGGACTAACCCATGCTAGCCATAAAATACTTCAATTTTAGAAAAGAGGAATTGCATATAAGCAAAGCTGGGACAACTTTTGGAACCTACTCACTATGTCCTCTATTCTCTGTCTTTACAAGTTCATTCGGTCCCCATGATCAGGATGTTTGGGTGTATGAGACAGACCCCTTGAAGGGGAGCAGTAGTATAGTTCTCAGGTCCAAAAAGTTCTTCATGAGGTGACCTGGGAGACTTTGCAGAATAGCTGACCCCTTGTTTTATTTCAGGTTCCAGATTATTTTAGATATATGTTCTAAAGAACTTGATCCTTTTAAAATTTTTTTCCTGATTACTAGAGTGTACTCAGAGAGAGAGAGAGAGAGAGAGAGAGAGAGAGAGAGAGAGAGAGTGTTAAGAACTTTTAAAGGAATGCTACTTAAGTTTTAAAATTAGATTTGAAGCCAGGCTCAATTATGGCATATGCCTATAATCCTAGCAGGTTGGGAGGATGAGGCAGGACAATTGCAGATTTAAAGCCAACCTCAGCAATTGAATTATTTAGTGAGATCCTGTCTCTAAATAAAATATAAAAAGGGGGGCTGAGGTTTCGACTCAGTGGTAGAGTGCTCGCCTAGCATGTACAAGGCACTGGGTTCGGTCCTAAGCACCACATAAATGTAAAATTAAGATATTGTGTCCATCTAAAACTAATAAATAAATATTTAAAAAATATATAAAAAGGGCTGGGGGGGGTGTTGGAGTCATGGCTCAGTGGTAGAGCGCTTGCCTAGCATGCATGAGGCACTGGGTTTGATCCTAAGCACCACATAAATAAACTAAATAAACAAAATAAAGGTATATATATTTAACAACAACAACAACAACAAAAAGGGGGCTGGGGATGTGGCTCAGTGGTTAAGTGGCTTGGGTTCAATCCTCAGTACCTGCACCCCCCAAAAATTGAATTTGATTTTGACATCCTGACTTAATTTTTTTGATGGTAATAATTAGCCAATTAATTTGAAACAATACACATTTCTTTGTATATGTTGTTTTCTGGCTCCTTTGAAACTAGCAGAATATCACACGAGAAATTTATACAATGAACTAAACAATTAGTAGAATCATTTTGCTTGTTATATGGATTTATATGTACTCCAGTGAAACAGGACCTTGTAAACACGAATATATACACCAACAAACTTCAAATTATAAAATTTTGTTGCAATGCAGGAGTTGTTTTTTATCATTCAGGCCCACAGTCCCACACCTGAAATTTCAAATACTTTAAAAACTGATGAAGTGGAGGCTGAATCAGACCTGCTCCCATTTTGTGGCAAAACCTGAGAAGAACTTACTACAGAAGGCTCTTTAAAGTCTCAGCTTATCCCCTCAATGTAATTATTCAAACGGTTTGCTGTAGAATGTTTTTGATTAGACTGTGCTGCTTATTTTCTGATTTATTTAATATATGAAATATTCCCCATATTTCCAAACTGAAAAGCCCTGAACTGTGAATCACATCTGATTCCAAGGATTTCAGATAAGGGATTGTGGGAAACGAACTAGCATTTTAAAACAGATTTCACATAGATGACACATACTATTATTTCGATGTAAGCTTTTTTTTGTTTGTTTTTGAGTTAGAATATTGGTAAGGTTCTTCTTGTCTACTTAAGCTCTATGATATTGCAAATAAATTATGGTCTCAATTAGGTTTCATGGCAGTCATTATTTATTCCTTCATAACGTATGGAAAATAAATTAGTTGCTTTAGTTGAATATCAGAAAGCACCTTGGAACTGATTAGTCTTTGAGATGGCAAAATAAAAAAAGCAAAACCAAAAACAAAACCAAAAATGGCTATACATTAAATATGAAAAATTCTTTGTAGATCAACTATACCTCAGTAAAGCTATTTCAAAAACCAAATTGGTATCAATATTGCTTCAGGGTAATATGGTTGAACATACTTTACTAAATTTTGCTGTAGAGTAGGAATTATCAAGATTATTGAAGCAGATGACCAACTTGACTGAAACGTGCAGATTCCCAAGCCACTTGCTCTATTATATAAAAATCACAATGGAACAAGTGATAAAATGATGGGTTCTTAATAAAGACATAAAGTATTTCCTGTTTCTTTACCAATTTGATTTTCTTTCAGGATTTTTAAACTTGTTTACATTAGATTTAAGTAAAACACAAACAAATGCATCAAATTCTTATAGAATTCCAGCTAAAAGTCCTTTAGCACTTTTATCCAAATTAATGTAAAGAAACCAATTATGCAAGTATTTTGCTACAATTCCTAAGTAAAGTTAACGGTTTGATGTAAAAGAAGAAAGGTGAAGGAGTCAACGTGTATGTATGCATGAATTTATTTACTGTGTCAGTAGCTTAGATTAAATGCATTTTATGAAAAGTTAGTTTTTAAATAATAGACTGAGCAGTTTTTCTTTGATAGTGAACTAGCTCTTGACTCCTTATAAACTCTTTATTTCTATAATATTTCTCTTTGCATTAACACTAAATTTATTTACTGAACCTCTAAAAGGTCAAAATTAGAATCTGTCTTTAGTATGCTATCAAATTTGACAAAAGCAGTTGGATCTTTGTAGGTTGATTATGAAAGAGACACCTGGGAAGTACTGGTTATCACTTCGTTCAGTCCACAAAAGGTATAAATCAGAAAGAGATTGCAGGGATTTAAAGTGTCCTTTATTAAGCCCCAGATGTCTGTTAAACGGGTTAAATAGGCACTCTAAAAATAGTCTATTACTGAAATTGAAAGTCCCCTAAGCTCTAAAATGACGAACCATAGCAATACTATCTGTTCTTAATTTAATCAAGCTGAACAAGTATGAATGGAACTCCTTCTCTAGCTCTATGTGAATATATGATGGACTGGGATGACAGAGGATGAATGAGCATGCAGGGAGGAGGAATTAAAAAAAAAGAAAAAGAAAAAGAAAACCTCAGTGTTAACATTCCTACAACAGGAGGAACAAAACAGGCTCCACCATTCTGTGAGCCTTTGGAAGTGAAAGATTGGGAAAGGGCCTGAATATATCAAAACCTTGTTTCACATCCTCCTCTGCCAAAAACTGTTTCTTTTCTAAATAACTGGCATTTGACCTTTTTTGAGGACATATTCTACTATTGGTGATTTATCCACCCACTTTAAATATGAAAATTTAACATGTATTATTTCCCCAGATTAAAAAATGTAAACCAGAAGTTGCCATTCCTCTTTTCAGTTACAGCTATGTGACTTTTCATTACCTTTAAAATAAGTCCCAAACTTTTCATGTTGGTCTTGGGCTCTTTGTGACCTGGGTCTTGCCACACTCTAGCTTCATTTCCTAACCTTCTCTATCTGCTCCCTGAGTGAAGTGACACTAATTTTGGCTGTAACTTGAACATAGGAAGCATAGTTCCATTTCAGAGGCTCTGTGCTCACTGGTCCCTTTACTTGGTAAGCCTTTGCCCCAGTCTTCCTGAGGCTCCATTCTTCCAGTTGGGCATGTCACCTCATGGAAGCCTTCGCTCATCACTTGGTAAAACAGCTTCCTTTCTCCCTTTGTGTTCTGTAGCCCTAACTCTGCCTTACTTTCCTTCACACAGATAACATGATATATTTGCTATTAATCTGTTCCTCCCTAGGATGTGAGATCCAGGAGGTCAGGGCTTTGTCTTCCTTATCATTGTATTCTCAGAACCCAGAACATAATAGGTAATCAATAATTTTGGTTGAATAAATTAATGAATAAACTGAGGTTTTTCTCTCTGCTGCTGCCCTTTAGAAAGGCATGCTGAGGAAAAGTAAGGGGTTTAGAACCAGATGGACCCCTGATTTCTAGCACTTATTAGCAGTGTGTCCTTAAGAGAGTTATTTATGGACTCTGAGCCTTAGTTCCTAAATATTTCCTACTTTTTAAAGATTGTATGAAGATAAGAGATTATTCATGCTGTTGGAGAAGACCAAAATGTGCTCAGATTTACACATACTTTATTTAGTGTAAACAGAGATTTTCCTTTGAGTAATGTCTATAGATTGCTTAATAAGAGAACAAAGAAAGTAACAGATCTCCAAGGAGTCTACTCTTAGGTATCAAAAGTTCACATGAATTTTTGAACATATAACATATCAGTGTTATCTGTTATGATTTTGATATTTGGACAGAGACAGCTTGAATTCCAGCTAATGCCATTAAAATTAAATAAATTCATCTGGTATACTCATACCATATAGTGTGTCTTATCTCTGTGTCAGTAGAATCCAAAGCAGCTCTAATAATCTTCTTCATTGTAAAACTTCTAATGGTTTCAAAGCATAGCAGGTGCTCAAGAAATTGTAGCCATAATAATGTATTTTTATTGTAATGGAGAGCTTAAGTAACAAAATCATGCTTCTTTACTGTTTCCTGTGGTCCACAATTAATGCTGTTATTCAGTGACTACACTAATCTTATTTTATTAGGTCCTATTTTGCAACAAATCCAGTGGCAATTCTATAATTTATATAACAAGCATCTTGTAGACGTCTTAAGTTTTTAGGTCCCTAAAGCAAGGCAATTTATTATTATTGTTGTTGCTGCTTCTGTTATTGATCTACCATTATCCTCAGAGAATCTCATTGCTCTTTGAATTTTTCTCAGAATTACTCTTGCTTTTTATGATTTTTGTGTCCATGTACAATGGTTTCCAATAGGAAATTTTATTTTTTTCCTAGTCTCCAATTATTCTCTTGATCCATTTTCCATACTTTTGCAGGGAACCAACATGTTATTTCCTTCTATATGTCATCCCTTTGGTCTTTTGTTATGATAACCTGTAGCATAATAGGAGCAGTAATTACCATCAATCTAATAGCTGCACTTAATCTTAAAATTGGCTTTGATTCAATTGTGGTAGGAAGTAACATATTTGAAAAAGAGTTGGTCTTATTTTTGGCACATTTAAGTTGTATATGCCATGGTTGAGTGGAGGCCAGAAAAAAAGTTTAGAGTCCAAATAAGATAAAAAGAAAGCATCATTTAAAAAAAGTCTATTGAAAAGTATTCTGCAACTCTGCTGAATATGGTTTCCCCCGAGGCTCCTTCTCATACCTGAAAAGCTACTATATTTACATCCTTCAAAGATGGTGCCAGTAAAAATTTTGAGTGATGGGATAAGTCAAGTCTGGGGCCATTTCAAATGCCAAAAAGGGGAGAATGAACTTGGTTTCTCTTTTTTCTTATATAAAATAACACCAACAAAAACATAGCTAACTCCATGCAACTTTGCATCAGGTCAGCTTACTATTTTCTTTTCAGTTTTGCTTCACTAAGGAGGCTGTACATTTGCAACAATGTTTTCTTTTCTAATAATCTTAAACATAGCTCCACTTATTGTCCCCATAACCACTAAAAAGCCTTTCAGTATAGTGTACACTGTCTTAATTATCTAGTTGCACATAGTTTTTAAAACATAATTTATATAGGAGTACAGACTTACGTGGACCGAAGTGGCCAGGGAGTAAAATTTTAGAACGTGTACCTTAAAACAAACCCTAGTACATTTAGCACTCAAAATGGGCTATCTAGGGATGAAAAATATTCTGTAGATAGAAAATCCCTCAGTTAACCAAAATCCTAGTTTCTGTATGAAAAGAAGGTCATTTTCCTTTGGGCAATTTTCCAGGTATGGAAAGATAAAAGACTTTCCTAGTCTTAATAGGTAAAATGGAAATGGAATATAACTTCTCTAAACCACATTCCAGCTATATGTATATATATCCAACATGCACAAACTCATTAAAAATAAGGATTTATGAGTTATATAGGTGAGATAATCCTGCCTGGCCATGATCTGGCATATCACTGTCTTTGTTTTTACTGTATTGTCCTTTACTGATGATACTAGGTCCTGATAGGCTACGAGGGATGTACAACATGTTATCAGTTTACATGTATAAGTCAATCAAACATACTCGAACTTCTTTTTCTTTCCTTCAAAATAGTCTTCCATTGTGTGGATAACATGATTTGCTATTATTTCTAAACTTAATTTTTTCCTATTAAACAAATCCAACAGTCTTCTTTTATTTTTATTTATTTTTTTATTGATTTAAAAAAATGACAGAGAAATGCATTATAATTCTTATTACACATATATATCACAGTTTTCTTCTCTGTTTGTATATAAAGTATGTTGACACCCAATTCATGTCTTCATGCATGTACTTTGGATAATGATGTCTATCACATTCCACCATCCTTGCTAATCCCCTGCCCCCCTCTCCTTCCCTCCCACCTGTCTTCCCTATCTAGAATTTATCTATTCCTCTCATGCTCCTCTTCCCTACCCCATTAAGTGTCAGCCTCCTTATATCAGAGAAAACATTCGGTTTGTTTTTTGGGGACTGGCTAACTTCACTTAGCATTATCTTCTCCAACGCCATCCATTTACCTGCAAATGCCATGATTTTATTCTCTTTTATTGCTGAGTAAAATTCATTGTGTTTATATGCCACATTTTTTTATCCATTTATACACTGAAGGGCATCTAGGTTGGCTCCACAATTTAGCTATTGTGAATTGTGTTGCTATAAACATTGATGTGGCTGTGTCTCTGAAGTATGCTGTTTTTAAGTCCTTTGGGTATATACGTCTGAGGAGAGGGATAGCTGGGTCAAATGGTGGTTCTATTCCCATAATTCCAAGGAATCTCCATACTGCTTTCCATAAATTTCTTAAGTCATAGTATTTGCCCAGATTGAACCAGGAAGATATACACAATTTAAACAAACCAATATCAAGTGATGAAATAGAAGATGCCATCAGAAGCTTACCAACCAAGAAAAGCCCAGGACCATACACAGCCGAGTTCTACAAGACCTTTAAAGATGAATACCAATGCTCCTCATTTATTTCAGGAAATAGAAAAAGAGGCAGCACTTCCAAACTCATTCTATGAGGTCAGTATCACTCTGATCCCAAAATCAGGCAAAGACACATCAAAGAAAGAAAACTTCAGACCAATATCTCTAATGAACATAGATGTAAAAATTCTCAATAAAATTCTGGCAAATCAAATACAAAAACATATCAAAAAGATTGTGCACCATGGTCAAGTAGGATTCATCCCAGGGATGCAAGGTTGGTTCAACATATGGAAATCAATAATGTAATTCATCACATCAATAGACTTAAAGATAAGAATTATATGATCATCTCAATAGACACAGAAAAAGCATTTGACAAAATACAGCACCCCTTTATGTTCAAAACACTAGAAAAACTAGGGATAACAGGAACATATCTCAACATCGTAAAGGCTCTCTACCCTAAGCCTCAGGTCAACATCATTCTAAATGGAGAAAAATTGAAGGCATTCCCTCTAAAAACTGGAACAAAACAGGGATGCCCTATTTCACCACTTCTATTCAACATAGTTCTTGATACACTGGCTAGAACAATTAGACGAAAGAAATTAAAGGGGTATGTATAGGAAAAGAAGAACTTAAATTAGCACTATTTGCCAACAGTCTTCTTTTAAATTATATTTATTTTTTCCTTGAATCAAAAGATGTTTGGGGGAAGGGTAGAAATTATGTAGTGTATTTGGATAGAATAGTGATTCATTTGTTCATTACAAATGTTTATTGAACAACCTTCTGCAGAATGATGTTCCTAGGGAAATATCATCTGAAGTTCTTTTATTTGAAATATTTGTTTTGTTACTTAAAAAAATTTGGCAACCTAAGAGTCAATGTAGTGTAATTGTTATTAGTGTGTTTGAAATTTGAAAATCCTGGTTTCATAGTAAAATGTAAGAGAATTTACTTTGTGTCTTTTTCAATCAATAAAGGAGAGAAGGTGGATTCAATTGATATTATGCTAATGTTGTGGTACATTATCTGCACAACTTTATGAAAACTTGGAAAGCCTAGATTAATGTTGTTTAGTTCACTGAGAAGATCTGTACAGCATGGCCCCAAACAAACAAAAAACACTAACTGATCTAAACCAAACCAAAAAACTTGCAACACAAGAATGAGCATGGGTCTTGGAGTTTAACAGAGAAGGATTTGAGTTCCATTTCCAGTTTTTATGAGCTAGGTGACCTTGGACAAGGTACTTGGCATCACTAAAACTTATATTCTTATTTTGCTAAGATATAGATGATAATATTAGTCTTAGAATTGTTGGGAGAATTAGAAAAATATGAAAAATTATGCAAATAATGTGGTATCTGGCACACAGTAACTTGTTAGAACTGGGGTCCAGGCAAATCCTGTGGAATGGGAACTATAGTAGTAGCTAGAATATCTTTGAGAAGCGATTTGGTGAAGCTTAGATTCCCACTGATTCTAACTCATTGGTGATTTCTGGTGGCAGAGTGTGGGATTTATCTCCCTCCTCTATCTACTTTGGGAGAGGTGTGAGTTTGACTTTGAGAGTTGAGCTGGGTGCATATACCTCTCAGATAACATTGATACCTTTGAGGCTGTGCTGCAGTCTCAGTAGCTGATGTTGCTGGATTGTTTGTTACAGTGAGAAATACAGACAGGTGTCTGATCAATGTGACTGTTGAATGTGATAAGCAAGATGCTAGGTGGTTTTAGTCAAGGATCTGTAAAAGGGAGTCTTAAGGAATTATGGAGAGGAGACTAGTTAGTCTAGTCAGGCCTTTGCAAGATAACTAGGTACCATTAAAATTTTTTTAAAACAATGTTTTATACTTTTCTTGCTTGTTTCCAAAATGTATGTATTCTGTAAATTTGTACATATTTTCCCTTTTTAGTTAAATGTTGGAGTACTATACACATACTTTTATTTTTTTACATTTTGATTTTGAAATTATATATTCACAGGAAGTTGTAAAGGTAGTACCAAGAAGTTCCTGTGTACCTTTCATCCAATTTCCCCCAGTGTTACATTTTACAGAACTTTAGGAAAATATCAAGTCTGGAAAACTGACATGGGAACAATGTTTGTATATACTTCTATGATAATTTATCATATGTTGGAACCACCATAATCATGGTATAGAATCTCTCTCCAGCTCCTGGAAACCACTGAATATTTTTTATCTCTATAATTGTGCCATGTATATGAATGCAACCATATGGAATGTGACCCATTTGATCTAAATGATCTAAACCAAACCTTTTTAAATACTTTGTTTTGTTTTTTTTAGTTGTAGTTGGATATAATACCTTTATTTTACTTTTATGTGGTGCTAAGGATTGAGCCCAGCACCACATACATACTAGGTGAGTGCTCTACCACTGAGCTACAACCCCAAATGTAATTGTTCAATTATCAATGAGAATTTTTGATGCAGCAAAATGCTCTTCATTAGACCCTAAACAATTTTTTTTTTCCTGAAGGGACTTATTTACTATGTACAGAAAGTATTATATTTAAAATACTTTGTACTATATCCAATAATCATACCCTTCAAAATCATTGAATCTTTCTTCTATGAGTTGAATACTAATTTTCCTAATTTGGTGTTATTATTGCAACTAACATTTACCTGAGTGTTTACTATGCACTATGTAGTTCAAGGTCTTTTTATATATTAATCTTATTTAATTTCTGTAAAATCTTTTTGTGTGTATGTGTTGCTGGGGATTGAACACAGGCCTTGTGCATGCAAAGCAAGCACTCTACCAACTGAGCTATATCCCTAGCCCCTCTATAAAATCTTTATAAATAGGAACTAATGTCTCCATTTAATGGAAATTTATTGTTTTACATATTGACTATATTTGGCATATCTGTTTTACTCAATGTTTTCATAGATTACATAACAATGAAGTTATGTCTATAATTTATAAGTTAAAGTGAAAATTCAGAGGTTTTGCTTCTCAGTTATTTATTCAACAATGTTGGTAAAAGATTTAGTATTTTGGCATCTAGACATTATATTTTTTATTAATTTCTCCTCTTAACATCAGGTTCTCAATGATCTTATTTCCCCAGTTTTGAAGTCAGTCTAAACTGCATCATGATACATGCATAATAAGTTGGGTAAAGAATGTTCTAGTTCTCAAGTGACTTTCACTTGTTTACATCTCAGAATTTTAAAAAATTTAAAATCACATATATTTTTTCTTAAAATACATAGGAGTAGAATTTTATGTGTTTGGATTCTCTCATAAATATTATGGATTCTCTCTGAAGCCTGCTCTTGTCCAGAAACTCTCTCTTGTTCTGTTTCTCATATAACTAGATCTCATTGCAGGGCATAGTCAAAATCCCTAGGGACAAGGATGACACTGGATAAGTTCTCAAGTTCTGGGTATGCTATACACAATCTCATACTCTTCTGTAGTCATTTCCTGATGTAAAACATGATGTTTTTACATGGAGCAGGATAGATTGTGAAGAATTAGACTTTTGGGGATTGATACAAGAGTCATTAGATGCTTACTCCTCTTCCTCACATCCCTTCACTTGATTCAGATTGTTATTTCCATATCTTCTATCAACTTAGTACCTTTCTTTGGTATTAAAGTGTTGAATTTTTCACCATCGTTCTTTAGTACATAGTTTGAATCACTTTTTAATACTGGAAGTTAGTATTCTTAATTCCTCAAAGATCAGTGATCCTACATACTGTCCAGTTTTGAAGGAGGTTTTAGTGCTAGAAAAATGTAGTGTGTTTTTACACATTAGTACTGTTATGGTTTAGATGTGAGATAACCCCAAAAACTCATGTGTGAAACAGTGTATGAGAGCCTTAAACCAATCAGTGTGTTTATCCCATGATAGGGATTAACTGAGTGGTGACTCTAGGTAGGTAGGGTATAGCTAGAGAAGGTGGGTCCCTGGAGGGGTGTGTAGCTTTGGGGTATATATTTTGTCCTATTTGAGCAGAACTCACTCTCTGCTCCCTGATGTCATGTTGCCAGCTGCTTTCCTCTGCCACACTCTTCTGCTGTGGTGTTCTGCCTACCCTAAGCCCTGAGGAATGATTTGGCCTTCTATGGACTGACCTCTGAAACCGTGAGACCCCAAATAAACTTTTCCTCTACTAATTATTCTTTGTCAGGTATTTTAGTTCCTGTGGCAAAAAAGGTGACTAAAGAAGTACCATGAAATACGCTTTTTGGAGTGGTTACTAGACTTGGCTGTTTTGAGAAAATATCTTACAGTACACATTATATAAAATTGCTTTCATCTTTCAAATGAAATACTGCTTTAAAAGATCTTAGATGTTTAAGGTTCTATATCTTAAGCAAATAACTAAACAATATTAGAATTTTGTTATTAAAAGTAGAACAAGAAAGGAGCCAAAATAATTACCACTATTGTTCTGCCCACCAAATGGCACTTCTGAGGTTATTTCTTTTTTTTTTAGATTAATGAACCTTTATTTTATTCATTTACTTATATGTGGAGCTGAGAATTGAACCCCATGCCTCACACATGCTAGTAGGCAAGCGCTGTACCACTGAACCACAGCCTCAGCCCCTGATGTTATTTCTTAAAAAACTATTTCTTGAAAGAGTTCTGAAGGAATATTGTATTATTTTTTTCCTTTTAGAATATCATGTACATAAGAATTCAGGAGATGTGTTCCTATAAACTTAGGAAATGGATAACTTTTAAAATATTACACTGTTTTAAACTAAAATATTAAATGCCAATTCTCGCATCATTTAAAGTGAAATAGTGATCCAGAGCTTATCACTGATAGGAGGGTACTTCCTGATTTTCATTCAACAAGCATTTATGCATGATTTCAGCCACTTATAGATATTATGTACTTATGCAACAAGAGCATACATAATATGAGAATCACCTATCATAGATTGTCTTATTAAGATTTTACTGGAGAATTTAAAAAATATAATAATAATGCAATAAAATGCAGTAATCACTTTTATAGGGCTTTCTTGGAAGCAATATAATTGAAGGGTTAAAAGAAAGTATGTGTGTGTATATATATATGTATGTGTATATATATATTATATATATGTATGTATGTATGTATGTATGTATATTTATTTTGAATCCTGACCAACATGTAACTAATTGTGATCTTGGATAATCTCCTTTGTTTTACTCTGAGAAACTAGGTTAAAAAATATCTACTCTCATTACTGGACTGCAGTAATAGTTCATTTGAATATAACAAACATTGACTATTTTAATTATTTGAGCCTTACAATAGTTTTGGAAATGGGTAAGAAAATGACCTTTCTTCCTATTTTATATGTTGAGGGAGGAGATAGAGGCTCAGAGAGATTGTTTGGCAACACAGACCTATGAATGTGGCAGAGTGAAGACCAGAAAATTTAAAAAAAATCAGGCTTGTATTCCTGATCCATATCTCAATAGAGAAGATAGATGAATTTGTAAGAATGGAGAGAGAGGTGATGTAGGAAGAAGCAGATGTGATTGGATAGTTTTTGATTTTTACATACTTTTGAGACCCAAGGAAATACTTTGTTAATATTAGCTATAAACCTAACCTTGAAGTGATTCTGAGTAGAGTAGATTAGGACACGTGAGATGCCCTAAGCATGAGGTCGTATTGTGTTTATTTAGTGTTGGGCAGTAGACTCACATTTGTGGACTTTTATGCCCATAGTCTGCTTTTCTTTCAACTTGAACAAAGTTACAGTTAATAATTTATTCATTAGATTGAGCATTAAGATTATGTTTTACCAGATACATTCATCCTTTTCCACAGGTATTTTAGGCCAATATGTGGCTTGCAATTTTTCATCTTTTCTAATTTTTCATTCATTCGTTCATTCTTCAAAACATTCATCAATCTAGGCATTTATTCAAACAAGCACTCACTGTCAGCTACTCTCATCCCTGAGGATATAAACATGTGTAGTCACCTTAAGGAGCTCTTCAGCCTGGTAAAGAAGTTTGCATGAGTTTGCATGTAAACTAATAAATTTCTGCCAGAGCAATAAATGCAATTGTAAAAGCAAGCATGAAGGACCCACAGAGAACCTGAAGAGAAATTAACTCCGCTTATTGGGGGGCTCTGAAGAGGGTTCTTGAAAGAGATGGTGTCTTGAGCTGGAATTTTTAAGGCAAATAGGAATTTACTAGGTAAAAAGGTCTGAATTTTTAAAAAACTTTTATCTGCAAGTAGCTAACCTACTTTTGTTTCTCAGACATTTTATATACTATTTCTATTTGTTCACATGCATTCAAAATTGCTCAATATCTAGTGTGTCAAAACTTTCCCAATTCAAATCTTCAGATTGAAAGTAATTTGCAAATTGTATTGTAAAAATTGTGATAGGAGTAGGAACATATTTTTATTATAAATAATATCACTTTGAAATTGTCTTTGAAATGTTTGACTTTATTTTGATATATAAGGTATTTTGAAATATGTTTTTAAAAAAGCATAATAGTATCCCTTGGACTTAAAAAATTATTGCAGGTTGCTTTAGAAGGATGATACAGAGGTTCACCAATTCCCCCCAATATTGCATGATTTAGGGGAAATAATAAGTTACCAGCATTTGCTTACATATTTATTTTATTGTATATAGCATAATGTGAAGATATTTCTGTGTTCTGTGAGTGAATATAATTATACTTTTCCTTCAATATAGGAGTCACATTATTTACTCTTTTAAAAAGTCATAGGATTATTCTAGTTCTTTTTGTTCAAAATGTTTATTTTGTAGGTGTATTGAAAGTTTTACTAACTCAGCTCATTTTGAAATATCTTGTTTGTATATCCATGTATTGTGTCTTTTTTTTAAGATTGAAATTTAGGTCAAATTACAAGTGAATTTAACTTTACTACAGAAAATAAGTGTGCCAACTTTTAAAACTGCATTCTAAATTTTAAGTACAATAGATCAAAGTACATCTTATTTAAATAAATACTCTGGAATGAAGTCTCAATTATTTTCTCCCAAACTTTCTTAAATAGTCACTGTTTTCAACTTAAAATGTGAGGTTTAGCTTTATTATTTTCAAGAAAGATGAAAAGTTGTTTATTTTAAAATTTTAATGATTTTTCTTTCAAATTATGGAAGTTATCCTTTGGGGACAGCTTTATTTGAATTATATGTGACATTATTTTTATTTCTTAAGGCTATGATTAAAAGTTTCATGGACGTCTACCAGCTTGCAAGCTCTAGAATCATTACATTAGAGAAAGAAATGACATCTCATCGAAGTCACATTGCAACCTTGAAATCAGAGCTTCACACAGCTTGTTTACGTGAAAATGAAAATTTACAAACAGTAAGTTCTTGTATGACAATATTTTTCTCTTCTTTGGATATTGGATCACATTTGCATTTATCTTTTTATTGCTTAGAAGATCACTTGCCAATATGTATAATTTAGGTTAAATGATCGATCAAGCAACATAAAATTAGTGTAGAGAAAAATTTGAGGGAAGAAAAGCAATTAATTTTCCCATTGTATCGTGTTTAAAGATATGCATATTGTTATCAATGCTAAAACACTACATCAAGATTCCTTTGTGTTTGCCAGTACAGCTGACAGTTGGATTTGGCAGTATGCATAGTTAAAGCATGCAACTGTCTGAAGATTCAGTGTGTCCCATTAAGACAGAATATTATTAATTATGCGTATAACCAAAATGGTAATTAGAACATGTGATTATTCTCTGTAGAAAACTAGACTTATCCATAATACATGCCTAGCTAAAGATGCATGTTGTGATTCATCTATATGATTAAAATTCAGTTTCAGTACTCATTTTATGTCTTAAAATTTTAGTCCATGATGAAATTTGGACTCATTTAAGATTAAAAAAAAATTTCTACATTTGAAATACGTGTTTGGGGAGTTTTTAAAAAATGAATACATTTGTAACATAAAGGAATGAAATAAACATTTAAACTTTTTTTCTCAAAAGGCAGACATGTCAACCGTGAGATTCAGAGGGTTACCAATAATTAGAATGTCTCTTTTCCTTTTTAGGTTTGATTACAGTGGCTCAGGGTGACTTGTAAGAAAAACAGTTATCATTTTGCCATTTAACTGTTGACCTATTTCAAATGATAACATTCAAGAGAATAGGGTTGACCTCGCTAATTCCAAATAGATGTATAGCTTTGGTTTGGTTCTTCACCTACAGCAAGTCTTAACTCAAATGTCAGCATCCCAAGGAAGCCTTTGTGATCAGGGTATTTAAAATCACAGCCACCAGCCCTCCTCTCAATTGCCTCACAAACTCTCTGTCTCTGTCTCTCTTTTTCCCTGTGATGCCCATCTACCCTCCATATTTTATTTATTTGCTTATTATCTGTTTGTTTCCTATCCTCAATAGAAAGCCAGATAAGTTCCATAAAGACAAGTAGTCTTGAGTGTTTTCTTCACTGGTGTGAAGGTGTATCAGTGCCAAAAGCAATCTGGCCCATATGTCAACATATATTTAAACACATATTTATTGAATTAAAATACTAATAATTTTCTAATAAGTGTAAAAAAGGTTAGTTACTTGGGACCTGAGATGTGTGTTCCACTTTTAAATAACTTTATTAATTTCCCAATGAGATCAGTAAATTTGAAGTCCACCAAGAAAAATTAAAATAACGAAGAAATTAAAAAACTTGAGTGTTTGAATTTATTCTAGCTTCTCTCTAAAATATTGCACATTTATTCCTGCTATTTCTCTGGTCCCATTGGTTAACATTATGTTCTACTGTTTAGATTTTGTCAGCTTTGTTGAGTTGTACTATTGTTCATTACTTGTTACTATTATTCATATAAAAATTACTTGTATTTCAAGAAAGGCAAAACTTGACAGAAATTGTTTCTCCATCAGTTTAAATTTTCTTTACCTATAATTATGCTACTGTAGTCATGAAAAAGTGTTTAATATACCTTACTATCATAACAAAATTCTACTTTTCAATCATTTTTCCATTCTGAATAAGTCTGTAGGATTTGCTCATTATCTTATTTGTAAGAGGTTGTCCATCCTGGCAGTTATTCTCAAGAGAGGCCACCTGTGATGTGAAAAAATCCCCCCAGGAGGTTCTAAGGTATCCTCCTAGGAGAACGCTGCCCAGTCTACAGGATGTATGCTCTCTTGTCTCCTCCCTTAGCTGAGAATCACTATTTCTAAAGCAATAATAAATTTGTATGATAATTTTTATTTTCAAGACATTTGTATATGTATTTTCTGACTTGAATGTCTTAAGAACTCTCTAAGGAAGAAGATCAGGCCTTGCTCTGAATTTCATAGATGAGAGGCAGTATTGTTTGTGTAAGAGCATGGGCTGTGGGGTTGCATCCACTAGGAATACTTTCACGCAAAAACCATTGAAAACTAACATGACTTTAAAAAGTGGAGAATTTTTTTCTCACATAGCAAGAAGTCTAGAAGTTGTAGGTGGCTGTTTTCATTAGTTTAGTGGCTCCATTTTTTTATGTAATTTCTCTGCCACTCCAGCTCTAGGATTTTAGTAAAATTCAAATCAGAATAATGGAATGGTATAGCAATATATGATACATAAATACTTTCAGCATATTCATATATCTGCCTTTTAAAAAATATACTTTACCTTTTAAAAATAATTTTTTCATGTATTTAAAGATTTATCTACTTATAAAGGAGAGAAGAACTTCTAAGGAAGCTCCAAGTATATTTCTATTTATGTTCTATTAGTTTCAAAAAGATCATGTGGTTACCTGTAGCTATAAAGAATCAAGGGACAGGAAGTTAGGAAGGAGTGAATATTAGGTTAACTCACTTATAGCGTGTGCTATACAAGTTACATAGGTTTGAATTCAGATTTCAGTTCTGTCAGTTGCTAACCACGTGGCCTAGATTCTCAGGGTTTTCATCTGTAAAATGGGCACAGTGATACTGCTACCTAACAGAGATGTTGGGAGAACTAATGAAAAATGTTGAAGTGCTTAGGACTTTCACCTTGCTTTTAGTGAGTAGTCCAAGAAAAAAAAAAGCCAACTCTTGTTTTAATCACCATTATCATTCTAGAAAGTAATTTTTTGCATCATCACCCTGGGAAAAGATTATTTATAAGCTAACACTTTCCATGGCAAGCTTTGTTGTTTTGTTCTGCTTTCTCCTGTAGCCTTCAGCATGTAACTCCTCTACTTGGTTACATCAGTATATTCCAATGACTGAACTACGTGCTCTTAAAAAAAAAATTGTTCTAATTAGTTATACCTGACAGAAGAATGCATTTTGACACATTGTACACAAATGGAGCACAACTTCTCATTGCTCTGGTTTTACCTGATGCAGAGGCACACTGGATGTGCAATCATGCATGTATATAGGGTAATAATGTCTGTCTCAATTCACCACTCATCCCACCCCATACCTACCCTTCCCCTCACTCTTCTCTGCCCAATCCAAAGTTCCTTCATTCTTCCCTAACCTCTACCACCACCCCCATTATGGATCAGCATCTGCTTATCAGAGAAAACATTCGGCCTTTGGTTTTTGAGGTTTGGCTTATTTCACTTAGCTAAATAGTCTTCCACTCAATCCATTTACTTGCAAATGCCTCTCTTTTAATGCTGAGTAATATTCCATTGTGTATATATACCACAGTTTCTTTATCCATTCATCTATTGAAGGGCATCTAGGTTGCTTCCACAGTTTAGCTATTGGGCCTATTTTTATGTGGCCCATTTTCTTCTGCTTTTATTAACATGTTATTAAAAAGTACTTGCGGCTTCTATATGCTTGCCTTACATTTACTCCTGTGCTTTACTTCCATATGGTCTTTGAGTCTATCTTTTTGCTGAAATTATTTTCTCAAAGGTTACCAAAATTTTATGCTTGCTCTATGCATTAGTTCCTTCTCATCCCTTTCAACCCTCTGCAACATAGGAAGCTTTTAGCTTCATCCTCTTTAAATACTTATCTCTTTTGTTTCATTTGTTATCTACTTTCCCTTTTTTGACTCCCAGACTTCTGCTGACTTGTACACTGTCTTCTTTGTGTTTGGTTTAATTCTTTATCCATTAATTCAGAATTTATTGAGCATCTACTCTATGGTGGTCACAATTCTAGTCTAGGAGACAGCATGTGAACCAAAACAGAAAATCTTTGTTCTCGTTCAGGTTACTTAAAATAAAGTAGTGGAAGTAATAATTTTTTTATATAATCACACTAATTAATCCATAATCACTAACCAAGATCATGTATTGAAAAGAAAGAGCTTAGATGTATAAGGTTGTTTTTATGTTTTTAAATAAAGGAGCTAACATATGAGTAAAAACCTTTTTAGGGCCAGTGATGCTTGGGCTAATATCTGAAAATTAGGTAAGAATTAGGCAAGAGTGGAAGAGAATAGGATCCAGGTGAGAGAAGTGACAACATCTACAAAGACTGTGGTGGAAAGAAGAAACTAAGAAAGACTAGTGTGGCTGGAAGAAAGATAACAAAGGCTAGAGAGGCTTGCAAAAAGAATGGTTTGTAGAAAAAGAAAGAGACCAGATTGTTTCTTTGTCCTGTGAACAGGGGAAAAGTCATTGAAAATTTTTAAAGGAGTAATGTGGTCAGCTTTGGATTTTAATATAAAGAATACTTTGGCAGCAGTGTGGTGAACCACTTAGATGTTGAAGAACAAGGGAAAAGGTTTGTCAGTGACAGTTCCTAGGGTTTTGCTTTTTAAAATTGATTAGTGATTGCATTTACTGAGAAAGAGACAGATCAGGAGGGGATATTGATGAAAGTAGTTTAAGTATGTTGAATTTGAGGCATGTATGAAACATGAAGCTGGAGATACAGAATCCAAGGCGAAGGCATGAAGTATAAATTTTAAGTCATCCTCATAGAGAAAGGACTTGAAACTGTTAGTGAGAGTGAGCTACAGATGAAGAGTTTATAGGGTAAGAAGAAAAAACAACCTGACAGCAAAGCTTGAAAAATTCCAACATATAATGCTAAGTAAAAGAGGATAAGATAGCAGTGAGAGAAATGGCATAGAGTAAGAGGAAAACCAAAAGCATGCTATCATAAGAATAAAGTATTTCAAGAAAAATTACAAGTTAGTAGTGTTGGATGTTCTGAAGGACAAGTGAAATGAAGATTGAAAATGGCCTTCATATTTAATGTATGGAGGCCATTTGTGACCTTAGCAAAAGCTTTTTCAACAAGATGTTGATAAATAAGTGGAAATTCACCAAGGGGGGAAAATGCATTTAAATTACTTATTAAAGTGTGAAACATAGAAGGTGGGATGGTCCAAGGATTCAGGCAGTTCTGTTTTGAGATGGGAATGAATTGAATGTGTTTTCATTATCTTCTGAACCCTAAATGTTCAGGTCTCCAGGTCTGGCCTGAACACTGTTCAGTATGCTGTCCATTTTTTATAATTGTGGTTGTTACCACCTTTTATATTCCAGCCTTCTTTGTTTGCCTAGTATAGCTCTTTTCATTCTTTTAACCCATATTTTACATTTACAGTAGTTTTCTTCCAGAAAGATACAGTTTTGTTTTGTTTTATCCATTTAGACTATTCATGGCTTTTAATTTGGTGATTAGACCATTTATATTTTGTCAATTACCAATAAACTTGGAGTTTTGACTACCATTTTGTTCTATGTTCCTTCTTTCTGTTTTTGTGTTCCATTTCCTCTTTCTTTTTGATGATTTGGACTTTAATATTTTAATTTATCTATTGGCTCTTTTATATATCTTTTTGCATTATTATTTTAGTGCCTACTATACACAGCCTACTTAGAGTTAGTATTTTATCCATTCAAGAAAAGTGTAAAGAGTGTAGGTTCATTCATTCTCCTCCCATTATTTCATAATTGTCATAAATGTTACATATTCATACATTGAAAATATCATTGGGTGATTTTTCTGGTTCAACAAGTATGCATATTTTAAAAACTTATGAAGACTAGTATTTTTAAGCATATTGGTTCATTTTAGTTATACATGACAAAAAATTCACTCTGACATAATTACAAAAGCATGTAATATAATTTGTTCTTATTCTCCCTCCAGTATTTCCCTTTTCTCTCCTCTGTTCCTTCCCCCTCTTCCCTTCCTTCTACCCTACTGATCTTTCTGATATTTACTTAAGAGGTTTTTTTTAAAAATTAGTGTCTTATAGATGTGCATAATGATGAGATTCATATGGTATATTCATATATGTACATAAGGAAGTTAGGTCAGTTCATTTCACTGTCTTTCCCATCCTATCCCGCCTCCCTTCCCTTTTTTCCCCCTTGTTTATTGTACTGATCTTTCTTCTATTCTGTTTTTTATCTCCCCCACCCTGCTGCTTATTTTGGATTAGCTTCTGCATATCAAAAATAAATTGACCTTTGATTTTTTTGAGACTGGCTGATTTCACTTAGCATGATATTCTCCAGTTCCATCCACTTATCAGTAAATGCCAAAAAGTCATCTTCTTTATGGCTAAATAATACTGGTATATGTACATATACCACACTTTCTTTACCTGTCAATCTGTTAAAGGGCACCTAGTTTGGCTCCATAGCTTAGCTATTTTGAATTTTGCTGCTATAAACATTGATGTGGCTGTATCACTGTAGTGTCCTAATTTTAAATCCATTGGATATATATACTGAGGAGTGGGATAGCGGGGTCATATGGTCGTTCCAATTCCTAGTTTTTTGAAGAATCTCCAAAATTTGCAGTCCCAAGCAACAATGTATGAGTGTACCCTTACATCAATTTGTAGTCCCACTAGCAATGTATGAGTGTACCCTTTTCCTCACATCCTCACCAAAAGATATAATTATTTGTAGCCTTGATAATTACCATTCCAAGTAGAGCAAGATGGAATCTCAGTGTAGTTTTAATTTGCATTTCTCTAAGCGCTAAAGATGTTGAAAATGTTTTTCGTATATTTGGTGAGCATGTGTATTTTTGTTTTTTGAGAGGTGTCTGTTTAGTTCCTTTGCCCATATATTGATTGGGTTATCTGGGTTTTTTTTTGTTTGTTTGTTTTGTTTTTTTTTTTTGTGTGTGTGTGTGTGTTAAGTATTTTCAGTTCTTTGTATACCCTGGATATTAATGCCCTGTCTGAGGAGCAGGTGTCAAAAATTTTCTCCCATTCTGTTGGCTCTCTCTTCATACTCTTGATTGTTTCCTTTGCTGGGAAGAGTCTTATTAATCTGATGCCATCCCATTTATTTTTGATTTTATTTCTTGGGCTTTAAGAGTCTTGTTAAAGAAGTCAGTTCCTGAGCTGACATCTTGGGAGTGTTGGGCCTCCGTTTTCTTCTAGCAGGTGCAGGGTTGCTAGTCTAATTCCTAGGTCTTTGATTTACTTTGAGTTAAGGTTTTGCAGGGTGAGAGGGATTTAATTTTATTCTACTACATTTGGATTTCCAGTTTTCCCAGTATCATTTGTTAAAAGAGCTCTCTTTTCTCCAAAATGTTTTTGGCGCCTTTGTAGTATGAGATAACTATATTTATGTGGATTTGTCTTTGTCTCTTCTATTCTATTGGTCTTCATGCCTGTTTTTGTGCCAGTACCATGCTGTTTGTTACTATAGCTCTGTAGTATGATTTGAGGTCCAGTATTATGATGCCTCCTGCTTTGCTTTTATTGCTAGTGATTGTTTTGACTATTCTGGGTCTCTTGTTTTTCCAATTGAATTTCATGACTGCTTTTACTAGTTCTGTGGAGAACATCATTGGAATTTTGATGTGAATTGCACTGAATCTGTATGGTGTTTTTGATAGTTTGGCTATTTTGACAATATTAATTCTGCCTATTCAAGAACATGGAGGTCTTCCCATCTTCTAAAGTCTTCAAGTCTTCTTCAATTTCATTCTTTAGTGTTCTATAGTTTTCATTGTAGAGGTCCTTCACCTTTTTTGTTATATTGATTCCTAAGTTTTTCCTTTCCTTTTCTTTTTTTTTTGAGATTATTGTGAATGGAATACTTTTCCTAATTTCTTTTTCAACAGATTTATTATTAGAGTATAGGAATGTGATTACTTTATGGGCGTTGATTTTTGAATCCTGCTACTTTGCTGAATTCATTCACGAGCTCTACAAATCTTCTGGTAAGAGTTTTTTTGTGGCTTCTGAATATAGGATCATGTTGTTGGTAGACAGAAATAATTTGAGCTCGTCTTTTCCTATTCATATCCCTTTAGTTTCCTTCTCTTGCCTGATTTCTTTGGCTAGAGTTTCAGGGACTATGTTTAAGAAGAGTCGCATCCTTATCTTGTGTCTATTTTTAGAGGAAATGCTTTCAGTTTTTCTCCATTCACAATAAGTTTGGACTTAGGTTTGTGGTATATAGCCCTTACAATATTGAGGTATGTTCCTCTATCCCTTGTTTTTCTAGTGTATTAAACATGAAAGGTTGTACTTTGTCAAATGTTTTTTTCTGCATCAGTTACATAATCATGTAATTCTTGTCTTATGTGGTGAATTACATTTATTGATTTCTGTATATTGAAAGAACCTCACACCCCCACAATGAAACCCACTTGATAATTGTGCACTGTATTTTTGTATGTGATTTTCCAATATTTAATTAAGAAATTTTGCATCTATGTTCATCAAGGATATTGGCCTAAAACTTTCTTTTCTTGATGTGTCTTTATCTGGTTTTGGTATCAGGGTTATATTGGCTTTATAAAATGAGTTTGGCAGAATTCCTTTTCTATTTCATGGAATAATTTGAGGAGGATTGGTATTAGATTTTCTTTAAAGGTCTGGTAGAACTCAGCTGAGAATCCATCGAGTCCTGGGCTTCTCTTTGTTAGAAGGCTTTTGATAGTTCTATCATTCACTTCTCTAGTTTTTTACTCCTTTCTAGTTCTGCCCACTTTCCTATACTTCTCAGAGTCCGCAGGTAGTTCCTTTTTTGCATTTTCCTAAGAGATTTGGGTTATAATCAGTGGGAGAAAGAGGCTCTAGGGGGCTTATTCTGCCTTGGTGGATAGCATGGTATGTACTGGGAGTGTCATTAACTTCTCAATTAGGTCATAATTAGCATGCTAGATCCTAACTTCTTTGTATTCTTGAGTAAGATTTTGACCTCATTGAATTGCTTTTTCTTACCTAGTATTTGTTAATACTAATATCTACTGATATTTTGGGCATCAGATATGCTTAGTCAGTGCTTTGTACCACCATGTCTGAAAAGAACTGAATGTATGTTAGCTTCCTTTCTGTTGCAATTCTTATTGCATGGGCTATTTTTTTTTACCTATATTTAACAATTTAGAAATAGTTAGAACTTTGTGACGCATAAGGATTAAGATGAATAAGACATGATCTCTGCTCTTACGGGTTCCTCTTCTAGCTGGGGAAACAGAGACATAAGAAATCACAAAAATAGGCATATAATAAGCCTATGGAGCTCAGAAGTGGAAGGGATTTGTTCTTCCTGACATTGTCAGAAAAGGTACAGTGAAGATAAAATGTTTGTTGGAGGCTCTGCAGCAATTTGATACCAATTGTTAAGGGGGAATAACAATAAAAATACTTGTTTTATTTCATTTTTAGCAATGAGTCTTACGGATAGTACATATATTTAGTGAATTAAATTATATAATAACTTTTGTATAGCAGGAAATTTTTTCTTATTTTAGTTCCACTGATTCTGTTAGAGCTATCCCACTCAACCAAACTGCTATGCCCAGTAGGATTCCAAAATTGCTTGCTATAGATACTGCAAACCCCACCTTCATATATTTCCAATCTGTTCTTGCATCATCTATTTTTCCCTGATTTTTACTTTAAAATCTGCTTTGATTCTGCTTTTGACCGTTTTGGTATTGATGTCTTTCATCTCTCTAGTATTTATTTTAGTCACTTTGAAATTCTGTTGACTAGCTCTGTCCTCCAACACCCATCACATGTGTCATCATCTCCTTCTCACAGGCCCCTCATATAAGGCTTGAGAATCAGGCAGGCCTCAATGCATATTCTGGCACTCTTGTTTATGAGCCATACAAATACTAAAGCATCACTTTTTATATTTGTAATATGTAGATGAAAATGTTTATATGATAGGGTTATTGAGAGGATGCAACAAAGATACTATGTCTGGCATGTAAGTAGCTGCTCAATATTGTTTTTCTTGCTTACATATAAAAAGATTTTTCTGATAGTTCCATATATATCCTACAGCTAAGCTAAATGTATAGCTTTAAGAAATATATGTTAACATGAGGAAATCTTTACATATGCAAAAAGAATTCAATCCTTACCAGTGCTTTTAGCAGCAGCAGTACAGTATTAATGTTAATTGTCATCGTTTTCATTTTTTTTTAATGAATAAACAAGTCAAGGACAGCTGGTATATACTTTTAACTATCTCATTATTATCTTATACATTCATTTCACTGGATTAAAAAAGTAAATATTCATTACTAACCCAAAACTTAATGTATTATGCTATCATACTTGCTTATAAGGAAATTGATCATATTGTAGAAATGAATAATTATTTTAAAACATAATCCTTCTATAGGTTAATATTTTCTTCAGCAACATGCTTGAGTTCTCTCAGATTTCTCATCAGTTGTTCACTTGCTAGGCCTTTAACTTTTCTGGCAAGTTGGTCTTTGACCCATTAGCTTAGGGCTGCTCGAGAGCTTTTATCTTGAGTTATAATAACTCAAGTTGAAAGAGCTGCAAGTGAAGAGCTTTTGAGTCCCATACAGGCCAGTAGAGAACAGTACAACAGTCAGAACCAATTACTTGTGGGTGTTTGGAGGCCGGCACACCCACAGCTGTGGAGAAACATGATACTCCAATCTGTGAAACCAATGCCAAACCCAAATACTTTGCTGTGACTTATGATGCTGCAAACTACAGTACTGATTTGCCTCATTTCCACTATATATTTATACAGTATGTTTTTAATACTGTGGGACTTCACTTATGAGAAAATAATAAATTACAAGTCAGAGGAGCATTACAGCTATATCTTTGTAGAAGAGATATATTTGCATCATTGTTCAGATTATGTCAGATTTGATAGTTGTCAAATAGTATTATGTTGTTAATGAGGATGAAAGGTTTTGATATTTTGATTAGATTAAGATAGAAAGAATTTAAAAAATTCTCAAATATTTTGTCATATTTGTTTACATTTTCTTGAGACAAGAAGGGTCATTTCTTAGTATTATATAGATAGAGGAACTGGCACAGATCTTTCTCCAGGTAAGTTGCTTTCATAAGCTTTCAAATACTTACAGTAGATTAATTATGTTTATTACTGATGTTTTTAGCCCTTCAAAAAATTTAAAAAACAAAAAACCAAACCAGTTGTTTAGCTGTGACATCATGTGTTGAGAGAAGGCTGTGCAGTATAGTTCATTGGCATCCAGTACAAGTACTCGAGTCCCAGTTCCCTGCTTTTTAAGTGGAACCAAATAGGATTTCTCTGATTCCTTGTCTGATACTTTCCCATGAGCCTGAAGTGTGACATAAGACAAATCTCTACCATCATGGCACTGCAACTATAAAGCAAAATATCACCATTATACAAGCAACCGAGTGCTGTTGAAGTGGAAGAGTGTTAAGAGAGCACATAATTGGGGTACCAAATTTGGTCTTGGGATGAAGAAATATCTACTTAAGGAATTTAAATCTTAGTTGAGAAAATGAAGGTTAAGTAAAAATTGATAGAAGAAGAATGGCATGCTCAAGGAATGGAATGATGCCCTATATGACTTGAACCAAGTGAATTAGATGGAGAATTATGAGAGAAGACACAAGAAGGGTCAGATCAGTGTGGCCTGTAAGCTGTATCAAGTTTCACTTTTTGAAGAAACATTCTGACTGAGGTGTCTCTGACAACTGCATTACAAAACATCCATTCCCTTTGCTTTCTTTGTTTTTCCTACTCCAAATTTCTGTATTTTTCTGTTTATCCTCCAAATGCACCTACATTTTGTGCCATGATGACACTCTTTTGAAATAACACTTATTTTCAAAGTAAGCTCATTAAATTTTGCCATATTTTTATTGTAAGCACAAGCTCTGGCTTTGGATACTAATAGAACTGATTAAAGAAAGCAAGAAATATTAAAATGTGGAAGAGCCCAGTCAACATGCAAATATTTTCCTTGGTCTTTGGCATATATTTCCAACCTTCTAAAAGTTTCTCATATTTCAGAAGCTCAACTCTTTCTGAATAGTATACAGAGGCCCAGAGATAATAATGCATATTTCTTTGTCCTCACAGCTTCTTTCTAGCCTTTTGTTTTATATGATGCTATTTAAGGGGATACCCTTTCATGATGAATGATATCTGAGTAGTGGGATTTGAAGGGCTTGATATTATAATTTTATATTTATATAAACATACGTTTTTGTAATATAACATGCAAACATTATATTATGTATTAGCATATTGCATATCAGTTATATTGATAATATGCTAATATATTAATATTCTATCACATATATTATTTTGTATATAAGTATACATATAATATATAAATATGTATTTATAGTATATTTACTACATAAACATATGTATTTTTATATAGTAAATATGCTAATTTATACAGTTCTGTTATTAGTGATGAAATGTTACAAGGATGGATCAAGAAGTGCAAGAATGAGGGGCTGGGGTTGTAGGTCAGCAGTAGAGTGCTGGGGTCGTAGCTCAGCAGTAGAGTGCTCGCTTAGCATGTGCGGGGCACTGGGTTCAATCCTCAGCACCACATAAAAATAAAATAAAAGTATTGTGTCCAACCACAACTAAAACAAAATATTTATAAAAAAGGAAGTGCAAGAATGAAAATTTCAACCTCTGATCAGTATAAATAATTGTTAATTAAGTTGCATAAAATATAGTTATTTGGCAACTTAATGTTTTGATTATTCCTACCTGTTGTTCAAGTGTGGTAGCAACCAAATATACTTCTGAGGATCTCTTCTAATATTTTATTTTTTTTTTTACTAAATTGAATTCTTTGAGAGCTTCAATTGCTTGTTAGACAGCTATACTTGGATTTTCTGCAAACATCTCAGATTTACTGCAGTCCCAAACTGAACATGTTATCCAACCCTTCCATGTCTTGTCTCTCCAAATTCTCCTTTAATGTCCGCCTTATAGCTTTCACTGTTTTATTGTATTTTCCCTTTATGACCAACAATTAATTGCTAAGTCTTATTGTATCTACCACTAGCTTTACTCAAAACATATTTGCCTCTACATTTTTCTCACAATGAAGTTTTTTGTCATTGACATTTAAATGTATTCTAACTCTATCTGGTATTTTAGACCATCTTCCAGTTGGCATAAATAAGGGCTCTTTTTGTTATTCTCATTTACCACTGTATTTATCTGTCTGGGCACCATATAGTAGTCTGACTTATATGATCAGTTAATTGTATATGTATTAATATATTAGTCTTAAGGTGATATCTTATTCATTTTTTATAACCCATTATAATCAACTGACTTTAACAAATGCTCATTGATTTGAATTAATATTAGTAGGAAGAGCACTGCTTTCATGTTTGTTCAGTATATACTTGTTATTGAACATATGCTCTGAAAAAACTATAGTTCCAACCCCCCAGTTTTTCCCATACCAAATATTCTCAAATTAATTCCCATCAAGCTGTTTCATATTCTCTAGTGAGCACTTAGTAAGAACAAATAGAATAATTAATATATTATTAATATCTATAGTAAAAATTTAAGTGCATACTTTCACATAATATAAATTGGACATTTCTCTTTCTCACTACTCTTCCTGAAAAAAAAGGGAAAAACCTCAAAAATTGTGGCAAAGAAGAACATTCTTTTAGCATATCATTTAAATAATTTTAAACTTTACCAGATGTTTTGTGAACCCCTGCCTCTGTACATATATTCACATAAACATAAAATGAACAGCACATATTCTTACATGGTAAGTACTCAGTAAATATTTGTTAATGACAGTGATGCACAAATTAACAGGAATTGTGCCTTGACCTTACAAAAACTAAGAGGGGACTGGGGATGTAGCTCAGTTGGTAGAGTGCTTGCCTCACATGCACAAGGCCCTGGGTTCAATCCCCAGTACCCCCCCCACACACACACATACACACAAACCAACAAAACAAAACAAAAAACCAAACAACTAAGAGGGTATATGTAGGTTGTTTTCAGAAATAGATGTCTAATTTATATAGATCAGGAGAAAGTTTACATTTAAAAATGTATTTTCTTGGATATTTACCTCTTCACACCATGTAAGTAATTAACAAAAAAAAATGGATCAAAAACCTGAATATAAGAGTAAAAGCCATAAAATTTTTAACAAAAAACAATCAGTTAAATCTTCATGAGCTTATATTTGGTAATAGATTTTTGAATGTGATGAGACAAAAGAAAAAATAGATAAATTGGAATTCTTCAAAGTTAAAATCTTTTGTATATGAAAAGATAGTATCAACACAGTGGAAAGACAATCCACAGAGTGGAAGAAAATATTTATAATCATATATCTAATGAAGGTACAATACACAGAATATGAAGAAATTATTGACAAGGTTAGGACAACCTAATTTTTAAAATAGGCAAAAGATTTGAATAGACACATTTCTAAAGAAAATATACAAATGTTCAGCAAATATATGCAAAGATATTTAACATCATTAATCATTAGGGAAATGTAAATCATAACCACAATGAAAAAAAAATCTTCACACAAACCAAGATTACCATGATAAAAGAAGAAAAGTAAAATACAAGTGTTGCAAGGATGCAGAACAGTTGGAAGCCTCATACATTGCTAATGGGGACTTAAAATGGTGCAGTCACAGTGGAAAATTGTTTGATGACTTGTTGGTAAGTTGAACTGGAAGTTAGTACATGATCTAGCAATTCCACTTCTAGGTATATATCCCAAAGGATTGAAAGCAGGTATTCACACAGATCCTTGATAATGAACATTCACAGCATCATTATTCACAATGGCCAAAAAGTGGAAATAGCCCGAATGCCCATTCATTGATGAATGGGTAAAAAAATGTGTTATTTCCAGACAATGGGATATTATTTAGCCATAATGACTAAGGAATTACTGATACATGTTGCAATATGGATATACTTTGACAACACTATGTTAAGAGAAGCCAAATACAAGAGACCATACTTGTGTGATTCCACTTATATGAAATATGCAGAATAGTCAAATCCATAGCAATCCAAAGCAGGTTGGAGGTTAACACAGGCTGAGGTAAGAAGGCAAATTAGGGTAACTACTTAATGAGTCACAATGAAAAAGTTCTGGAACTAGATGATGGTAATGGTTGCTCAACATTGCAAGCATACTTTATGCCATAAAGTTGTATATGCTTAAAGATTCTTTTTATATTCTAATTTGTTATATATGACAGACGAGTGCATTACAACACATAGTACACATATAGAGTACAATTTTTCATATCTCAGGTTGTATATAAAGTCTATTCACACCATTCGTGTCTTCATACATGTACTTAGAGTAATGATATTCATCTCATTCCACCATCTTTTTTACTCCATATCCCCTTTCTTCCTCTCCCAACCCTTTTCCCTATCTAGAGTTCATCTAATCCTCCCATGCTCCTCCTCCCAACCCCACTATGAATCAGCCTCTTTATATCAGAGAAAACATTCAGCATTTGTTTTTTTTTTTGGGGATTGGCTAACTTCACTTAGCATTTCTTCTCCAACTCCATCCATTTACCTGCAAATGCCATGATTTTATTCTCTTTTATTACTGAGTAATTCTCCATTGTGTACATATACCACATTTTCTTTATCCATTCAGCTATTGAAGGGCATCTAAGTTGGTTCCACTATTTAGCTATTGTGAATTGTGCAGCAATAAACATTGATGTGGCTGTGTCCATGTAGTATGCTGTTTTTAAGTCCTTTGAGTATACCAAGGAGGGGGATAGCTGGGTCAAATGATGGTTCTATTCCCAGTTTTCCAAGAAATCTCTATACTGCTTTCCATATGGGCTGCACCAATTTGCAGCCCCACCAGCAGTGTATGAGTGTGCCTTTTCCCCCACATCCTCGCCAATACTTACTGTTGTTTATGTTCCTAACAGCTGCCATTCTGATTGGCGTGAGATGAAATCTTAGAGTAGTTTTGATTTACATTTCTCAAATTGCTAAAGATGTTGAACAATTTTTCATATATTTGTTGATTGATTGTATATCATCTTCTGAGAAGTGTCTGTTCAGTTCCTTGACCCATTTATTGATTGGGCTACTTTTTTTTTTTTTTTTTGGTGTTTAGCTTTTTGAGTTCTTTATATACCTTAGAGATTAGTGCTATATCTGATGTGTGAGTGGTAAAAATTTGCTCCCAAGCTGTAAGCTGTCTATTCACCTCACTGATTGTTTCTTTTGCTGAGAAGAAGCTTTTTAGTTTGAATCCATCCCAATTTATTGATTGTTGATTTTAACTTTTGTGCTATAAGAGTCTTGTTAAGGAAGTTGGGGCTTAATCCAACACGATAGAGATTTGGGCCTACTTTTTCTTCTAAAAGGTGCTGTGTTTCTGGCTAGACCGAATTCCTAGGTCTTTGAGCCACTTTGAATTGAGTTTTGTGCATAGTGAGATAGGGGTTTACTTTCATTTTGTTGCATATGGATTTCCAGTTTTCCCAACACCATTTGTTGAAGAGGATTTCTTTTCTCCAATGCATGTTTTTGGTGCCTTTGTCTAATATAAGATAGTTGTAATTTTGTGGGTTAGTCTGTGTGTCCTCTATTCTGTACCATTGGTCTATAAGTCTATTTTGGTGCCAATGCCATGCTTTTTAAATTACTGTTACTCTGTAGTATAGTTTAAAGTCTGGGTAGTGATGCCACCTGCTTCACTCTTCTTGCTAAGGATTTGCTTTAGCTATTCTGGGTCTCTTATTTTTCCAGATGAATTTCATGACTGCCTTTTCTTTTTCTATGAGGAATCTCTGGAAATTTGAATGGAATTTCATTAAATCTGTAAAGTGCTTTTGGTAGTATAATCATTTTGACAATATTAATTCTGCCTATTCAAGAACAAGGGAGACCATCTCAAGAACCTTTTTTTTTTTTTTTTTTTTTTTTTTTTTTTTTTTTTTTGTGGTGCTAAGAATTGAACTCAGGCCCTTGTGCAATGAGAGGCAAACACTCTACCAAATGAGAGCAACTAAGAACAGAACAGGGAGGATGAGCAGGAAGAAAAGATTAGCATTAAACAGAGACAGGAGGCGGGAGGGAAAGGGAGGAAAAAAAGGGAAATCACATGGAAATGGAGGGAGACCCTCATTGTTATACAAAATTACATTTAAGAGTTTACGAGGGGAATGGGATAACAAACATGGAGGGAAATGAATTACAGTAGATGGGGTAGAGAGAGAAGATGGGAGGGGAGGGGAGGGGGGATAGTAGAGGATAGGAAAAGTAGCAGAATACAACAGTCACTATTATGGCAGTATGTAAAAATGTGATGTGTAACCGATGTGATTCTGCAATCTGTATTTGGGAAAAAATGGGAGTTCATAACCCAACTGATTCTAATTTATGAAATATGATTTGTCATGAGCTTTGTAAAGTTGTGAACATCCAATAAAAAAAAAATAGCAAAAAAAAAAAAAAAAGAACAAGGGAGATGTTTCCATCTTCTAAGGATTCTAGAATTTCTTCAGCATTCTGTAGTTTTCATTGTAGAGGTTTTTTACTTCTTTCATTAGGTTTGTTCCCAAGTATTTTATTTTATTATTTTTTTTCCAAGTATTTTTTTTTGAGGCTATTGTAAATGGGGTGGTTTTCCTCATTTCCCTTTCAGAGGATTTGTCTCTGATATACAGAAATTCCTTTGATTTATGAGTGTTGATTTTGTATTGTGCTACCTTGCTGAATTAATTTACTAGTTATCAAAGTTTTCTGGTGGAATTTTGAGGGTCTTTTAGATATAGAATTATATCGTTGGCAAGTAGTGTTAATTTGAGTTCTTCTTTTCATTCATATTCCTTTAATTTCTTTCTAATTGCTCCGGCAGTATTTCAAGAACTATGTTAAATAGAAGTAGTGAAAGAGAGCATCCCTGTCCTGTTAAAGTTTTTAGAGGGAATGCTTTCAATTTTTCTCCATTTAGAATGGTGTTGGCCTAGGGCTTAGCATAGATAGCTTTTATGATGTTGAGATATGTTCCTATTATTTCTAGTTTTTCTGGTGTTTTGAACATGTATGGGTGCTATATTTTGTTGAATGCTGTTTCTGCATCTATTGAGATGATCATATGATTCTTATCTTTAAGTCTATTGATGTGATGAATTACATTTATTGATTTCCATATGTTGAACCAACCTTGCATCCCTGGTGTGAACCCCACTTGATCATGGTGCATAATTTTTTTGATATGTTTTTGTGTTTGATTTGCAAGAATTTTATTGAGAATTCTTGCATCTATATTCATTAACTATATTGGTCTGAAGTTTACTTTCTTTGATGTGTCTTTGCCTGGTTTTGGAGTCATGGTTATATTGGCCTCATAGAATGGTTTGGAAGTGATCTCTCTTTTTCTATTTCTTAAAATAATTTGTAGAGTATAGGTGTTAGTTCTTCTCTAAAGGTCTTATAGAACTCAGCTGTGTATCCATCTGATCCTGGGCTTTTCTTGGTTGGTAGGCTTCCGATGGCATCATCTATTTCTTTGCTTGAACTTGGTCTGTTTAAATTGTGTATATCATCCTGGTTCAACTTGGGCAACTCATATGCCTCTAGAAATTTGTCGATGCTTTCAATATTTTCTATTTTATTAGAATATAAGTTTTCAAAATGATTTCCAAGTATCTTCTGTATTTCTGTAGTGTCTGATGTGATATTTTCTTTTTCATCACGTATATTAGTGCTTTTTAGTTTTCTGTCTCCCTCTCTTTGTTAGCATGTCTAAGAGTTTGTCAAATTTATTTATTTTTTAGAAGAACTGACTTTTTGTTTTGTCATTTTTTCATTGTTTCTTTTGTTCCAATTTCATTGATTTCAGCTCTGATTTTAATTATTTTCTGTCTTCTACTGCTTTTGGTGTTGATTTGTTCTTCTTTTTCTAGGGCTTTGAGATGAAGTGTGAGGTCATTTGTTTGTTGGCTTTTTCTTCTTTTAAGGAATGAACTCCATGCAATGTACTTTCCTCTTAGTACTGCCTAGTGTCCTAGAGATTTCAGTATGTTGTATCAGTGTTCTCATTTACCTCTAAGATTTTTTTTTGCCATTATACATGAGCTCTTTTATTATTATTTTTTGCATTACAATTCTTAATACACTTTTATACTACAATTTATCATATCTCTGTATATAAGGTAAGTTGACACCAAATTCACATTTTCATACATATATTTTGTATAATGATGAGGATCTCCTTCCACCAACCCCTTCTCCCTACCTTTTCCTCCCACCCCTATGCCCTATCTAGAGGTAATCTTCCTCCCATGCTCTCCCTCCCTACCCCATTTTGAGTCACCCCCTTATATCAGAGAAGACATTCGGCATTTGTTTTTTGGGGATTGGCTAATCATTAATATATATGCCCCAAACAATGGTGCAGCTATGTTCATCAAACAAACTCTTCTCAAGTTCAGGAGTCAAATAGACCACAACACAATAATCATGGGTGATTTTAATATACTTCTTTCACCACTGGATAGATCTTCGAAACAAAAGTTGAATAAAGAAACCATAGAGCTCAATAATACAATTAATAACTTAGACTTAATTGATATATACAGAATATACCACCCAACATCAAGCGAATACACTTTTTTTCTCAGCAGCACATGGATCCTTCTCAAAAATAGACCATATATTATGCCACAGGGCAACTCTTAGCAAATACAAAGGAGTAGAGATACTACCATTCATTTTATCCGATCATAATGGAATGAAATTGGAAATCAATGATAAAATAAGGAAGAAAAATTCCTACATCACATGGAGAATGAACAATATGCTACTGAATGAACATTGGGTTACAGAAGACATCAAGGAGGAAATTAAAAAATTCTTAGAGGTAAATGAAAACACAGACACAACATACCAAAATCTCTGGGACACTATGAAAGCAGTACTAAGAGGAAAATTCATTGCATGGAGTTCATTCCTTAAAAGAAGAAAAAGCCAACAAATAAATGACCTCACACTACATCTCAAAGCCCTAGAAAAAGAAGAACAAATCAGCAGCAAATGCAATAGAAGGCAATAAATAATTAAAATCAGAGCTGAAATCAATGAAAAAGAAATAAAAGAAACAATTGAAAAAATTGACAAAACTAAAAGTTGGTTCTTTGAAAAAATAAATAGATTGTCAGACCTTTAGCCATGCTAATGAAGAGAAAAAGAGAGAGAACCCAAATTACTAACATACAGGATGAAAAAGGCAATATCACAACAGACACTACAGAAATACAGAAGATAATTAGAAATTATTTTGAAACCTTATATTCTAACAAAATAGAAGATAGTGAAGGCATCGATAAATCCAAGTCATATGATCTGTCCAGATTGAGTCAGGAAGATATACACAACTTAAACAGACCAATATCAAGTGAGAAAATAGAAGAGGCTATCAAAAGATTACCAACCAAGAAAAGTCCAGGACCGAATGGATATACAGCTGAGTTTTACAAGACCTTTAAAAAGAATTAACACCAATACTCTTCAATCTATTCCAGGAAATAGAAAAAGAGGGAGTACTTCCAAATTCATTTTACGAGGCCAATATCACCCTGATTCCAAAGCCAGACAAAGATACCTCAAAGAAAGAAAACTTCAGATCAATATCTCTAATGAATATAGATGCAAAAATCCTCAGTAAAATTCTGGCAAATCAGATACAAAAACATATCAAAAAGATCGTGCACCATGATCAAGTGGGATTCATCCCTGGGATACAAGGTTGGCTCAACATATGGAAATCAATAAACGTAATTCATCACATCAATAGACTTAAAGATAAGAACCATATGATCATCTTGATAGATGCAGAAAAAGCACTTGACAAAATACAGCACCCCTTTATGTTCAAAACACTAGAAAAACTAGGGATAACAGGAACTTACCTCAACATTGTAAAAACTATCTACACTAAGCCTCAGACCAGCATCATTCTAAATGGAGAAAAACTGAAGGCATTCCCTCTAAATCTGGAACAAGACAGGGATGCCCTCTATCACCACTTCTATTCAACATAGTTCTTGAAACATTGGCCAGAGGAATTAGACAGATGAAAGAGATTAAAGTAGTAACTATAGGAAAAGAAGAATTTAAACTAGCACTATTTGCTGATGATATGATTCTATACCTAGAAGACCCCCCCCAAAAAAAAACTCTACCAAGAAACTTCTAGAACTAATAAATGAATTCAGCAAAGTGGCAGGATATAAAATCAACACCCATAAATCAAAGGCATTTCTGTATATCAGTGACAAATCCTCTGAAAAGGAAATGAGGAAAACTACCCCATTCACAATATCCTCAAAAAAAAAAAAAAAAAACAAACTTGGGAATCAACTTAACAAAAGAAGTGAAAGATCTTACAATGAAAACTATAGAACCCTAAAGAGAGAAATAGAAGAAGACCTTAGAAGATGGAAAGAATTAATATTATTAAAATGCCCAAACTACCAAAAGCACTATACAGGTTCAATGCAATTCTGATCAAAATCCCAATGGCATTCCTCATAGAAATAGAAAAAGCAATCATGAAATTCATCTGGAAAAATAAGAGTCCCAGAATAGCTAAAGCAGTTCTAAGCAGGAAGAGTGAAACAGGTGGTATCGATATACCAGACCTTAAACTGTACTACAGAGCAATAGTAACAAAAACAGCATGTTACTGGCACCAAAACAGGCTAGTAGACCAATGTTACAGAATAGAGGACACAGAGACTAACCCACAAAATTATAACTACCTGATATTAGACAAAGGTGCCAAAAGCATGCATTGGAGAAAGGATAGCATCTTCAACAAATGGTGCTGGGAAAACTGGAAATCCATATGCATCAAAATGAAATTGAATCTCTATCTCTCACCATGCACAAAAGTTAACTCAAAATGGATCAAGGATCTAGGGATTAAATCAGAAACTCTGCGTCTAATAGAAGAAAAAATAGGCCCTCATTTCCATCATGTGGGGCTAGGCCCCAACTTCCTTAATAAGATGCCTATAGCACATGAATTAAAACGAAGAATCAACAAATGGGGTGGATTCAAACTAAAATTTTTTTTTCTCAGCAAAAGAAATAATATGTGAGGTGAATAGGGAGCCTACATCCTGGGAACAAAGTTTTACCCTTCACACATCAGATAGAGCTCTAATCTCTAGGGTATATAAAGAGCTCAACAAGCTAAGCACCAAAAAACCCAAATAATCCAATCAATAAATGGGCCAAGGACCTGAACAGACACTTCTCAGAAGAGGCTATACAATCAATCAACAAATATACAAAAAATGCTCATCATCTTTAGCAATCAGAGAAATGCAAATTAAAACTACCCTAAGATACCATCTCACTCCAATAAGAATGGCAGCTATTATGAAGACAAACAACAACAAGTGCTGGCGAGGATTTGCGGTGGGAATGGGGGTGGGGAGGTACACTCATACACTGCTGGTGGGATTGCAAATTGGTGCAGCCAATTTGGAAAGCAGTATGGAGATTACTTGGAAAGCTGGGAATGGAACCACCATTTGACCCAGCTATTTCTCTTCTCGGACTATACTCAAAGGACCTAAAAACAGCATACTACACGCACACAGCCACATCAATGTTTATAGCAGCACAATTCACAATAGCTAAACTGTGGAGCCAACCTAGATGTTCTTAAGTGGGTGAATGGATAAAAAAAATGTGGCATTTATACACAATGGAAAATTACTCAGCACTAAAAAAGAATAAGATCATGTCATTTACTTCTAAGAATTTTTTAATCTCCTCTTTGATATCTTTTGCAACCCATTGTTCATTCAATAGCATATTATTTAGTCCTCTAGGTGTTAGAATAATTTTTATTTTTAATTTTATCATTGATTTTTAACTTCATTCCATTGTGCTCTGATAGAATGCACAATAGTATTCTACTTTTTTGTATTTGTTAAGAGTTGCTTTTTGGCATAATATATGGTCTATTTTAGAGAAGAATCCATGTGCTGCTGAGAAGAAAATATACTTGCTTGTTGGAGGATGAAATATTCTATGTATGTCAGTTAAGTCTAAGTTATTGATTGTATCATTGAGTTCTGTAGTTTTTTTGTTTAGCTTTTGTTTGGAAGATCTATCCAGTGGTGAAAGATGTGTGTTAAAGTCACCCAAAATTATTGTGTTGTGGTCAATTTGACTCTTGAACTTGAGAAGAGTTCATTTGATTAATGTAAATGTTCCATTGTTTGGGACATGTATATTTTTAACTGTTATGTCTTGTTGGTGTAAGCTTCCCTTAAGCAGTGTGAAATGTCCTTCTTTGTCCCTTTTGATTAACTTTAGCTTAAAGTCTACTTTATTTGATGGGCTGGGGTTGGCTCAGTGGTAGAGTGCTCGCCTAGCACGTGCAAAGTTGTGGGTTTGATCCTCAGCACTATATAAAAATAAAATAAGGTATTGTGTCCAACTACAACTAAAAAATAAAAAAAACCCTCTACTTTATTTGATATGAGGATGGAAACCCCTGCCTGCTACTCCAGTCCATGTGAGAATGGTATGATTTTTCTCAACCTTTCACCTTCAGTCTGTGTATGTCTTTTCCTATGAGATGAGTCTCTTGGAGGCAGCATATTGTTGGGTCTTTCTTTGATCCAATCATCTAGCCTATGTCTTTTGATTGGTGAGTTTAGGCCATTAACATTCAGGGTTATTATTGAGACACGATTTGTATTCCCAACCATTTTTGCTTATTTTTGTTATTTAACTTGACTTGGTTTTTCCTTTGATTAGCTTTTCCTTTATGTAAGATCTCCCTGTATGGATTTTCCTTGTTGTTTTTCATTTCCTCTTCATAGAATATTTTGCCAAGGATGTTCTATAGTGCAGGTTTTCTTTCTTTCCTCTTTTTTAAAAATTTTTTCTAGTGCAGGTTTTCTACTTGTAAATTCTTTTTAACTTTTATTTATCATGGAAAGTTTTTATTTCATCATCAAATCTAAAGCTTAATTTTGCTGGATACAAAATTCTTGGTTGGCATTCATTTTCTTTCAGAGCTTGATATATTTAGTTCCAGGATCTTCTAGCTTTCAGGGTCTGGGTTGAAAAATCTGCACATAATCTAATTGGTTTCCCCCTGTATGTAATCTGATTTCTTTCTCTCATGGCTTTTAATATTCTCTCCTTATTCTGTATGCTAGGCATTTTCATTATAATATGTCTTGGTATGGATCTGTTGTGATTTTGTACATTTTGTGTCCTGTAAGTCTCTTGAATTTAGTTTTCCAATTCATTTTTCATGTTTGGAAAATTTTCTGATATTATTTCATTGAATAGATTATTCATTCCTTTGGTTTGGAACTCTTTGCCTTCCTCTATCCCAATAACTCTTAAATTTGGCCTTTTTATGCTATCCCATATTTCTTGAATGTTCAGCTCATGGTCTCTTACCATTTTCACTGTGTGGTCTACATTCTTTTCAAGATTATATATTTTGTCTTCATTGTCTGAGGTCCTGTCTTCCAAGTGGTCTAACCTGTTGGTGATGCTTTCAGTTGAGCTTGTAATTTGGTTTATTATTTCTTTTATTTCAAGGATTTCTGTTTGGTTTTTCTTTAGAGCCTCTATCTCCCTATTGAAGTAATCTTTTGCTTCCTGTATTTGCTTATGTAGCTCCTTGTAGGAATGATCTTATGCTGCCTGTATTTTCTCTCTTATAATACTTTAATTCACAGAACATTTTAATTATGTACATGCTGAACTCGTTCTCTGTCATTTCATCTACTGTGCTGGCCATGGATTCTAATAATGTGGTATCTTGATTTGTCTGGGGCACTTTCTTCCCTTGTCTTTTCATATTGCTTGTGTGCCTTCCCTTCTAGCTCTGTGGATCCAGGACATTAGTGTTTTTACCCTATAGGCAAATAGTGCCCCTGTAGGGTTCTAATACCTCACCTTTGAGGGGAAGGACAATGTTAACAGATCCAAATATAAACAAAATACCACCTAAAACAAATAATTTTTATTAAGACATTTACAGTTTTGTCACAATGTACAGAAATGGTGAATTGGATTATCATCTACATTATAATCAGTAGCTTTGTAAAAGGGTTTACAGTTTCTGATGATGGAGATAGAACCTGCAGTGAGGTGTAGGAAGATATTCGAGGAGGTATGAGATGAGGATAAGAGTTATTATATCTTAGGAAGTGTGAAAGAAATCTAACGAAGAAGCTTAGTAACAGAAGAATAGAGAATAGACAAATAAGAGGGAAGACAGTAGAATACATTAGACGAGCTCACATATATATTAAGAAAATTAAAAATATTAAAATAATAAGAATTGGAGGTAAACAACAAAATAAGAATATACAACATGACTATAATATACTATTCAGTCGTCTCAGTCCTCAATATCCTAATTCATGCAAAGTTCTTGGTTTCACATATGTTGGGGATGTGAGGGTGGAAGAATAAAGAGGGAAAAGAAAGAAAAAAATCTCAAAGAAGAAACAAGGATTGTTTTGGTTGGAGATCAGTATTTTTCCTGCTTCCCTTCTCATCAATAGGCAGGGTTGTGTGTTCCTAGCTGGTATCGCTGCTTTCAGAATGGTGGGGGTTACCAGGGTGTGAGGGTTGGTCTTGGGTGCAGGGCACTTGGAAGTGGGGTATGGCACAGACTGCACCTCATGGATCTCCTTTGGGGTGTGCTTCTGTGATGTGGGTACTGGGTCTTATCTCCTCATCTAGCCTGTAGGCCTCACAGTTCCTGCCCTCTAAATTAGTCTCTAAATTTTATCTCCCTCACCCTCTCCCTTTCTACTTTCTAATCAGGAATCTTTCTCTCCGGGGGTATTGTGTGTTGCACTCTGGTGGCTGCGCACCTGTCATAGAGGGGCATTTGAATTGGGCAGTCACTCTGCCAAGTAACAGCTGCTGGGGATTTAGAAGGAATTAGAAAACTATGGGTACCTGGCTGTATGGTGTACCAAACTGGTAGTTGCCCCAACTAAAGATGGTGATGGAAGTGACCCAAGATGGAAGCTGCTGCTTTCAACAATGGGGTTGCATGGGGGCAGCCAGGCAGTGGCATTGTGCAGTCTGTTCAGAGATGAGTTCTGTAGTGTGTAGTGTTGAGGCTGTCAGCTTTCTTCTGAGCCTGTGAGGTACAAGCAGGCTACTGTGGGTAGGGGACTATGGCAGTAGCTGCTGAGTCCCAAGATGGAGATGACCTGGGGAACCCCATGTTAGTAGATGGGAGTGGTGGCTGGAGTTCCTGTGTGTGGGTAGCGGCTGAGTATCCTTCCTGGGAGTGCGTCTGGGAATTCTGTGCCAGTGCTGATGCCAGTGGTCCTGTTAAAGCATCCAGGAGACCTGCGTGGGCGAGTAGTCGGGAGTCCTTTTCTAACACTGAGGACTAGGGCCCTAAGTGGCATGGTGGCCCCGATTCCTGTGCGGGATCATCTGTGGAGGGGTCCTCTATCACTCTCAGCAAAGCAGTATTCCTACTAGTTGAGACCCGGGTCATAGAGTGACACAGAATGCTGCCTCCCTCTGTCTCACCATCTTGGATTCTCTTAAAATTCTTAAGAAGGTAAATATTATCATGTTTGGGTTTTACCACATTAAAAATTATTTAACTGAGATCTTGGGTGGAATGTGTTTACTTCTTATATAGGATGAAATTATATTACACTGGAAAGTATAGTGCATGACAGCCAGAGGAAAGTTGGGTTCTAGAGCAGACTTTCCTATTGACCCACCTCTAAGCTTTGGGAAGTAAATCACACAATCTTCCTGGGTCTTGGTTTTCATGGATATAAAATGAAGGGTCTTGACTATATAAAATCTAACTTCCTGTTCAGCTTTAAAATTCTTTAAATGAGTTGCAAATACTAGATTATAGGTTTTGTCTTGTTCCTGTTTCTGTTTATAACAATGAATGTGTTTCTAAATTTGGTTATATTCAACACCAATAATCCATTCACAAATGTATACCAGTTATATGAATCTCACAGTATAACTTGTAACTAAGTATTCAAAAAGTCCCCAAAGTAACCTGAAAATGTATTAGTGTATTTGTAAGGAGTATTTCCTTTTTTTATTCATAGTTTTTTGATATTTAATATCTTCGGAATGTGAACTTTTAACTCGTCAAACTATTGTAACATATTTGAAAATTATAGTAATTTGATTAAAATGTTGCCTATAAGGCAAAAGGTTTAGTTGATAGAATCCATATGTAATTAAAATGCAGAACTAAATGTAATCAGACTCCAGTGACTAGTGCCTTCATATTGATAGTTTTACAATGGCCTCTGGGGTTGAAAGTTGAAATGTTACAGAATATAATAGCACTACAGAAAACAACTTAAGCTGGCAATTTTGTTGTTTTAACACAGCTACTTGATGAGAGGTGACTATCACATCCTGGATTCTTATCATTTAAGAATATCTTCTATTGGCAGGTGGTAGAAGCACATGACTGGTGGAAGACTACTCTCTGCAGCAGTGTTGTATAAATAGACCAAGATGAGGATTGCTGCTATGAGCCAAGCCATAGGCTTCTTTTTTAATAACAGAGTTGCTTAATTTGGGTGAATTCGCTTGAATCATATGAAAGTTATAGACACAACACTATGCACCAAGCCACAAAAAAGTTAAAAATTTTTCCTGAACTTAAAAAAATTATTTTCTCTGGACAGTTTTAAGAGTCGACATCCTGTGTTAGAGTTCTCTAATCATCACCAGTACAATTTACAATCAGAACACACAGAGAGCCAGTTCAGACCAGCTCATCTGTTGATCTTGGCAGAGACCCTTCATCTCACAGTGTGCAGCTGCCACTTGAGAGTTGGGGGGACTCAGCAGAGAGCCAGAGGAGGGTGGGATGCAAGGCAGTCAAGGCATGAACCTATAGGCCTGCTTCATTTCAACAGTTGTATGTTGCTTAAAAAAAAAAAATGTCTTTTTTATTTTACTACCTCCCCATTCCCCTTAACCTAAAATTAAATGAGGACCTCTCACAAGCCACTGCGCTCCAGGCATAAGAAATTGTAATGTCTGGCTTCCAGAAACTGTCCCGTCAAAATGTGCTTCTGATTAGGTGGCTTAATTACAGCTGTGAAAACAATGTTGATTTAGGCCTCAAGATTCCAGGGCATGTCAGCCGTTATTAGCTAACCTTGGACTGAATCCACCATTTTAAAACTCTGTACCACCAAAGTCACCCTTTTTGACAACTTTTTATTTAGGCAGAAAAGTTGCCAGAGGCAATACATTTTATGCAAAATATTGTTCAATGCACAATTTCAATTGTATCCCATTAGTGGTCAATAGCTAACTTTGTACTCTACAAGGAATTTATTTGTAAAAACAGTAAGTTTTGAACAGTATTTTTAAAGGGTTGACTGACATAAGAATTAATTTTAATTCCTTTAATTCAGTTTTATTTTAAATCCAGCATGTTGGTTTAACCACCCAATTTTATTACACCTAAATTTTCCTGACAGTTTCATTTGCTGTTAGGAAATAAAATGGCAATTTTTTTTCAACATGGGAAATAATGGCTAGTTTAAAAATGTTATATTTGAAACTTCCCTTGCCTCAAGCTAGTTCAGATACAACCTGTTTACTTTTGGAAGGAAATGAACCTCATTAATAGTTTTTAATATTTTAATATAACATGCATATTTCTTTCATGGTGAGAAAGCTTATTGGACTCATGTACCTTCACCTGTATAGGAAGTAAAAAATGTAATAATCAGATGGTTCCAATACTTTGGACTTTTCAATATAATTGTCATTGATATCATAAATGTTAAAACTATACATTTTAAGTACTTCCAGTTCCATTGCATTTGAGATGTTTAAAATTCCCCTTGTATGCTGTGAATGATTTTTAATTTATCAACAATTTTAAAAGTGGATATTAAAAAGAAAGCAATACTCAAAAAGCATGGTGAATTGAACAACAAATGTAAAGTGTTCTAATTCTCATAATAATGTTGGAAGAAACTTTTGCTTGAAAATGCGAATTTATGCCAAAGGAATACCCAAGAGAGAATTAAGTGATTTCTTTAAAATGAAATCTCCCACACCCAAGACATTAAATTCAGTGATGTGGGTGGTCAAGGCACATCTTTTTTCTACTGGTCAGATTCATGGAATAATTATCTGACTAACTCTGGATTGCGTATGGACAAGGAAGCTTTTGTGCAAGTTGAATTAAGAGTTAATACATAGGCAATTAATTGTGAGGAATGGATGTATGAATAGCTGGGTCAGTGATACAGTTTGTATGTCCTGAAAGAAAATGCTGCTGATTAAAAGTAAAGTTTAAATTAGCAACCTTAAAAATAATATCAGTAACATCTAATTGTAAAGAAACACTTCACAACTATATTTAGTCCATCTATTATTTAATTAATTCTTCATATCAATCTTGGAAATTTTTTTTCCATATTCTGATGAAACAACTCAGTCCTTAAGAAGATGTGTAATTTACCTAAGAACATGGAGTCTAGCTTGGAATCCCTCTGTGTGTTTGTGTAGAACTTGTGCTCTAAACTAAAGAAAGAGATATTTTTGGGAAAAGGGATTCCAAGTTTTGAGATAGTGGGGAAACAAAGAATGACCAAGTTTACATTGAATATGCCTTTAGGCCATTAAAAGATAAGAATATTTATCTTGAATAAAGCTTTGTGATTTTTCTGTTAAAAAATACCTAGTATTTTTTTCTTTCAATAAAAAATGACTGTATTGAGACAGACAAATTCACTAGGTCTAAAGTTAAGCTCTCTTTTCTAGAACAAAAGGACATTTCTCTTTCTTTTTGAAGTTGCTTTTTGCACAAAGAATTGAAAGTGTACATCCTTCCACTTTAGGCTAGTTTGAAGTTTGGATATATTGTATTTGTTCTTAAGATTCTGTGTTAGATGAGAAATTTGGAAGAAATAACTGTCTTCATTTCCCAGAACTTTGGCTTAGGGCATACTTGTATAAAATCTGAATTCAGCTTATTCTTTTGGATATCCTTTTGTTCTCAAATGTTTCCCTGACATCAGTTGGAAAGATACTCTTCCAGAATGTCAGGGGCCCATGAAGGTTACAGGACTTTCTCTGTCTCTACCATTTTATTTCTGATTAGTCCTAACTGAAAATAACGAGTTTGGTTGGAAAATGTGCCTTATAGATTGTATACAGTATAGGTTATATGTTATGTTTTTCCATTATAAAATGGTTGTTTTGATAGATATTTTTGTCAATTTCTCCTGAAGTTATGACTTAATTTTAAAAGATATTTCATTGAATAACATATTGGATATTATAGATTATTATGTGTGTACTAACTGGTTTTACCTTTTGTTGATAATAAAACCATTTTTAAATTTTTGGTTTTGTAATATTTGGACTATAGAGTAATCTTTTTAAAATATCTTGTCTCAGATACTTACATTTCCTGATGCATATTTATTTACAAATAAAATCTTCCTATTCTTTAAAATAGCTAAGAAGGTTTAAAAATAGAAGCAAAACGGGATATGAAGTAAGGTTATTAAAACAATTCAGCTTTATAATTATATAGTTTCTTGCTCTAATAGTACTGATAATAAAGGACATCAGGTATGTAGTGATGATTTTTAGCTATGATTCAAAGAGTTTAATCAGTTACCATTTCAATATTTATTACTTAGTTCAGTGCTTCTGGAAACCATTGTGATATTAACCATTTTTAGAGTTTAGCTTATTCTTATTTACATTTAACCTGTACCCATAATGTACCATTGGATAGACAGGAAGTATAAAAAGAACACTGATGTCGAAATACAACTGTAATAAGAAATCCTTAAAAAAGAATAATTATGGAAATTTACCTGAGACAATCTTCATCAGATCCAGAAGTTCCATTCAGCTGATCAAAGTTCTTATACCAATGCTTGATATTTTTAATGTTTCAATGCTTGTGTTAAGAAGAGAAAATTGTGATAATTTTATTCAAATGGGCTGTTCATTTATTGAAAATCAAGACCTAAATGTGTAATTTGAAAGAAGTGCTAGACAATAGCAGCCTGAAACTCTCTTTTAACTAATCATTTAGAAATAAAATACACAGGTATCATGTAAAAGAGGCCAATTCCTGGTGCTACGCTACAGCTACATTGTGTATAATCAGAGAAATGGAAAGTTGTGCTGCAATTGTGTAAAATGAATCAAAATACACTCTGCTATCATGTATACCTAATTAAAATAAATAAATAATTTAATAAAAAAAGAATAGAATGTAAGGACCTACTATAAAATTACCAGTTAAAGCATTTGTAGGATTATCAAGCTATTAATTTTTTTAAATTAAATTCATTTGTTTTTACTTAAATTAGTGTTTTGAGTTTTCTTAAGCTTAAAAAAGCACACATGGACCTCACTGTGTTTTAAAAAATGTTTGTCCATATTTCTTTTTGTTCATAAATGTACCAGTCTCTCTTTCCTTTACTTGGAATATTATTTTCAGTCTTTTGACTCATTTTTTCCCCAAATTTAAAATCCCCAGTCTTTTCCAAAGCCTCATATTATTATGCATTAATTATACAATATTATAATTAATTCTTTTTTAAAAAATATTTTTAGTTTTAGATGGAAACAGTACTTTGTTGATTTATTTTTATGTGGTACTGAGGATCGAACCCAGTGCCTCACACATGCTAGGCAAGCAGCTCTAACATTGAGTTACAGCCCCAGCCCTAATTAATCTTACCTGATTAACTCCATTAGAATAGAAGTTATGTGAGTAGGAGATTGCTCTATTTTTAGATGTTAGCATAATATCTGATATGGGTGCATAGGAATAATTGTCTAAAAATTCCATTACAAGTTCCAATTTATATAATTAAAAATTATGAATTTTTATGTTCATCAGCCTACTAGGTAATTTAGATATCAAAAAAGGAAAGTTTAAGACTATATTGGTTCTCTGTCACTGTGAGTTCAGAATTTCTTTATTATCAAAGTCATCTGTTATGTCAGGCTGTTATTGAAAATGTCATGTTTCTATAGTGTCCCCACCCCTTTCTTAAGAATAGGAAGCAGAAAAGGAAAGAAATAACTGATGTGAGGTTGCATTTCAGTTGTTCACCTGAGATCAGAAATTGTGTCTTTGTTTATATCTTATTCAGTGCCCAGCATACTACTAGAGTACAATAAATAAGTAATAGTGGCAATGGTAAGGAATATACCAGTAGACCATCTGTGGCCCTTAAAAATAAACAAAGAATAGAAGAAATATTCTTTTAAGTTCTAAGTTTAGGTGAAGCTAAGAGAGTACTTTGGGATAAGTTTTGGAGTTTAGTAGAAATCATAACTTCTGCAACAAATAGTTCTTATGTGTTGACATTCTATATCCTTAAGAAAAATATTGATTTATTATTCTTTAGCAGAAGAAATATTAAAAAGATATATAGTATATTATAGAAATTTTAAACTAGGATCAAGAGCTCCTGCATTAATAACAATGTAGATGGTAAGTTTAAAAAAAGAAAAAAGAAACAAAGCAATTCAAGGGCCTGGTAGTAGGAATGTCAACCCACCTGAGAGTAGCCCTGAACCCTGAACTTTTGCTGGTGAACCCAAACCAAATTGTGGAGATAGATGGATCCTGAGTTAAACCCCTGCTGCCTTGTCATTTCTATTTGATGTTAGTTTTCCCTTTGAAAATTTCCTGTTTCATATCAAGTTCATGGCAACATATACTACACATGTGTTTCTCTGCACTGATAACGGCTTTGTCACTGTTGTCATTGATGCATTTAATTCAGTGAACCTAGTTGGCATATGGCAGTTTGGCAGTTTCATCAGTTTTAGGATGAGAAGAACAGAAAAAATTTTAAAGGAATGTAGAAAGACTTTTTTAGATCAGTGCCAGAAGCAAACTCTCTTATGAATTGAGAAATTTTGAGATACAGAATTTCCTTTTATTTTTGTAAATGGTGAAAGCACTGTATGTTTAGAAGACTGGCCTATTGATATGAAGTCATCTAACAATCATGTAATGGCAATGAATTAACATGTATTAAATGAATAGAGCCAAGATAAAGCATCAACATTTAGTTTGGGATCATATAGAAGAATTGGCATATATTCCCAAAATTATTTCTGATGAGATTTATTATGCATTTGGAGGTAAAACTCAATCTTGGAATTATCAGAATATTCATATTTCCACTCTGGAAAGAAGTTCAAACCTGGTCCAAAGACTGTCCTTGGTTTTGAGGAAATGGCAGAAGATATAGTAAATCCTCTCCTTTAGTAATTCTTAAGTGTAAGAAAAGGGATTTTAAAAAGATCAATTTACTATCTTCCCAGTATATGCCTGATAACTGCTATTTGTTCAGATCAGATCTGCATATCTAGAACTAGATGAAAATCAAGGCCTGCAATCCTAAGTACAGTTTTGATTTTTGTGAAGCTCAGGGTCTGGAAGTCAGGCATTATGTTTTATTTGTCTTGACAACCTTAACACTTGTACTGTGCCTGACTCATTACTAAGTGCCCAACAAAAGTTTGTAGTATCAGAGAATTCTGCTTCCTTTTGAAGAGTTCTAAAATATTTCAGAGCTCTTTCTCTTCCCATGTTTTATGTAAAAAAAGGTAGTTGTATCTGCACATGGGTTGAATACAAAAAGGTTTATTAAGGAGTTGCTGATTTAATGGAATTTATAATCTGGTTGGTAAGTCAGGACAGACTCTCATAATGCAATAAGGTGATAAATGCTCATGGGTTAAGATAATTTCAACTGGGATGGTTAGGCCACAGTTTTCAAAAGTATTTGAGCTTGATTTTGAAGGAATGATAGGATCAGAACAAGGAATTCCAGGTAGCAAGAATAATGTAAACAGAAGCAGAATGCAAGTGGCTTATAAGAAATTGAGGTCAAATGATGAGTTGCTTTTTTTTTTCTTTGCCCCCAGTAATATGATATTTTTTCTTGCTTTTGCAATTTTTTACAGTTTTTTAAATATCCCAGGATATGCCCTGATAACTTTTTTGTGAATGTGTGTGATAAGGGTGTTTGTGAAATTCAGTAAAGCCCGATGATTTCTCAGCATCATCCAGTTAGTAAGTCAAAGAGCTGAGACTGTTGTCTTTTTGCACACCACTGTGGCCACCACTCTTCTTTTGGCCTAAGTCATTTACACGTTCCTCTCAAAGCCTCTGGTAATTAAGGGAAAGTATTTTCCAGATAAAGTCATGAACATGAAACAGAACATGCTTCTGAATATGAAACAGAAACAAACTTGTTGATATACATGGTTTTCAAACCAGAGGGTTGGTAAAGACCAGGAAGAAGAGGAAAACCAGGATTAATTAACCTTTTGGTGCTTCTCGTGTATGATACAATGTTGTCATGGCCTTCTGTATGTTAATTTACTCAGTACTTGCAACACCTCTATGGGGATGTATTACTCTTAAGTATCACTTGTCAGGTGATGAAGCAAGGATTTGAACACAATTGGTGGAGCTCAAGAGCCCATTCAGAGTGGCCAGCCATGTGGCTCTGGAGTACTGATATTCAAATCCTGGTTTCCCCCACTAACTGTGTGATCCTTGTTCAATTAACAGTCTCTTCAAGGCTGCTTCAGTTTCCTTACATGTAAAATTGAGGATAATAATGGCCCTTCTCTCTAGACCTCTATGAAGATTAAGTGAAAGGATGCCTGTAAAGTCCCTATTATTATTAATGCCATTTCCATTCTGTTCTGATCAATTGAAGATAGAATTAAAATTTTGTTCTCAAAGTAGGAACTACTGAAGTCTCAAAGTAATTCCTCTCTTCTAAGCAAAGCATTATAGTTGGATTAAAATTCTTACACCTTTGAATAAGAATGCTGATTGGCATTTGGGTTTTTTTTTTTTTTTTAGGTTGTACAATTAGCATCTTAATCTGTCTCAATTTATTACATCAATAAAATCTATTATAATAAAGTTATGTTAATTTAAAACTAAAAAGTAGGATCCTAGAAAATCAAACTACTTTGGGATTTGGGAAACAAAAACAAATTGCTATAACATGAATTAAGATAATGGAACAATCAGTGATATGAATAACACTTGTTATAAACCATTTATGCATATCCCTGTTAGAAAATTATAGTGTGGGGCTGGGGATGTGGCTCAAGCGGTAGCTCCATCGCCTGGCATGCGTGCGGCCCGGGTTCGATCCTCAGCACCACATACAAAAACAAAGATGTTGTGTCTGCCGAAAACTAAAAAATAAATATTAAAAAATTCTCTCTCTCTCTCTCTCTCTCTCTTCTAAAAAAAAAAAAAAGAAAATTATAGTGTGTATATATTTTTAGAAATTCTGATATCTTAACATTTGTAGGCATTAAAATTTTGTAGGGTGTTTATGAAAGTTTTGCATGAAAATTTATCTTTATCATGATATCATTTAGTAAATTTTGAAAATACTTATTTCTGAACGTACTTGATTTATAATGAAGATAAAATATTCAGCAAATGGAAATGAAGGAAAAAATGGTTAGTTCATTTTGAGATGTAACTAAGCATCAAAAAATGTTTGCCCTATTTGGTTGATAACATTTAAGGGTCAAAAACATAATTTCATCAGAAACGATGTTCACTAGCAAAAATGTTAAAAGTTAATGTGGCTTAGAAAGTCCACAAAACTTTTCTGAACTAATATTTAAACTATCATTCTGGAGTAGAACTTGATAGATGCTCTGAGCTCCAAATTATAATATCTTCAACTTATTCCTTCTTATGTAAATAACCAATGTAGTAAGCAACTCAAAATATGACCTTATTTGGAAACAGGGTCTTTGCAGATGGAATTAATTAAATTATGTTTAATTATACTGTATTAGGGTGGGCCCTAAATCCATGAACTGATATCCTTACAAGAAGGATATAGAGACACAAAGAAGCAAAGAGGGGAGATGCCATGTGAAGGCAGAGGGAGCATTTCAGACGTCCAGTTTCCAGAACAAATAACAAGTTGCTGGTTACTCACCCAGTTTGTTGTTGTCTGTTATGGCCACATTAGGAAACTAATACAGTTGGATGCATTATTACTATAAATAGAAAATTTGTGTGTCAGATTTTTATTCATATTCCAAAATTCACTAGTAATTTTTTTTTTTAAGTTCTAAAGGGTAATTCTGTTTTCTAATTTGTCCTCACTTAAAGGACATGCAACATATTAACTGAGCATGGTCTTCCATTTTGGGTGCATTTCAGCCCAGGAAGCACTTCCATATTTTATCAGTCTAAGTTCTTGGTCTAGTTAAGGTTTTCAGTTGTTTTGGGATAGAAAAATATAAAATAATTTTTAGGGGATAAAAGTAATTAAAATTTTTAATAATAATACTTAAGTAGAATCTTCATTTCAAGTAATCCACTTATTAACATTACTTATATAAAAATAACATTTCTCAAATTAGATTAAGCTTTTGAATCCTTAAAATGGAAAAATGCCTGTGGAACTATAAAGAGCTTAAGGTTTTTCTTTATGCTTGCTTTGTTATCCATCAAGAAAACAAAATCTAAGAAATTTCCCAAATTCTTCCTGATAGTTTTTCAACATTATCAGTATATAATTGAAAAAAATTACATACATTTCAGATGTATACTGTGATATATTTATACATTATAAAATGATTACTACAATCAGGCTAATTAACATAACTCATTTCGTTTACCTTTTCTTTGTAGTAAGAATACTTCTTTAAGATCTACTGTCTGAGCAAATTTCAACTATATAACACATTACTAACTATAGTTACCATGCTATACATTAAGTCTCCCAGAACTTATTCATCTTATAACTGCAAGTTTATACCCTCTGACCCACATGGCTATTTCTCCCAACTTGCCCCAAGTATCCATCTTTCTACTCTGTTTCTACAAGATTAACTTTTTCTAGGTTCTCTATATAAGTGAGATCATAGTTTTTGATTATCTGTGTCTGGTTTATTTCCCTTATCATAGTATCTTGCAGGTTCATCTATGTTGTCACAAATAGCAAGATTTTCTTCTTTTCTTAGGCTAGGTAATAACTATCTACATATTAGTGGTTTTTTATCCATTCATCTGTCAATGGTATTTTAAAATAATCTTATTTATTTCTATAAAAATACTGTCAGAACTCAAGGCTTTTAGTCCATTGTTCATATTTTTCATGGATAATTTTTATTCTTTATCCCCAAATGAAGCAATAATCATAGAAGTATTTCATTATTCCTTTTCTAAGCATTTACTGAGTGCCTACTATGGACTACGTGCTTTGCTAAGTGTTGAGAATATAATAGTAGGAATGTTAATAACTACCACCACAAATATTTACTGAATGCTTATTATATACCAGGTATGATGCTGAGTATTTTGTTAAATCAGTTAAATCTCATTAATCTTTACTCACTCAGGTAGGTAATTATTTCCTCCTTTCAGGTGAAGAAACGTCAAGATTTGAAGGAGACATTATAAACCCTGAATTCTAAATTTTTTCCAATGTTCTGAATTGTGGTAAAATACACATAACATAAAATTTATCATCTTAACTATTTTAAGTGTATAGCTCAGCAATATTAGACACATTCACAATGTTTTGCAACCCTCACCAGGATCCATCTCCTTAACTCTTTTACTTTTGTAAAACTGAAACTCTATACCCACTGAACAATGACTTCCCACCCCTGCTTCATCCCTCAGCCTCTGAATACCAGTCTACTTTCTGTTTCTATGATTTTGACTACTATAAGTACCTCATATAAATGGAATCATGCAGTATTTGTCTTTTCCTGATTGACTTATTGCACTTAGTATAATGTCCTCAAAGTTCATATATATTGTAGTATATGTCAGACTGAAAGTATTCCAGTGTAAGTACATAACAGTTTGCTTATCTATTCCTCCATTGATGGGCTTGGGTTTCCTTGTTTTATTTATTTTGAATAATGCTGCTAAATAATATTGCTAAACAAAATATATGTTCTGAGACCTAGCTTTTAGTTCTTTATGGTATATGCCTAGAACTGGAATTACAGTATCAATAATTCTAGGTATTTTTTAATTTTTATTCTTTTTTCAGTACTGAGAAATGAATCCAGGGGCACTTTACCATAAAGTTATATCTCTAGCCATTTTTAATTTTTAATTTTGTGACAGAGTCTTGCTAAATTGCTGAGACTAGCAATTTTCCTTTCTCAGTCCCCGAGAAGCTGGGATTTCAGGCATGTATCACCATACTCAGCTTAATACTAGGTTTTATAATTGCTCATGTATTTACCTTTATTAAAATATTCATTTATTTCTATAGTTTCTAGTCATTGCTTAATATCCTTTAATTTCACCTTCAGGATTCCCTGGAGCATTTCTTTCAGGGAATTTTTAATAGTAACAAACTTCCTTAACTTCTGTTTATCTGGGAATATCTTAATTTCTACAACAATTCTGAAGGACAGTTTTGCCAGATCTAGGATATTTAGTTGACAGGTTTTTTTTTCTTTCTTTTAGACATTGAATTTATTGGCCCTCCTCTTATGGCCTCCAAAGTTTCTAATAAAAAATCTGTTGATAGTCTTACTGAGGATGCCTTGTATGTGACAAATCCGTTATTCTTGCAGATTTCAAAATTCTCTTTATGCTTTTGACAATCTGATTATGTGTCTTGGTGTGGGTCTCTTTGAACTCAACCTACTTGGAGTTTGTTGAGCTTCTTGGGCATTTTTGATCAAGCATTTCATCAAATTCGGAAGTTTTCATCAATTATTTTGTCAACTATTCTCCCTGTTCCTTTCTCTCTTGTCTTCCACTCCTACAACTCCACAGTGTATATGTTGGTTCACTTGTTGATATCTCACTGGTCCCTTAAGTCTGTTCAATTTTCTTAGATCATTTTTCTTTCTGTTTTTTAGGATCAGTGTTTTCCATTGTTCTGTCTTCTTATTCATTGTTTCGTCTGCCTGCTCACATTTGCCTTTGAGTATTTGTAGTTTTTTCATTTCAGTTATTATACTTTTCAGCTCCAGACTTTATTTGTTTCCTTTTAGGTTTTCTCTTTCTTTATTGATATTTCCATTTTGTGCAGACGTCATTTTCTTGAATTTCTTCACATCTTCCTTTAATAGAGTATCTTTGAGATAGCTGTTTTAAAGTCTTTGTCTCATAGACCTGCCATCAACTATTTTTCAGGGGCATTGTCTGTTGATATATTTTTTTCCTTTGAAGGGGCCATACATTCTTATTACTTTGTATGCCTTTTGATTTTTGTTGTTGTTGTTGAAAGCTGGACATTTGAATTTAATAATGTGGTAACTCTAGAAATCAGACCTCCATCCCTTTCCCTGTTGTTTGCTGTTTTTATTTTATTCTTTTATTTTTATTTTTGTAGCTGTCTGTCAAGGATCACCCTATGGGGGAAATTTACAATCTTCTTAAATCTACTGAGTTTGTAACTCTCTCTGCACTTGTGCGATCACATGTATGAAATTGTTTTTGACTGTCCTAGTCCTTAATGTGTGGCTATCAAAAGAGGAAAAAGAATAAAATGAAGTGGGTGGGGGAAAGAGGATGACAAATCTTTACATCACCTGCTTGTCACACTTCCTGAAGGGGGTGTCTGGTGGAAGTTTCAATAACAATGGTCACCTGCCTGTTTGTACTTCTGTGATCAGAAGCAGCAGAGCACAGATCCTGGCATTTGGAGGCCAGTGTCCTACCACTGTGCTAAAAGTTGAAATTGAAGTTTACCCCAATTTTCTGTGCAAGCCCTTTCCTGGAAGTAGAAAACCTTCAATAGACTACAGAGTTCCAAAATAGATAGATTCTGCCACTCTAGTAGTTATCTAGGTGCTTCTGCTTCTTTATACTCTGCCATCTTTCCAGAACCCTCTCAAATCCTTACTCTTAAGCACTATGTTAATAATTATTAGCCATTAATAATTATCAATATCTCATTAATAAGATGACATTAGATGCTTTCTCTCAAGGATTTGATAGTTTTGGGATCTGTATATAAATACTTACAATTAATGATGATAAGTAATATTAAAGAACATGTGAGAAGTAAAATTATCTGTGTGAGGATAGTAAAAATTATATTCTAGGTAGATGTATATGGAAAATTTGGATGTATTTAATGAATAAAATAGTTGCAGGGTAGTTTCTTAATTGCCTAGTAATTCACTCAAGATTGTTTCCTGCCTTGAGCTTCTGGTGTTCTTTGTGTTCAGTGCAACAAATCTACATTATATGTACAGAAAGATTTCACTCAATTTGAAGGCATGTCATAAAAACATTCCTACTTGAAGACTTGACTCCAAAAGCTTAGAGTCTTCTCAGTCTCATTGAACAGCAAGTTATAGTCAGTCTGCTTTCCTGGTGTGAAGTATTAGTACATCTCTGCAGGTGTATTAGTTCCCAGTGGAGGAGGCTGCAATTCCCTGTCTTAGATTTCCAGGTTTGAATGTAGGTAGGATTCTTAAAGTGGAAATCATAACTCTGAGTTAATCACTCTAAGGATCTGCATTTGAATGTCAATAACAAGGAGTTCTATTTAAAAATAACTTTTATTTGTAACCCCTTCAACATATAGCATTTCACATGTAGTAGGTTTTCTAAAGCAGTACAGTTTATATTACTTTTCTTTTTCTTTGTACAGCACTGATTTTTTTCATAATTTCCAGATTTTCAAAGTGCAAACAAATGAAAACTGATTATATGTTTAGATGTGAATATATTTGGACATAGAGAAAATGTGAAAATTATTCTTATCATTTTTCAAAGTTAGTATAAAATTTTATTTCTTAGGCAGAACATATTTTTAAGTACAATGTGTTTCATTTGAAAACCTGAATAGCTTGGAGAAAATTTACGGAAAAATTGTTGAGTTTGACAGGAAGTACATTTTTATGGGCAAAGGCTGAATCTCCTTTTCTTGAATTGTGCCTAGACCTTCCTGCCCTTACTTGTCAAGTGCTCTTTTTTACTGAAGGTAAGCTTTATACAATACTCTGATTAATGATATAGTGGAAAAACTGTGAATTGATTGTTAGTCAATATTAAATTTTAGTAATCTCAAAATCAAATCTTCCTTTCCAAGGGCCTAAAAAACTGACTTGAAATTTAACTTTAGTCATCTAGAGGCCTATTTTTGAGCAGCTTAATGTATCACTATAGTATTTCCTAGACTCCTGTCCAATTCAATACATGGAATGACTAAATTGTAGTCATACTCGTTCTGAGCACACAGGCAAGAAGAAAAGTAGTTAAACATCTTGCTGTGTGTGAGCAGTTCGAGGGCAGGCAGACACCATGCACCTTGACCACCTATTATGAAGCTTTTTGCTGCCGTGTCAAGTGAAAGCGAGTTAATTGGGTGAAGCTGTGGAGCATGTTAGGGGCCTGGTAAAGGGTTGCTGTCTGACAGCTGAATGTCAGCAAAAGCCAGTCAAGTGTAGCTGAGAGACAGAGACCTGTCACAAAGTTCCCGCTGACTGGAACACAGTTAGGAAGCTGAAATATGGTTCCGTCTCACTTTCTCCCTCATTGAATCCAAGCACCTTAAAAGATTTTACACTGTATATGTCAACTCTTGTTCTCTAAGCTGTTTCCCCCTAACTGTCCTGCATTCAAATGATTGAACAGAAGATGCTAATGTTTAGCAAAGTGAATGTAAATTCCCTCTTTTCCCCTTTTCTGCCCAAGCAGATAGACATTCAACTCAAAGGAAACTTTGAAGGTTTACATCAAACAATTAGATTGCCTCCAAATTTAGCTTATAATAGAATCTTTTTCTCAAGAGAGTATGAAACTTACAATTAAAGCAGTAGAAAAAGCAATGCCTTTTGCTCTGATAGAGAAAATCTAGCTTTAGAATGTTAGGATTCCTGCTGCATGTCTTGAGAAAGGACACTTGCCAAGATGACTTTCCTCTTGTCTTCACATCACAGGATTCTTCTTTTTCTGACTTGCCTAAGGTGTAAAAAACCATAATGATAACCATGTGAAGGTCAAGAAAGATAAACATAGGAAGGACTCTTTAGGTTCCTTCTGAAACTTTAGATACTTAAAAAGGAGGACTTCAAGAAAGTTGGATTTAAAGAAAATGAAATTAAACTCCATGAAATAAAAATATTTTCAGAAAGAGAAGCATTTAATATCAAAATATTGGATGCTTGTTGGCTTTCTTTAGAATATGGGTTAGAACAAGTCCATTCTTCAAGAATAGGCAGGCAAGTAGAGCACCTTCTGTATGTCGGTCCCTATGCAGGTTACTCTCTCTGTTTCCTATATTTAGAAAAAAACTAAGATAGCCTGTACCTTCAAGAAATGAATACTCTAAGCCAGCACTGTTACGTAGAACTTAATGTGATGATAGAAATGTGACTTTTGAGCACTTGGAATGTGGCTAGTATAACTAAGGAACTGATGTTTAAATTTACTTTTATATTAGGTTAAATTTTAATTTAAAATTATTAGCTACATGTGGCTACCACATTGAAATAGTGTGGGTCTAAGCAAACAGAGGACAGTAATTCTGTGCTATTACAAAAGTGTTTGGGAGGTATTATGACACAGAGGAGAGATATTTAACCCTCATATGAGGTGATGGATGGCAAGGGAAGTTTGGGGAAAGGTGATACCCAACTGAGTCTTGCAAAACAGTAGGACTTAACCTAACAAGCAAGCCTCTTTTTAACAGCAAAAGCAACACACAAAAGAGGCTCTGAGACAGGAGAAAGCAGGGCATGCTTCAGAATCAGCACACGAATCAGTACTGGAGAGAGAAGATATTTTATGGGAAGTCACTACAGCTGTGTATACTGCCAAACAGATGATCCCAGACACCATAGAACAGAAGGCTTCACAGGCCCAAATAAGACACTCAAATTGCATGGTTTACTAAATGAGTTAAAGCATGGTTAAAAGGAAGAAGAGAGATGGTAGGGAACAAGCAGGAGGGAGGACCATAGTACTCGACTTTTTGGATCTGTGTTTTTCATAGGATATGTCGCTCCTTCATGCATCAGTTTTTCCCACTCTTTGTGAGGTTATCAGGACCAGAGCTAAGGTTTGAAAAAGAGAGCGTGGGGAACAGATGGTGCTTAGGATTACTTAAACACACTTGCTTTCCAGGACAAATGCAGGGACAAGCTTGCCTGGCAGATGGCTATTGTTGGCTAGCTAAGCTGCCCAACAGCTTTAAGGACCGATTTAAGGATGCCATTAGCTTAGAGGTGGCACTTCTCAACTTGTGGTCTTTCTATCCCTTTTTATCCATAAAATATTATGTCTTATAGGTACTATCTATTCTTAACAGAGATTCTGCTGTCTTGATTCATGATCTGTGCTGAACACTAATTCTGAGTTTCATTTCCAACTTTTTTTCTTGTTTTCAATAACAAAAGTTGAGTATTCCCAATCATAATCAAATATACAATAAAGAAAAGATGGAGAAGGAAATGAACTCTAAAAGGATGACTTGTTTACCAAAAAATAAAAGTGCACATAGGCTGGAGAAAATGAAGAGGCATTTGAATAACTGATGAAGAAATTTTAGTGAAGAGCTTTGAAACCTTTGTAAAAGATAATGTCTATGTACACCCTACTCTAAGCCTAAAATACAATTCAAACAAGTCTAGGCCTTTTTGGAAAATTGGCCTGTAGGATATAGGGAGGAGTTAATTTGAATAAGGGCCCAGATGATTGGTGAAGAAAGACTACTAGGCAGGTAGTGAAAGGAGAGAAAATGGGAAGAACTACCTAGTGGCTTTCCTCCATTTCTAGGGTCTGGCATCTGCACTCTTAGAAAAAGGGCCTACAAGTGAAGCTGAAAAAAATGTTTTGTGATAGACTCTGTTAGACAATAGCTTCTAGTAGGAGTTGCCAGTTTCCAAGTGACAAAGGATGTAGGATGGGCATATGACTAAAACTGGGTGGAGACATTGCCCACATAGTCTAGTGAGCCTTCTAGTGCATTGGACCTGGTGGAAAAATCCAGATACCCAGTGATTCTTGATGTGGACTCTCCAGGGCCATGGGAGATTTGGTGTAAGAAAGTCAGGAGAGAATCAGGGAAATTTGAATCATTCCTGGGACCTTGTCTATATCCACATAATGGTGATTCTGGAAAACTTTCTGTACCATTGTGCCTCAGAGTTTATACTATGAAAAGAGGAGTTGTGTAGATACATAGTAATTGCAGGCAAACTGACTGGCAATGTAGATTAAAGGGTAGTAACTAATCTTGAGAACAGGGTGTTTTATGTGTTCAATCTATTGCCATATCTCAGTATCTAAAACAGCATCTGACACATTATAGACACTTGATAGTAACTATACTGCAAAGGAAACAACAAAGAGAAAACTCAGAGATTATAACTAAAATTGGCAAATCATATGTCAAAGAAGGGATTCATATCCAAAATATATGAGAAATTCAAATAAATAAATAACAAGAAAAATAATTATATTTAAAAATGGATAAAGGACCCTAATAGTCATTTCTTGAAAGAACACATACAAAAGTCCAACAGATATATGAAAAAATGCTTGGTATTTTAATGCAATTTAAAACCATAATAAGATATCACTTCATATTTGTTAGAATGGCTATTACCTAGAAGAAAGATAAGTGTTGGCCAAGATGTGGGGGAAAGGGAACCTTTGTATACTGTTGGTGGAAATGCAAAATAGAACCACCATTTTAAAAACAGTATGGAGGTTCTGCAAAGAAACAAAAATGGAATTACCATGGGATCTAGCAATCCCACTTCTGGGCATTTTTTTAAATTGGTGCATTATAGTTGTACATAATGTGGCATTTGTTGTTACATATTAGCACATATGCACGATATAACTATGTAATTTGGCCAATATCCCTTTCCAGCTCTTCCCCCTCTCTCCCTTTTTCCCATTTTCATGTTTGAGACTCCTGAAAATGGCCTGGTTCTGTCAGAAACAACATTCCTGCATGCCATGTAAAAGAAATGTCCTTGCCAGCTAAGTTATTTATTTATTTATTAGAGTGTACTTTCTAGTGCTTATTGTGATTTGAAGGCATTCCACAGATGTAACTCCCAAATTGCATGATTTATCTTACATCTGAAGTGCCTTTCTCTAACTGATAAATAGACCACATTCTTTCCTCCAGAAAGGCCCAGTCACAGGGCTGGTCAAGGGACCCACAGCCTTAGGGAATATAGAACTTAAACTGGGAATGGTCAGCAGGGAAATAAAGAATATTTGCAGCATTCCTAAAGAATGGTTAGGAATTTTGGATGTGATATAATAAAATAATGAGAGAATGTGGCCTAAAAATAGCTGTGGAAGGGAGGGTTTCAAATTGTAAAATGTAAATTTATTGCTAAGTTTGTTGAGATGAGTGATTGACTGATACTTACATGACTAGTAAGCTTTAGGAAAGTCATCTTTTTCAAGCAGCTTTTCATTGTAGGTGATTCTTCTCTTGCTGTGCTCCTCTTTACCTGAGAGCCTGGTGAGTAATTCCATTCAGAGAAAAACATACCGTTAAAAGGTTCCAGTTTATAGCTTTCAGATTATTGCTAAATTTTTTACATTGAGTTAAAAAACATAACTTTAAGAGGAAATTCTTCAGTTAATGAAAAAGTGGTCAAAAAACTTTTGCCTAATAGTTCCCAGAGAGAGTGTGACATGTGTACATTTTGACCACAAAAGTTGTAATTTGGCAGCTGGAAGTGGTATTTGGAGTAAAATGAAGGCTCACAAGTTGTAAGTAGCCACTCTGCATAAGGAGTCACATTTGTACCAAGTAGAGGTACTAGTTATTCAATATAATTATTTATGTATGCATTTGCTCAATGTTAAGATTATGAATCTGAGTTAGAAACTGAAAATGTTGAAAAGAATTTTCTCTACTAAATCAAAATCCCTTTGAAACTTGCAAAATACTTTGAGACCCTTACCTAAGTGCATTTTCATATTGGCCACACATTTCAGTCATACTATAATAAAAATATATGCATATATATATACTTAAGCATATGTAAAATATATAGTTTCAGTATATATAAACAGTCTTTTTAAATAAAGGTTTTTTAGTAATAAATTTAAAATATACTTTAGTGTAGATAATTTGGAAAATATAGAATAATAGAGGAAAAAAATCCCAGAAATTCCTTAATTCCTTGTACCTCAAAACAAGTACCCTACATAATTACTACTTTTTCACTTACAGAGTCTATAGCAAAGTACCGCCTCTGGGCTAAATCCACCTTCTGCCTGTTTTTGTATAGTTTATGAATGAAGAATGTTTTTTACATTTTAAGTTGCTGGGAAAAATGGCAAAAGAGAATTAATATTTTATGACATGAAAATTATGTGAAATTCAAATTTATGTCTATAGGTAAACTTTTATTGGAACATAGCCATGATAGTTCATTTGAACATTGTCTGTGGATATTTGTGTACTACAATAGCAGGGTTTAGTAGTTGTAAGAGAGAATATATAGCCTGCAGTGCATAAAATATTTATTATTTGGCCATTTATAGAAAAAAAAATTCCTGACCCTTGGTTAGGCCTGAGCATTTGTCCATGTTATAAAAAATATATAACCATAAATTCATAGATTCATAACATTCTATCAAGTGGTTGTAGCTTACCTATCCCTACTTCTGTGGTTAAATGTTGGAAGGTTTCCAATTTTTGTCTGCTATTAATATAAGGACCCTAATAATAAATGGAATTGTGGAATTAAACAGCATTAACCATTTAAGAGAGTTGTCCAATTATAGTAAAAATGTTTCTATCATTTTGTACAACTGCTACAACTAGTAGTAATTTATGAAATGCGTGTTTTACAATGCTTTCACTAACATTTAGTATCATAATTATTTTTAAAATATGTTTTTAGTTGTAGATGGACACACTATATTTATTTATTTTTATGTGGTGCTGAGGATTGAACCTGGGGCTCACACCTGCAAGACAAGTGCTCTACCACTGAGCTATAGCCCCAGCCCCTAGAACCATAATTTTTAAAGTTCAGATTTCATTTGTAATAAAATCTCATTTACCTTTCATTTTTGACTATTAGTGGGGGTTACTATTTTTTTCTACTTATTTGTTAATCAGTTGCTTTTCCACTTTTGTGAACTGCCAATTCACAACTTTTTTCTCATAATTCACATAATTTTAATGATAAGACATCATCAGAAGAAAAATTTAAATTTCAAAGCTTTTCTCTATAACCGAAAACTCCCTTTTTTCAAAGATAATTTTTTTATAATTCTTTTTTCAAAAGAAAATAGAACTAAGTATAAGTAGATGTGTGTTTATGCTTATTTAAAAAATAAATATGTAGTATATGTATGTGTAGATATATATGTACAGACAGTCCTCAAGTTTCCATTGTTGTGCTTATGATTTTTCCCTTTTACAGTGGCATGAAAATGATATGCATTCAATAGAAATCATACTTCAAATTTTGAATTTTTATTTTTTTCCTGGCTAACCATATGCCCTGTGATACTCTCTTGTGATGTTGAGTGGCAGCAGCGAGCTACAACTCCTGGTCATAGAGGTAAACAGCTGGTATAGTAGTGTGTGCTATCTTGCCAACCTGTGGTGCTCAGTAGGTAGATTAAATGCATTTTCAACTTATTATGGTATATTGGTATGTAAGCCCATTGTAAAGCAAGGAGCACCTGTGCTTATGTATGTTTGTGTATCTTCATAATACTGTTTTGACTTTCTTTTTCCCCACTTCCACTTATTTTGACACCAACACTTACATATTTACCTGAGTTTATTAAATTACTGCATTATATGGCTGTGTTGTATTTAAAAAGTTCTCTGTTGAAAGATTTTTAGTTTCATTTAAAACATGTTTTCCTATTTTAAAATGTTTCGATGAACACAGCTCTATGCTCACCTTCTTAGTATAGCCATGGAAGATATGCCTAGTAGTAGAACTGGTAAATACGGAGGGATTTTGTTGTTCAGAAAATTAGCACCAGTTTTCATCCCAAGCTACATGGCATGAGTTTGCTTTTTCCCCTCTTCTCTACAGTGGGTATCACCAAGATACCTACTTTTTCCTATATGTGAAAAGTAATCTTTCTTTTACATGTTTTGTATTGCATTTCTTTAATTACCAATGAAGTTTAGCAGCTTTTCATATGTTTATTGGTTATTGTACTCCTACCCCAACCAAACAGGCAAGTTTTTCCTAAGGCGGATGCTGCCAAGATTTTCTCACATGTGGGCTGGGGATGTGGCTCAAGCGGTAGCGCGCTCGCCTGGCATGCGTGTGGCCCGGGTTCAATCCTCAGCACCACATACAAACAAAGATGTTGTGTCCACCGAAAACTAAAAAATAAATATTAAAAAATTATCTCTAAAAAAAAAAAAGATTTTCTCACATGTGTTTGTTCATTCTTTCTTAGTACTAGAGCCTTTCAGTATTACCTGGGATGCTCAGGGGAGGAAAAGATCATTATTCCTGATTCCCCTGAATCTAAGTTAGCCATATGGCCCAGGTTCTGGTAATGGGATGTAAGCAAAAATGTTTTATTTTAGGAAGTGTCTTTAAATGGAAGCTGTGCCTCTTTCTTTATCTTCTTTTCTTCTGGTTAGAATGCAAACATAATAGCTGGAACTTAAGCAGCCATTTTTGGTCATGGGGTAGAAGCCACACACTGAGCTTTAGAGCCCAGGATAGAAGCAGCCTGCATTTCTGTTACCACTGCACTGGCTGTAGCATTTTTGTATGCTATTTCATTTGATCTTTATAACTGTACTATGAAGGATTGTTCTTCCTATTTCATGAATAAGGATACAGACTCATGTAGTCCTATTAGAGAGAAATAAACTTAAGCCAGTGGTATTTTGGGTGTTCTGTTACAAGTGAATTCAAGCATAATAATTATGCTATCCTTAACCTATTTTCTATTTTAGGTGGTTCTTCTAATTGTTTTGCTTAAGACTTTAAGAAAGTCAGCCTTATAGCCGGTGTAGTGGTGCTTGCCTATAATCCTAACAGTTCAGGAGGCCAAGGCAGGAGGACCACAAATTCAAAGCCAGCTTCAGTAACTTAGCAAGGCCCTGAGCAACTTAGTGAGACCCTGTCTCAAAATAAAAAATAAAAAGGACTGGGGTTATGGTTGAGAGAGCCCCTAGGTTCAATCCCTGGCACCAAAACAAACAAACAAACAAACAAACAAACAAAGTCATCCTCATGATTAGTATGTGTGCTGTATATTTTTTTAAAAAATAGTTTACCATTTCCATTTTTCAGTGGCATTTTCCTATATAATATTTTCCAGTATTTATTGGTTCAGCTTTTGTATCATTGAATGTATGGACATATTTACATTTCAAAATTTTTGAGTTTTTTGAGAGCATATGTTTCCAAGGCAAAAAGAAAGAATGTTTCCTTTGCATTTCTGTCCATTTCAGACGCTCTCTATCATCAGGTGTGTCGGGATTGGCAGGATAGAAGTCGGCTGGGAGCACAAGGGTATGAAGGAAACTAGGAAAAGAAAGAACAAAAGCCATCAGGGAAAATTCTTCAACTCTTTTTCCAATCTAAATCACGTCAGGACACTTAAATATCCAAGAGAAGAAAATGGGAATTGTTATCTTGTCAGGCACAAGATATCTTTAAAGTAATTTAAAATTAAAGTTTAAGTGTTCTAGTGTAATTTAAAACCTCAGTGCTGAATTTTACCTTTGAATATAGCAACATATAAACTGCTTTGGTGAAAGGGCTTTATATACACACCATAAAATGTATTTATTTACTCTAATACCATGAATATTAAAATCTTGGGCTATAATAATATATGCTATCAAAAATATAAACATTTATTTTTAGCCTCTAGTATAATCTCTGTACTTTCATTTTCCAGTCACAGAGATTTGTTGAATCCTTGTTATATTTATGGAATAGTTATACATATAAAATAAGCATGAGCTGGGCCCAGTGGCTTACGCCTGTAATCTCAATGACTCAGAAGGCTGAAGCAGGAGGATTGTATGTTCAAGTCCAGCATCAGCCACTTAGGAAAAAAAAAAAAAAAGTATTATGGATGCAGCTCATTCAGTGGGAAAGTGCCCTTAGGTTCAATCCATAGTATTAAAATAAAATAAAATAATTCTGAGGCTGCATCTTCTTTAAAGTGGTAAGTGTGTGAATAAGTGAATCAGATCAAGAATCACATCAAGACTCTGAATCCCAGTTTCTTCAACTGTAAAATGAGGGTAACAGCAGTACTTTCTTCTTGAGTCCTGAGAATTCATGTAATTGCCTATAAAGCTAAGCCTATCTATATATACTCAATGCATATTTGCTGTAATGTTAAAATTGGAATTTCTTTCACTTGAGAATAGAAAGAGAAGCAAAGAAAGGGAACTATTATATACAATGTATTTTTGTATGCTATTTCATTTGATCTTTATAACTCTACTATGAAAGATTGTTCTTCTTATTTCATGAATAACGATACAGACTCATGTAGGTTAAGTAACTTGTCAAGGATCACATAATTAATATATAGCAGAACAAAATTTGGAACCTGAGGTCTCCACAGCTTCTAATTCCATGTCCTTTCCACTATACTTGCTACTTCTGTATGAAACATAATCTGTATTTGCAAAGAAACAACCAAACAGCAATAAAAGACCAAGACCATGAAGTAATACTGAGTGGTTTGTTCAGTCATTCATCAATTAGGAATCTTACTTACATTCTCCTAAGTGCTAGGAATACAGAATCATGATTTCATCATACTGAGTTTAATAGGAAAAGCATAAAGGTATACAAATTAGTGAAATGAATGCTAATGAAGGAATGTAAAAGTATGATTGGATGTTGTAATTGGGGAAAGGTAGGAAGAGTTTCTGGAAGGGTCTTACCAAAAAGCTGATCCTTGACCCAAGTTTGAATTCAACCCACAAAGGTCCAAAGTGGATAGCCAGGAGAGGCTAGTGTGAACTATGGAGAACCTGTTTAGGGAGGAAGTGGGAGATGAGGCTGGACAGGGAAGCCAAGAGCTGCAAAGGGTGTGGCTACAGGAAGCACAGAGAATCAAAACCAGCAATCCTGTTAATCTTCCTTATCAACCAAGCAGAAGAGGCTAAATTTGAACCACGTGGATTGGTTCAAGAGCTGGTGTCTGCTTGAGGACAAAATTGTCAAGTTTGTTTTATTTCTTCTACCTTCGTTTCTGATTTATTTCTAAATCTGCGATTATCCTTCCTTCTTAATCTCCGGTACACAGGGTTTTAGGATGTTTCCTATAGACACAATGCTCCATTAACTCACATTCCCTACCCCCACGTCCTGATGTCAGTGAGTGAAAGAGCTAGCTGTTTTGTACTAAGCTTCAGTGACTTGATAGGGATGGGAACGAGTAAAATCTTCCAATAGATTTGGTATTGGTAACTAAACATTAGAAATGGTAACTGTAAGAAATATTTAATGGGAAATTATATATGTGAATATTTCCAACTCTGATTGTCTGTGTAAACAGCAATGTCCGGCATGGCAGAACTGGAAAATGGACAGGTGAAATTTGGTTAGCCAGCTCAGTACAGCATTTGGAAGGAAGAAAACTGTGTTGCTAAGTATCAAGACTCTAGTGGAAAGAACATGCTGGAACTAACATAGACATAGCGAGACAGCCTCATTGTAACGCCCTCTTGTGGGTGCTTTTATTTCTTTTTCAGTTTATGTGGAGCTGTCTCCCTCGACTTAAAACCAGTCAGTAGTACTTATGTGAATATGGAGGTCTAAATAATGAAAAGTGCATTAAAGAATGTAATTGAATGAAGCCAGATCATTTAAACTATGGCTAATCTTATCTCTTTGGGTATTTTAAAGAACCACGTGCAATAAGTATTTCTTCTTAAGAATGGCCTATGTATAGCTTCTTAAAATTTTAAGTATGATATTTAGGAAACTCTGATTTCTAGGTCAATGTCACTCACAGTGACATTGGGTCATGGTATTAGAGTAGACCTGTATAATTTCAGAACTGGAAAAAGTTCAGGCAAAGGAAGGGGAGACATGGGTGGACTAATTCACCTCCTCACAATGTCCCACTTAGATTGTAGTAGAACTGGGAGAAGGAACTGCAGTCTGCAACACTTCAGTCTAGAATTCTCTTCACCACACAATGTGCTTAGCATAATTGCTATGCAGTACTGCCCAAGCTTTCTAAATTGTGCCTTCCCTCACAATTCTATAATATGGAATTCTGGAAGACTTAACTTGATCATAAATGTTTTGCAGGAGACAAATGGCTTAGTGTCATTGTTTCAGAAGTCTCAGTTGGCAAAGTGGCGTTGATTTATAGATAATTCGTTGAGTGATAATTTTATTATTAGACTAATGCTTTATTTTTGTTGTTTGGATAACAGTCTTAGAAAACAGGATATTAAAGCCTTGAAAAATGGCTATTGGCTGTGTGCAATTTCTATATTCCATAAGATTTTTTTAAAGGGAGAAATTTAGTAGACACATTTTGTATTGTGAATATGTATTTAGCTGATGGACTATAACAGTTCAAATAGAATCATTTACAGCTTATTGAGTAAATAAAAGTGCTTCCATAAAGATTCACATGACATCTAGCTTTTATTTCAGGTAACTAATTTCTTTCTGAAAGATCATCTAAATTAAGATTTACATAAAAGACTACCAGAACACCCTAGCAGTTTCAAAAGCCGTTTAAATGACCATGGACTTCACAGGTTTAAAATGTAAGATCAGGCGGTGAATATTAACTTTTAATGGTCTCTGCCAAGTAGTTATTTAACTGTCTTTTACTCCCTATGTTATATTTTAAGAATATTATGATATATTTCTGCATATTATTTGTACAAGAAAAATAATTAACGTTTATTATTTTAACATTACATTCTCAATTCAAAATCTCACCAGAATTTTTGGTGGGTTCTTTTTAAGCTAAATGACTTAAAATCAGATTTTATCTTATCTTGAAAAAATTCTTTACTAGCAGTACAGCAGATGATCTTAGTAGTATCATTTATTTTCATTTATACAAAAATAAGCATGTTTGCTTGTGGGAGATGATACCTTTTGGAGTTAAAAGTCTGTAGGGAAACCAATGTGTGTGTGTGTGTGTGTGTGTGTGTGTGTGTGTGTGTGTGTGTGTTTCTTTGTCCATGTCTGTCTGTTTCTCCCCCACCCTTTCCCCTTTAAGGGTTTAAAGTTGTTTTCTATATTTAGGATACAAGGCCAGAAGATAATGTATAAAAACTAAGACTGGATTGAAATACTAGAGAAATACTCAACACCCCATTTCAAGGTTATTTAGTTAAAAGGAAAAAAAGTTGTATTGGGGCTGGGATTGTGGCTCAGTGGTAGAGCACCTGCCTAGCATGTGTGAGGCACTGGGTTAGATGCTCAGCACCACATATAAATGAATAAAATAAAGGTTCCATCAACAACCAAAAAGTATTTTTTAAAAAGTTTTATTAAATAAAAGGCCAGTTTCACACATAGTCAAAAATATGAATGTTGAAAAGTAGACTGAAAAAAGACATTCTTTTTGTAGAATTGCCAAGATCTGTAGACTAATTATTAGAGAGAAATGAGTAGTTTATAGAGACACCTTCCCTGAAGGACCACCTTCCTAATTCTGTAATATGTTAGGTTGAAGGACTCACAAGAACAAAAAAAAAGAGAAACTTAAAGCATAGTATATAGGTTTGAGGAAATTATGTATATCACTGATAGTTTTAAAACCGGAGTTGCTGGTCAGTTTGGCAGTTACCTTTCTCTAGTTTACAACATCAAGAAGAAAATGTCATTGAAAGATACCTGATCTTCCTAGGTCTGATTCTATAAACCCATCTCTTTTCACACATTGTTTTCATAGACCAAAACTTAAAGTATGAAGATGTAAAAACAACCCTCAAAAAAATGAAAAATAGAATTACCACATGACCTAACAGTCCAACTTCTGGGCATTTACCCCAAAGTTTTAAAATCAGTGTGTTGTAAAGCTGCCTGACTGCCCATATTCACTGTAGCACTGTTCACAGTGGCCAAGTTATGGAGTTAACCTCAGTATAGGCAAAGAAAATGTAGCTAGAATACTAGAATACTATTCATCCATTAAAAAGGAAGAAATTCTGTCACTGGGGACAGTTATGCTAAGTGAAATAAGCTAAGTGAAAACACAAGGACAAATACCACATGGTTTCATTTGATGTGGGATCTAAAACAATTGAGCTCTTAAAAGCAGAAAGTAGAATTGTGTTTAACAGAAGCTTGAGAGTTGAGGGACTGGAGAGATGAAAATTGAAGGATACAAAGCCTCAATCAGATTGGAGGAATATTTGTCTTTTTAAAATGTCTATTTTTCAGTGTGGTGAATATAGCTAACAATTGACTACTGTACATTTTTAAATTGCTAATAGAGTAAAATCTCAAATGTTCTCATCACAAAGTCAAATATTTGAGATGATGGATAGGTTACTTAGCTTGTTTAATCATTCCACATTGTATTAAAAATTATATCACCTTATATTCCTATAAATATATAAAGCTTTAATTTTACAGTATACAAAAAACGATGTTAAAACAAACTTTTGAGACCTTGCCTGACCATATTCTTTAATCACAATAAATTGCCATAACTGAGTTTTACTAAAAAGAACAGTAAGCCCACCGTCCCATGCTCTTCCAGCATCCCCCTTATTCTCAGGTCTGGCAGAATGAGAAGTTAGGTGGCATTATGGTTTTCATTGCAGCAAGACCCATCAGGTAATGCTGCCAATTCAGACAAACACCTGGAAAAATATCAGAAAAGGTGGTTAAGTCAGAAAGAATACAGGACCCTGCATGGCCAGCCTCTGAGGTAAGGGGATGCCTCTGTTCTGAGCAGACAGGCTCCAGCCCAGTACTGAGGATCTATGAGTAAAACCTCATCAGTGCTGCTAAACAGGGCCAGTACATAATTTTGGAAATTCTTTGCTTTCCATGAGATAAGATAAACCCTGTCCTTCATAAAGCTATCCAAGTGGCCATTTTAGGTGTTTTTTAACTTCCAGCATATAAAGAGATGATTTCCGCCAGCGATAGGCTTGCAGTGGAGTATCAAGAAATCAAAAGAACAGAGATCAAAGAAAATTGCTGAACTAGGTGTTAGATGCAGACATTGATTTTTCTCCAGTTGTAGTTTTAAAAAAATCTACAAAAATGGTAACACATACAACAGTTGAATTTCTAATACGTTTCTAAAGCCAGAAATAGCTGCTTTCTTGTTACTACATGTAAAAACAGTTTTGTATAACATGACATAATAAAGAAGCCCCTTATATTTTTCATTATTTTATTGTCAAAACTCTTAAGAGTTTCTACCAAAAAGGTGACTTTAAAAGCTTTATAATATAGAATATGAATTTTAGCAGAAATACTTATGACTAGACTTGTTATCTCGGCAACATATATTTATTTGCTGGGAATCTGGAAAATTCTGACATAAAATTGATTGCTATTTTTCTACTACTTTAAATGTCATAAAACAATACCTAACAATACCTCATTGCTAAGACTTCATTCAGATTAAAAATGATCTACTAATTACTAATGTTACTTAAGGCTTAAATGTATAGCTTTATTAAAATGTTAATTTTGTTTTCAAATACTTCATGAATATACGGCATTTCTTAAGTTAGATTCTGGATACGGCAATATTAAAATATATATTGTGAATTGTTTTCATATTGCAGTCCCTTACTTTGATATGATTTTCAAATACTTACAGTAGAATAATCTGTATCAAAACAGAGTGGTGGGGCTGAGGTTGTGGCTCAGTGGTAGAACACTTGCCTAGCATACATGAGGCACTGGGGTCAATCCCCAGCATCACATAAAAAACAACAACAACAAAAAAAAAAAAAAAACCCCGACTAAATAAACAAAGGTATTGTGTCCATCTACAACTAAAAATATTAAAAACAAAACAAAATAGAGGGGTGGTGGCATTATTGCTAAAGGTAAAAGTAGAAAGTTCTTCTCACTAGAATTTTATATCTCAGTATGTTCTGGAAGTTTTCTTTGTGCTATATTTGTCACTTAAGATGATAGATTTAAAAAGCAAATACCCATCATTCATTTTCTTAGCAGTCTAATCTTATATATTACATATTATTATAAGCATAATGAAATAAATACTATTGGCATTGACTTTTGTAAATTGACAATGAATTGTTACTAAGGAGAAAATGCTTGACTGTATTAACAATAACTTTATAAAAAGTTTCATACAAAGTTTTGGTGTTTCTTCTGTTGTCTTTAAAAGTTTATGATGTAGGATATATGGATTCAGTCCCTCCTGGAAAATAATTTATATTTACAAATTGTCATCCAGATTTTAAAAATGCTAATTTCCATCCCATTTCATATTATAGTGATTATTAGTCTACTTTCTTATTTATGGTTTTAGACTTGGAGAGTTTTCAACTCGATGTTTATTATGTTTTTCTTTTGTATGTTACAGATGGGATCACGAGACCATTCGAATATTTCCATTCCTTCAAGAGTTGCTCTTCCTGCTGACACAGTTGATGTTAGGGATATTTTGCCATTGCAAGCTGAACTTGATACAACTTATACTTTCTTAAAGGAGGCATTTTCAAATACTCTGCCTCATCCTCTATCATCTCATTCCTCTCCAGTGGCTATGTCTGCTAATGCCAAAAGATCACCTCAGATTGGATTATGACTTTATGAAATAAAAAAATGGAGGAAGAATTAACAGTACAATTAAATTGTTTTGAAGGGGAATTTTCTTACAGTGGAATTTTGTTTGAGCACAAGTTGGGGTGGGTTTTTAAAAAACTGTGTGATATCTTGATGTGTGCAGGTATCTGTCTCCTTGAATAATGAAATAACCCACTTTTTTCTCTCTTAAGTTTTATTTTATTATCACAGATCCTCATTTTTATGTAACATATTTTTAAATGTTAAAGAATGACACATTTTGGGTAATTTCCCTCGGACTTAAAAAATCAATAAGCCATTTTAGTCTCTATCTATCAAAGTTGTTTCATACTTGTCTATTTTAAAGCAGGACTGCAATACTTTAATAGGATTGAGAGAGCTATTTGAAATGTATGCCAATGATTCCTGTCATTTCATGGCAGCCCTGCCATGGTTCACTGAGCCCCTCTTCTCTCTTGTCAGCTCAACTGAAGACAAGCATTTAGTTGCAAACTTTAAGCAGGTTGTGCAAAACAGAAATGATGTGACTGCTTCTCCTCCTGCACAATAATGTCACTCCTGGTCAATGTGAGAAGGTCAGGTTGCTCCTTGTAAAGCTACATGATACCACTTGCCCATTTGAACAAGTTAAGTTAACTGCTGAATCTGGTCCCTGCAGGCATTGAAAACTCATCCTTTTATCAAGTCTGCATTTGATAAGAAAGTAGAGCAATTGTACTGAGAGGATTTCTGTGGTATGTTTAGGCACTTTATAAGGACAGTTCCCACACCAGTATAGCAGGTAATATATTTAGTATAAGCTAAAAAACTTCAAGGTAATGGCTGTTTTGACCTTCAAAATAGACTCCTTTTTTGTTTTTGTTGTTGGTAGGACCCAAGAGTGACGCCCATCTTTGATGCTGACAGAATTTAAAACAAGGCCATTGCCCTGCATTTTCTGCCTTGTAGCACACAAAAGTAAAATTGTATGTCAGGCCGAGATGTCGGGGAGCTGACAAGATGCCCCAGTGACATTTCAGCTAGAAAGAGCAAGTGTCTTGCAACCAAGTGGTCAAATATCAAATAATAGGTCAAGCAGGAAGGAGCTGAGTTCTAACCACAAAGAGGTTTCTGGTAACTTACTTGACAAGCTTTTGGGCGCTTTGTGGCTTGACAAAGTGATGTTCTGTTGGGTATCGCTAGACAGACTGTTCTTTATCGCCTTCAGAAGATCAGACATTGACATTGATTAAACTCTTTAACCCTTAAAGGTTAAATCCTTGCAGTTTGCATCATGGTAAGTGAAGAACAAAAGAATATTTGTAATATGTATTTGTATTTGTATTAATCATTTAACTCCCCAGTGATATTAACTTCTGATGTGAACTGTAGTTTTTGACAAAGAATTTTGATACAAAATATATATTTTATATTTTTATTTTTCATTATGGAGTTTTTCATTATGGACACAATAGAAAATAATGGCATGTATTATGGAATCTATATTGTGTTTACAGTGACATTTGACTCAAATATATCCAACTTCTGAGGATTTTTTTATTGGTTCCAATGAATAAAGTTTGAACACTGTTAATGTTATTAGCCAAATTAGCAAGTGATTTATGCTATCTGAGCTGGTAGTGCTGTCGTACTATGTAACACAATACCATTTCTTATATGAGGGAGCCAGTATAATTAGCTTTGAATAAAACTTTAGAAAGCTTTTGATGTGGAGTAAAATTGTATTTTTAACCAAATTTCTCTTAATTTGGTCCTTGGAATTCTTTTAATGTATCCTGTGTATTATAATCTTATGAAATTCAATTTTCAAATTTATTATGACACAGAATGTGCTATTGATCGTTTTTATGTAGATCTTAAAATAATTTCTGCACATTTCAAAACACTTTGTTCTGCCATTCCATTCAATGATTAGAATATTCCCCATGTGGAAATTGATAAATGGTTTTTTCTTGTGGTATCAGTGAGCCTCCGATTCTCACGGGAAAGAAAAGGTAAAGCAATGTTACCCTATGTAACTTACGTGTCTATGTGTATGTGTGTATGTTTGGGTTGAATCTTTTTCCAGATGCTACTGATTTAAGAGGAGTAAGCTCTTTTGTGAAATGTGCCTTGAACAGGTTTTGATCTTCTTGCCTTAATGTTATAATCCATTAATGGGATAACTCCAAAAATAAATGTGTATGTCTTTCCATGTCCATGTGTCTCTGATCTTACAGATAGATTTCATACAGCAAATTCTGAATCATAAATTCAAAAGGATTATTAAATCAAATCAAAGCATGTCACATTTTAAAGCAACTAGATGCTAAAGGCCATAGAAGCTGAAGGACGAGCTTCCTGAGTGATCATTAGTATTCACTACCAAATATAGTAATATTTATACCATATGCTTTTTTCCCAGAAGTCAGACCCAGCAGGAGGAGAAGATTTAATGACATATCCTATGGAGATCTGAGAAACTCTAGACTGCGTCTGAGTACCTCAGTGGCCAATTGCTGCATATTTGAGATCTGTGTTGCATTGGCAAGGACAGTTACTCTGTGAGCTTCTTTACCTCCTTAAGAATGATGTATAGACTAGACTTTTCTCAGGAGAATGACTTCAAATATTTTTGTAGGGGAAGGGAAGTTTTACTTTACATCTCAGTATGTGGATTTTCTTACTAACCTTCTGTGATCTAGAAAAATACCTCTATCACCCATCACTATCAAAGGGATTCTTAAAGTTATTGTACTGATACCTAAGCCACATTTATTGAGGGTCTACTGTAATTTTTAATATAAATGTTTTGGAATGACATAAAAGCAAAGAGGTTTAGGAAATTGCAGGGATTGCCAATTCAATGATAACTTAACAACATAGGTAAATAACCTTTTACTTAATAGAGGATCACATTATTTTACCAAATGCCTGACTCTTGTTAAACTTACAACTTATTAAACTATTTCTTATTTAACACAATGTGTGGCATTATTGAACTTTTAATGAAACCATGACTATTTTCATGTTACTTTATTGATCGGTTATATCTTAATTCAGTCTATAGACCATACAGAACAATAATGGTAAATTGATCCTATTTCGCTGTGCGTATTTTATAAACAAGTTTTTTAAAATAGCAGAAGTTCACAGGTAATTAATACTTACTGAGCAACTCGTATATTCCAGCTATTATGGCAAAACTAATGTGCTCACAACAAACATCTGGAATAGATATTTCTATCACCATTTTATACGTGAATAACCAAGGATCCAAAATGTTAAGCATTTTATTACCTAAGATCACATATAAATTAGTAATTAGTAAGCCTAGATCTGTAACTCCAAAGTCCACATTATTTCTACTTTGTCAGAACCGCCTTCCAAAAATAATGAATGATTTTTAAAGAAAAGAAGAATAAAAAAGAATTGTCCTGACCTATTAGTAATAATTTTGAGAAGCAAGTTTTGGTTTGAAATCCAGATTACTTATCCATTTAGACACAACAAAACATATACATACTAATCATGTGTATATGTGTGTATGACTGAAATAGTGAAGTTCCTACCTTTTTTTTTTTTTCTTCTTTTTTGGTACCAAAGGAGCTTAACCACATCTCCAGCCCTTTTTAAAGTTTTTTAATTTTTACTTTTGAGAGAGGATCTCGCTAATTTCTACCTATCTTTGAAAGGATCCAACACCTTCAATATGCTGCCCAGTGTCTCTAGCTTGGCTTGGGAGGTCACATAAGTACTGTCAGAAACAGACCCTGTCAAAAGATGTGGGCATCCGGCCTGCCTACCAGGCTATCACTTCCATTACAATGGAAAATAATGACATATTCTAAGTAAAGCTGATCAAGAAGGCTTTCACCGTGTTAGTCTAATGATAAAGATTTTAATATATATTTTCTGGACTGAATAATAGCCCAGAAGATAACCACATTCTAATCCCTGGAACTTGTGAATATTACCTTATTGGGCAAATGAATGGGAAATTATCCTGGATTGTCTGGGTGGGCCCCAAAATGCAATTAACAGTATCTTTTTCAGTAAGGGAGGCAGATATTGGTTTGACTACAAAGAGGAGCTGGTGATGTGGTTACGGATGCAAAGAGAAGAGGTGGTGGTATTTGAAGATGGACAAATGGGCCAAGCTTGAGGAATCTAGAAGCTGTTAGAAGCTGAAAAAGAAAAGGAAACAGATTCTTGACTCAAAGTTTCCAGAACTTAAGAGGTTACATTTGTGTTGTTAAGCCACAGGTTTATGGTAATTAAATAGAGAAGTCATGGGAAACTAATACAATCAGAAATTTTGGGTATTTTTAAAAGGATTATACATTAACAGCTTAATATTAGTAAATAAAAATCCTTCCTAGTTTCAAGTTATCCTGATCAGTTGTTTTTATAACTTGAAATTCCAAATTTGTTTTTAGGTGTTTGTTTTATGTTCCTGCCTTTTGAATATAAAAATGGTCTATATTGGAGCAGCCTGTAAGCACCTCTATAGTCATCATTTTTGATGAAAGTTTAATTAACCTGTGATTTTAATATGCATTTTAATTTCTACAGTTTTTAAAGGTATCATGGTTTCTGTGTATTCAATTTATCTTAAGGGTCTATTTTAAATGATTGTTTTTATTTGATTCCATTTAGTTGGCAAATTTTTATAGTTTTCTTATAAAAAATTTAACATTGAAAGAATTTATACTAACCATAGCTTAAAATAACAGTTTGGAATTAAGGAACACATCCAGTCCTGTTAAGTGAGACTTAAATGTGTAAGTTTACATATTGGTAGGAGAGTTCCATTTTCTTTCACTTGAACCTTACTTAGCCATTTATTATAAGACTATTTTCTGGCTATGGGATGTGTTGATTGGCATACTCAGATACCAGTCATCCTGTGAGTTCATAATATGGTAGTTTACATAATTTTTCTGAACCACCCCCTGTGTAATTTTTTTAGTTGTTCTTTTAAACAGAACTGTTTCTTGTGTGCAAATTACATTTCCATTGATGTCATAATGGGGGAATTTGTTCTTCATTTTTGCAGAATTGATACCTAATTGATATTGCATACTCTTAAGTTGTAGAATCTCTGGATACAGCACGAGAAGGAGATAAAACAGTTTTGCTCTTTCTTTTAAATCATCTTCTCTGTAGATGGGTTAGATGCTTAGGTGAATATTTTCAAAGCACTGACCTTAATGTTACTCATGCAGCAGAATCTCCACCTAAGGCTTTGAAAACTACTGGGCTTATGTTATCTGAAGACAGTCTTTTTGTGATTTAATTGAGTCATGCTTCATTGTCTTTTATTACATGTTAATGCCAATGAAATGCTGATTGTTGACAGAGTCCTCCTAGTGAAGCAGCCCCAGAAATGTTGTGCTGCTATAGGAAACTAAGTAAAACAAAGCCTTATTTAGATCTGAAGAACACTCATTTGACAGGTTAAGAGCTATCAGATATTCATAAATATTCACTAATGACAAGAATATAAGGTGAGCCATCTGTCTTCAATGGATCTCTTCTGTTTTGGGTATCAATGTAGGGGAAAAGGAAAATTCTTAAAGCAATCCAGAATGAATGAAATCATTGGATGCAAAGTAAAAAAAAAAGCATAAAAGAAACAAATATAGATTGCATAATAGGACATCTTATTTTTGTCCTTTGTCTTCAAACAATAGACAAAATATTGTTTTACTTTTTCAAAGCTTTCTTTTGGTCTAAAAGGAAGAGGCTTCCACAGTAAAACTGCCCTTGGAAAGTTCTGGAACATGGAAACTCTCTGTAAACTATTTAGAACCTGAAATTCCAAGGCAGCAGTTCATTCTAGTGACCTTTATGTATACAGCCCACTCATGAACTCATTGTCAGAGCTTCTGTGGTTACAGAAGTTCCATCTGTGAATATACTTCAGTCTTTCTCAGGGCTAGGGAGAACCATTCTAAATATGCACTCTGAAAACAGTACCAAGAAAAAATATGAAGCAGAGTTCACATTCCCGCTACAATTAAAATGTGTTCTGAAAATGAGTCACCAGGGATGTGTTCTCGACTGAAGTGTACGTGGATGCTGGAGGGCTCCATATGTGTCACAGTCTTTGACTGGTGTGCAGCATTCGTGTATGGACACCATGGTCAGCATCAGTGTCATTAATAATCTGCAGATTCTTCCTTCCTTTCATCTGTGGGGAACCAGAATCTCTGTTGTCCCTCTGAGATACTCCTGAGGAACTCTGATACAGCCTTTTCTGATTATCAAGCTAATCAGAGCAGAAACCCTGAATAACTTTATTTAAAAATAATTTTTGCAATAGGTAATCACATTCACTGGATTTATCTACTTTGTAAAAATCTAAATATGAGGGCTGGGGTTATGGCTCAAGTGGCAGAGCGCTCGCCTAGCACACATGAGGTACTGGGTTTGATCCTCAGCATCACATAAAAATAAAGATATTGTTTCCACATAAAAAAAACCCAAATATGAGGTCAAATACCTAGAACATATATGTATCTTTTTTCTAAAACAATTTGCAGTTTTATTGAGATAAAATTCACACACAACCCACCCTCTTAATGTATACAATTGATAGTTGTTAGAATATTCACAAGAATGTACAACCATCATCACTAACTCCAGAACATTTTTATTACCTTAATGAGAAAGAAACTCTGCCTGTTGGCAGTCACTTTCCATTCCCCATTACTCTGTTCCCTGTGACCATAATCTATTCCTATTTCTTGGATTTGCCTAATCTCTTTCATATATGTATAGAATCATATATATTGATTTTTGTATCTGGCTTCCTTTGTTGAGTGTGAGTTTATTGAGATTAGAGTTTATTCAAAGTTTCTTCATATTGTACCATGCATCAATCAGGGCTTCATTCCTTTTTAAAAGGGATAATAACCCATTGTATGGATATACCACATCTTGTTTAACCATTCACCAGTTGATTGACATGTGGCTTATTTCTGTTTTGGGAAAGAGGTTATTATAAAGAATACTAAGGAGAAATGTTCTAAATACATGCTCTGAAAACAGTATCAAAAATATTCATGCAAAGTTTTGTGGCATTTTTTTTATTCCTCTTGGATTTATACATTGTGGAATTGCTGTATCATATGGGAACTCCAAGTTTAAGTTTTTGAGAAAATTTCAGACCATTTTACAAAATGACCACCCATTTGAAAATTTCCACTAGCAATGTTTGAGGTGGAATTTCTCCATATCCTTGACAGCAGTTTTTATTGTCATCCATTTGGTAATAGCCATCCTAGTAGGTATGAAGTGGCATCTCATTGTGGTTTTTATTTGCATTTTACTAATGAATAATGATGTTGAAAATGTTTGCATGTAGTAACCGAGCATTTGTAACTGACAGCCCTTCTGTGGAGGGCTGTTTATTCATGTCCTTTGCCTGTGTTTGAATTGGGCAATTTGTCTTTTTGGTCTTGGATTTTAAGAGTTCTTTATGTATTCTAAATACAAGACCTTTATCATATGTGAGATTTACAAATATTTTCTCCCATTCTGTGGGTCGTTCTTTTTTTAATATTTTTTTTTAGTTTTAGTTGGACACAATATCTTTATTTTACTTATTTATTTTTATGTGCTGCTGAGGATCGAACCTAGTGCCTCGAATGTGCTAGGCGAGTGCTCTACTTCTGAGCCACAATCGCAGCACTGTGGGTTGTTCTTTTACTTATTTAATTGCATTCTTTGAAGCACAAACATTTTTAAATTTTGATGAAGTTTGGGTTTCCTATTTTTTTACCTTTTGTTATTTATACTTTTGCTGTTGTATCTAAAAAACATTTCCTAAGCCAAGGTCACAGATATTTACTTTATGGTGTCCTTGTGTAGTTTTAGCTTTTACATTTAGATGGGGGATCCATTCGGAGTTAATTTTTGTACATGGTATAGAGGTCTAACTTTGTTCTTTTTTTCATGGTTTAGACCCAGCTGTGTCTCTTCATAGCTGGGACCCTGGTTGTACCCAGGCCTGTCACAGGATTGTGGGGGACAGTGTTAGGCTTGCTGTGTACACATAAGGAAATGTCATGGGGCCAGAGGAAAGCCAACAATAGTAACCCAGAGAGACATATGTAATCTTATCTGGAGGAGGGGTAAGGTTAGGGACCCCAAGACATGATCTCCTGTCCTTGGTGATAGATCCAAACAGAACTAGGAACCCAGTAACAAGGCTTATTGAAGTGTTTTTCCAAAAACATAATAATCAGCTCCCCAAAAGTGAATTCAAGCAACAACTAAGCTTCTGAAATCACATGTTATTTTCAAAATTTCAGTTTCCAGAACCAATTCTCAAACTGGACTCAAAATTCTTGAGCTTTGTCTAACCCCAGCAGACTCACCAGCACATGGCTCAAAGAGGGGCTCAGCAGGACCTTCCGTCTCAGTGCTCTGGGAATCTAGTCTCTTCCTGAGCCAGTGGCTTATGTGTAAGGTTTCTCTCTCCCCCATGCCCCTGCTTTCTAATCGGATTCTTTCTCAATGGAGAACTTCCAGAACTTTTCCTATAAGCCCTCTCTCATGGTCTGTAACGATCTCTAAGGGCCTTTTCTCTAGTCTTTTATAACTATAAAATCTCCTTGACAACTTGTCCAAGGTTTACCATCTACTCCTGCAGACATCCTGTTATAATGTCATGGTTGATATTCTTGGGTGTGGCACATATAGTTGTTATTGTGATTTTTATTGTTTTAGTGAGTAGTTAAAAACCTTTTCTATGGACTGAATTGAGTCCATTTTAACAAATTGTGTCCATTTTAACAAATTCCTATGTTAAAATGTGATGACATTTGGAGATAGACTGTTCAGAAAAGTTATGAGGGTGGAGCCTTCATGATGGGACTAGTAGCTTTATAAGAAGAGAGAAAAAGAAATTGATCTTTGCTATAGTTTGGATCTGGAATGTCCTCAACGTCCTCTGTGTGTTTAAATAAAGACTTGGTCCCTCGATTGATGATATTGGGAGATAATGAAACCTTTAAGATATGGGCCCTAGTGGGAGGTCCCTGGGTCACTGGGGCATGCTTATAAAGGGGACTATGGGTCCCTGGTTCCTTCCTTCCTTTCTTTTACTTCCTGGCCATGGGAAATGGTGTGCTAACTTACTATAGGTGCAAAAACAACCAGGCCAACTGATCATGAATTGAAACCTACAAAACTGTGAGCCAGAATAAATCCTTTCTTCTTATAAGTATCTCTAGGATATTTGTTACAGTAACACAAATCTGACTAACACACTCTTTTTGCCACCATGTAAGGACATGATGAGAAGACAACTGTCTGCAAGCCAGGAAGAGAGCTCTCATCAAGAAGCAAATCAGCTAGAACCTTGATTTGAATTTCCCAGTATCCAGAACTGTGAGAAAAAGTATTCATTGTTAAAAAGCCACCAATCTATGGTATTTTGTTATTGCAGCCCAAAGTGACTAAGACATCATCTTAACTTCCAGTGAAAGTGTCTAATTAATGTAAAAAGTTCTGATTTATGTAGGAGAGGATGACACATAGGTAGAAAGATCTGTTTGGAGTAAACATACAGCAGCATAAATATCCTTTAAGTTGTAACTACCTAAACAATGTTAGGTGTTCTTTGAGGTTAGAAATACCTAGCTCATTTTAAAGTAGGCCAGAAAAACTGGGAGATTCTTACTACTTCAGAAACAGTACCTTACCTTTTTTTCTCCCTAACCCTCTCCCTTTCCCACCCCCCTTTGCTGGCTCTGTCTGTCTCTTTTCCATATACTCTCAGCATGACTTCCTAAAGGTACAGATTAAATGGTTGGGGTTATTTGAAAAAGTGTCTGAAGTTCTCCTCCCAGCCAGAAGGAATTGTACTTTAAACACAGAATAATTTGAAAGGGAGGAGTTTGTCTTTTTCATGAACAATAAAAAGCTTTCAATTCTTTTAATAACTGAAAAGGCTTACACTTCTGTTAGAGTCTCTAAGAACTTCTGATAAAGTTCATATAGTTGTAGTTTATTCCAGGAACTGGGAGAATGCAAACTTCTTTTGAGAAGATTCTGGCTCTCTCAGACACACGTCCTCTCCTGTGGAGCACACTGAATGCTGATGTGTGAGTAATGCAAATTAACGTGCCACATTTTAAATTTAATGTAAAGGAAGAGACTGGCTAGCCTTCCTGTACTTCTAAGGACTTCTTATCAATCAGCAGTGATTGAGCTTCTTTAGTGTTTATAGCCCAGAATAGGGGTATGAGAATTTAGATCCAAATTCACTCACCAGCTGTGTGACCTTAGGCAAGTTATTAAACCTCATGAGCCTCAGATTCTTCTCAGGGGAAAGGGAGGTAATGATGCCTTCTTTGCTGAGTTCTCATGAGCATGATGTGAGACAGATAAATGACACACAGTAGTCACTGTTCCAGATAGGGGTAATTTGGTTAGCAGGCACCAATCGCACTCAAAAATTATTGGAAGGAAAGAGAGTTAATTAAAGGCACCTCAGGTCAAGGAGCGCAGCCCAGCTTCACACATAGCAGAGGGTCTCCTTCTCATGGCATGGCCTTCCTATCTGTCTCTGGAGCTGCCTCTTTTCTCATGGTTGTTGCACTTAATTCTTCTGCATCCTTTCTCCTTTCTCTACTGACTAGCTCTTGCAACTCCAGTTCCACATGGCCCAGGTGTGGCCCCTGCTTGGACTCACATGGATTTTCAGTTCAAGAACCTGAAAGAGCTTTAGACTCTTGAGTCATTGTGGCCCACTTCCCTGCAAGAAAGGAGCTATGGGTTGTTACCTGCTCAGCAGACTGAGGGGACGTGGGAAAATTCTATAAGAGAGTGATAAGGATTGAGGGGGAAATAGTGGTTTTCTGCAGAAATGTCACTCAGGAGACATTAACTCCCATGTTCTTTGAGGTCACCTCCTATACATACATCTAACTCTAATCATGTGAGTTCTTATCCTGGACTTATTGGACAGCATTTATGGACTTGTTTCTATTTCTTGAGGCTCCTATTCTAGCTTCCACAAAAATACATGTTCCTGGCTATTCTCCTTCTTTGATAGATTCTTCTCCAGATGTTTTCTGATTCATTTTCCATCATTCTCTTCAATAATGGACAATTTTCCAGGATGTACCACCCTGTCTACTGTCTTTCCCCAGCTCTCTCCCCTTGGTGAACTCAACTACAAAATAGTTGGAACCTAAAGTTTCTAAGTAATATCAATCCTCTTCATTTTTTTCTCATATCTTTCATTTTCTAGTAATAGATCTTTTGTATAAACATGATATTATTACTATTTTAGCTTATTTTCCAGACTCTCTTCTTAAATATTTTCAGAATTGGAAATATACAATATCTCTTATGTTTTATGCAGTTGTATTATGGATTTTATGATAAGTTTAGGGGTGAGATTGATTGATTGATTCTCTAAAGTATATATAGAATGTCTTGGAAAGCAACTTGTAGGTTCTTAGCACCTTTTAAACAGAATTGATCCTCAATTCTGTTTCTAAAGCCCCACAGACAATTGATCCTGGTTAAATAGTTGTGTGTAATGATGTTTGAGAAATTTCTTTGTGTACTACCAGATAATTATGTAAAATGATGTCATAATATGCTCAGTGGAATGAATCTGATGGTCTGCAATGAGAATAGTCTAAAATAATCACTTTGTTTGTTTGTCCCAAGGTAGGGAGGCAAGAACTAAAATGTATGTGCCCATGTATACTGGCCATTGGAAACCAAGTCCCATGGTGTCAGCTTTACTTCTACCTGGAAGTTAAGGAGAAAATTCAAAGTAGAGAAGTCATAAATTAGCTCAGAAACCATCTTTCTGTCCAGATCCACTAAAGCAGGATAAATATCCTTTATTAGTATACAACAGAAAGGACTCTGAAGTGTTCAGTCTAGATTGCAATACAGTGTCACCTCAAACAAAACTGCTCAGAAGGACTTTGAAAGAGTAGATCCCACCTGGCAACAAGGACAAGAAAGAAGACAAAGCCAGTTAAGCCATGAGCCCTAAAGCCTGTGGTCAGTGGGAAGTATAGACTTTTAGAAACTGTGAGCTCTTCTCGCTAACCCCCTCCCTTTCCCACCCCACTTTGCCAGCTCTGTCTGTCTCTTTTCCATATACTCTCAGCATGACTTCTTAAGGTATGGATTAAATAGTCAGGGTTGTTTGAAAAAGGGTCCAAAATTCTCCTCCCAGCCAGAAGGGTACAGAAGGCCCCTCATGGTGGATACAGCTTCATGCTTAGTTAGAGAGTACTTAAAAATGATGATAACTTCATGTCATTAGTAGTGCCACTGTGGGTACATGTGTAAACAAGTACAATTTTGGAAAGCATTTGGAGATCGATCTATCATCTATCTATCTATCTATCTATCTATCTATCTATCTATCTACCTATCTATCTATGTATCTTTATAGTGTTCTCATATGTAAAATAACAATTGGGCATTTGGGGAAATTATGATATAATATGAATAATGTGTTTTTCTTAGAGCCTTGCTACTGGGAAAAATGAGGAGCTATCATATACATATGTATATATAAAAACACACACACATACACATGTGTGCACACATACACACATATATGTCTATACGTACATACATATATACACATACACACATGCACACATACGTATACACATACATAGAATCTTTGCAGAAGATTTTTTTCATCTATCTATCTATCTATCTATCTATCTATCTCATAATCCTTAAGTGAAGTTCATTACCTTTGATCCAAATTCTAGGAGTCTTTCCTAAGGAAATAACTAGAGATATAGACCAAGATTTCTGTGTGTGATATGCTTCATGAAGTTCTTTGAAAAAGCAAAATAAGGGATTGTTGGATTTTGTATTCAATGCTATAGCTTAGCTCTTGGATGTCTCCCCAAAGTCCATGTGTTGAAGACTTGCTCCTCACTACCTTGGCACTATTGGGAGGTGATGATACCTTTAGGAGGTGGGGCCTAAAGGAAGGAAGGAAGCAAGAGTCATTGGGGACATGCCATTGAAAGGATATCGGGACCCTGGCCCCTATATGACTCTCTCTTTCTCTGTTTCCTGGCTTCCATGAGGTGAACAGCCTCATCTGTCTTGTGATCCCACTGTGATGTACCTGTCCCACCAAAAGCCCGAAGCAACAGAGCTAAGAGAACATGGACTGAAACCTCTGAGACCATGAGCCAAAAACTGTTTCTCTTTATAAGTTGATATCTCAAGTAATTCATCACAGTGACAGAAAACTAACACTTTATACAATGGACTCTTAGGAATTTTGAGAATCATGTTAGTATAGAATATTTAGTGAGAATGCAACATTCTCATGGTTTGATATTTGATTTAAAAGATAGGATAGAAAATATGCTCTATTTGTAAGCTTTCCACTTAAATTTTCGTATGAACTAAATGACACAATAAAGCAAAAAGACTTAAATTTTTCCTGACAAAAATAAACATTGTGCTAAGTTTAAAGTCACAAATGGATTTACATTTCTGAATCAAGCCTACTTGTTCATAGAAGTACTCCTATAAACAAATTTTGATTTATGTGTATATATATATATATATATATATATATATATACACACACACATATATATTCAATATAAATATCCATGTTGGTACATATTTGGAAGAAACACAAGACTGTGCAAAATACATTATTCAGATTCCTCATAATATCCCCAAATGCCCTATTGTTATTTCATTTTACAGATGAAAATATTACAAAGATCCAGAGAGACTAACTTATGTGAGTTAGACACTAGAGAATGACCAATTTTCCTGACTCTTCACCTTTTGATATTCTAGAAAATACTGACAATTTAGAAAGAAACAAGTTATGTGTGATATGTTTAATAATTGGCCATCCAAAGATGATAACTTAATACTTAATATAAAAGAGAAAATAATATGGATCCTCTACCCTGGCAGACCTACCGGGAGCTTTGGAAGTACTCGATAGCATTCAACAAGAAGTGGACGATTTGTGTTTCCTGCATAGCCGTTGATGAAGTCAGATTGGTTAATCAATGCAGAATTTCAGGGCATTCTTTTTCTTCCCATTATTGGCTAGTTGTAAACTCTGTACTTGGTTGAAAGACACAACAGAACCAAGTGATGTACAAGAAGGGATAACTTAGTAAAGGAATGAAAGCAGAATTTTCAGAAACTGCTGATGGTTAGAAAATGAAAGGGGCTGATAATAGCAATTAAAGATTGTGAAATCTGTGCCTCTTTGCCATGCGTCTTAAAACTAGTTCTAAAACAGAGAAGATTAAAATACATATTGATCTGCTGATGGGCAAAAGGTAAAGTTTAAAAGCAAAGAATTGACCAATATGTATTACGTTAATTAAACCCTTCTCAGAGATGTGAATAAACACAAGCTGATAACTAGTATCTGTAAGTTCCTGAATTGATTCTGCATTGAGTATACTTCAAAGATGTAGGACCATGTCTGTCTGCAATCACCTTCAGAAAGGCTGTTTGCTGCAGAGGGATGCCATAAGACACTTAAAGTTCTCCTTGCAACTGATCCCCTTACTTATGTTACTAATGCAGCGGGTATAGTAGCAACAGGCTTTGAAGTGCAAAGCCTTCCTTTGGTTATGCACTCATTAAAAACTACCATGTTCTCGTAAAATCCAAGAACTCTAATGGGAAGGATTTTATATTAAGAGGGCAACAAAACCCCAGATTGCCCCAGATCCTTGCCTTCTCGCTTGATTGCACAGTGACTGCTGGAGGTGTGGACTGTCTTACTGAACTTTACACAAAGCTCTCTATAAAAAAGTGACTGGGACCTTGAAGAACTTTCCTACTAACTTAGATTTAGGTGAATATTTCCATTCCGTTGTTTATTTCATTTGTCTTTCACATTTGGCTGATGAACACAGGTCCTATAAGATCCTAATTGACAGAGAAACATAGTATTTAAGAAACACTCTCAGAACTGAAAGTATGATATTTCAAATCAGTGGGGAAAGATGAATCACATAATACTTGGCATTAGAATTACTGGTAGCTATTTGGGGGAAAAAATTAAACTAGATTGTTTATCCTTAAATAAACTCCATGGCTGGGGATATAGCTCAGTGGTAGAACACCTACCTAGTTATGCACTGAGTAGGCCCTGAGTTCAATCCTCAATGATGCAAAAATAAATAAATAAATAAATACTTAAAAGACTGAAATAAACTCCAGAAAATAAGAGATTTAAGTGCTGAAAATGAAAATGAAAACTCTGTACTAGGAATATACCTAAATGATTTATTTTTTTATAACAATCACATAGAGAAGGCATTTGTAGGCAAGATTCCAAACTTAAAAATCCCTGACAAAATACTTATAAACTTGGTACAGATAGACTTTAAACTTTTATAGAAAAACATACCAGTGTCAAAAGAAACTGTAAAGTATTTGAAACACACACATCAGAAAATGAACTAATGTCTTTAAGATTTAAAGAACTCCTATGGAAAAGGTAAACATTCTAATAAAAATGGACAAAATCATGGAGCACCAGTTCTCAAGGAGGTTCACTGTAGCTTTGTTTATAGCAGACAAATCCTGAAAATATGTGTTCTTCAGCGTTATGACTTGTTAACCAAATTATATCATCTGTTTAAAAGAATATGTATTGATATGGAAAGATGTTCATATATCTAAAATAATACTTTTAAAGGTTAAAAATACCCAGCAGGTTTGCATAACAATGTTTGTTATCCCATTGTCTATAGAAATACATGTCAATCTAGAGGGATATAGGAGAAACAGGGCTTTGCCCTGAATTGGTATTAGGTAAGAGATTGTCAGTTGTGTCCCGGATCCCATATTATTTGACCATCTGTGTTGCTTTGGGTCATTTGGAAAGCACATGCTAAGACAGAGTTAAGAGTGCAAGAAGTATAAAAGGAGTAGTGTCTGGGAAAGATAAATGGGAAGCAATGAAGGCTAGGGAAGAAAAGGCTTCAGATTATTGTGCTGATTGACACCTGTAAGAGGCAAAGAAAGAAAAAAGAGGATGGGGAAAGACTCCAGTCACCATGTAGATGAGACAAAGCCAATCCAATATGGAACTCCAGAGCAAAGATTACCCATTAAGAGAGTCCTGTTTGGGGCAGAAATGGAAAGATTCTGGTATCTCTACCATAAGCTGCAGCTGGGTGGGACTGCCCAGAGGAGCACAGCCTCAGCTCCTACACTGTTGTATATCCCAAAGACGCTGCAGCTAGAGTCTGCAGGTCAACTGCCCCTACTTGCAGCTCAACAGCAAGTTCTTTCTTGAAGGGATGCGAGTTTTCCAGATGTACTTCTCCATGTAGGTTCAGGAAGCCACTCTTCCAGCACTATAGTAGGCTGCTCTTTCTAAGAGGAAATTTTGAAGAGGAAGGTTGAGGGACAAACTATAACCCCTGTTCCAGCATTTGATCTCAGCCCCATGGCATTCATTCTTTCTCCTCCTCTATCCATTTAAAATTCCCTTGCCCTCAGCTATTACCTCTGCTGGTCTTGGAGACTTAGTTGGTTGGCATTACCCAAATCCTTATTCCTGGTAGAGTTGAGTCCCTGATAATCATACCCTTATCAGCCTTCATTTTTAACTATCAAAAGTGGGCAAAGAAGTGCCAGCTTGTACCCAAGTGTATCACCTGAGTTCAACACACATCCTTTCCTTGCAAAATGGCCCTACTGTGTGACAGAATCTCTTCCTATTTCTGTTTATGGTCTTCAATTGCTTCTGCATGGTGATGACTCTTCTTGTCCACTGGTATCTGGACACAGAAATTTAGAGTGCTCAGGTGATAACTATAGCTTGTACTTCAATAGGGGCTTTAATACATCCCGTGGCAAGGAGTACTCCCTTTCGAGACTAGTATCTCCAGCATTGCAGTGCCCAGAGTTCCCAGGTTCATAATAAATGGGCCATACCTGCTTCACCCCTTGGTTCCCACACCATGTGTTCTTCGTTTTTGTGACTCAGAGCCATTCAGATCCTTTGATTCAGTGTGTACACTGCATCCTAGAGTGTAGTACCTTTTCCTGCCTCTCGGCCTGGTCTTCAGCATGTTGCTGTATCACAGTCAGGCTGGTTGCTTCTGGATTGAGCAATAGGAGACAAAACCAGTGGATCCCCACTCCTCTTTCCCTGGGAAGTGGACCTCCTGGCCAGACGCTGGGTTGTGTGGAGATCCATGGTTATGGATCAGCATTTCATTAGTCCCCAGAAAATGATGCTGGCTGAGGCAAGAGGCAGGAAAGTAAAATCCACACCCTGATTCTTTTCAGACTAATCACTAGTTTTTCCAGGATAGCAGGGGACCAATGTAGTCAATTTGTCATCAAATGGCCAATTTGTGCCTCATTGTTTGTTTCTATTATGGATACATTGGACCTTTGCAAGCTGTGGTGACTAGACCAGTCTTGGCAAGTGAGTTCATGTGATTGAACCAAGAATAGCCTTCATGTCTGTTACTATGACCACTGTATGTGCCACTGTGCCAGTTCTGCAGTGGCTAGTGATAAAGATAGAATAATGTCATTTGACTGAGTCATTTCATCTATTTAGTTGTTCATTGCTCTCTCCATGTGGTGGTTTCTGGCTTTGGCATGTGATACAAAAATCTTCCCATATCAGATGTTCCCCTTAAGCCTAAAAACATGCAGCCAGGTCATTCACCACTATCCATTGATTCATGTGTATTTTGGACTACTCTCTCTTCTGCTCAAGATGATTATAGTCCCAGATGCTCTACTCAAAGCTCCTCCCATTGGGAAGAGTTACCTTCACCACTGTCTATCAAGGCCACACTTGAATGTAACCACCATTCATTTTTGGCACATATCCACATACTGAACTGACCTACACATAGACCAAGCCCTGTGTTTTTCCTCATCCTTCATATGATTATTAGTATGAACTAAGCATACTGCTATGACTGCATGGTATTATAAGGACATGGCTACCTGCTTATTCACATTGATCTTGTCTTCTGCTCTTAGGTTTATTACTAAATATACAATTTCCATCTTATGGCTGGGACTAACCAACTTTATGACTAGGTAAGTCTAATAGAATGGGCATAATAGGCAGGAAGGTCCTTAGACCATGATCTGACATCTTACTAAACTCAACAAGGGATATATAAGCAGAAACTACCTATTAGAATGTGATATTGGTCAGAGTGGTTAGGCCCCAAATACGCCCACCATGCACAGTTAGTGCTAGGAGCTGAGAGCTGCCCCAGAGGGGCAGAGCTTTAGCTGATCAGCTTGCAAAGGTGTGGCAATTAACAGCTGCCAGCTAATGTCCTCTTCATAGATAATATCAAATTCTTTCTTAAAGGACAGTCCACACAGTGCTTGTCTGGGTTGTCCTACCACGATCCCTTCATTTAGTTATCAATTGTTTATTGAGGGCCTAATATTTAAGAGGCACAGGGAGATATAAATGTGACCTGACCAAAAGGGATCGAGCTGTCAAGGAGATTACCTTCTGGTAGAGGATACAAACAAAAAAACATAAATAAGTGATTTCAAGTTGGGACAGCGAGAAATAAAGGAAACAAAAACAGTAGAGGGGACATATTCAGACGGGGTGGTTGAGGAAGGTTTCTCAGAGGATGTCACATTTCAGCTGAGATATGAGGTGTTAGGAGGAACTAGTTGTTTGGAGGGCATTGCATGTTCCAGGAGCTGATAGAGGACCAATGTGGCTGGGATTTATGTAAGGACCTTCTTTGCCCACACACGTGGTATCCTGAGAACTCATGCAGATCTTATATACCAGGTAGGACACAGGGTTTAGATTTGATTTTAAGGGAATTAGGACACACAGAAGGCTTTGCAGCAAGACCAATAGACCCAGTGAGAGATGACCATGACCCCTTTTTTTCCCCCACATTTTTTATCGGTACATTATAGTTGTACATAATAGTGAGATTTTGTTACATATTCATATATACATATATGCACACAATATAACAATACAACGTGGCCAATATCATTCCCCAGTATTTGACCTTTTAAAATATTTACTTTGAGATATGGTTTCCCTAATTTACCTAGGCAGGCCTTAAACTCATGACTTTCTTGTCTCAGTCTCCAAAGTTGCTGGGATTACAGACGTGGATCACTGTGGCCAGCCCCTTTCCCCCTTTGAAAACATGAAGAGAGGAAGTTATCCAGTGCTCCCTACTGCTGAACTAAAGTCTTCCTCTATTATAACAGGAAAGTAAGAAAAGAAGGTGTAGATTGGATGGGTCTGTCCTGTAGAAGTTTGAATTTCTCATTCTCCAAAGCCACATGTGCAGAAGACTTGACTGTTTTTTCTCTTTTTTAAAAATATTTTCTTTTAGTTGTAGATGGATACAATACCTTTATTTCACTTTTTTATTTTATGAGGTACTGAGGCTCAAACCCAGTGCCTCACAAATGCTAGGCCAGTGTTCTACCGCTGAGCTACAACCCCAGCCCAAGACTGCTTTTCTAAAAGTAGACCAAGTTCGGTTTCGACCCTGCATTTCAACATGAATGTGTTTATAATGTATTTTCATTATTCAGGGTTCTGTGTTTACAGGGCCCAGGCTTGCATTTAAATTTCACATGGTACCATTAGAACACGGTGGGGCACCTGCAGTTCAGGCCCTTCTAGCCAGGGGCATCCTTGTCTTCATCTAAGCCCTCCCTAGGTCGGCCAGCACCAGGTGCAGGGTCTGCATTGTTCTCACTGCATATAAAAACAAGCAGCTGTTGCACTCAGAGCCAGGGCTGCCAAGGGACTCTATCTGGGAGTCTTTTCCAGGTCCCCATCTGGGCACTCCATACAATCATTTTCAAGTCTCCTGCGCCTACAACTATCTCCTCGTTCATGTGCCTTTCCATCCCACTCCCAGGCTCCACTCTGGACTGAGACACAGTCCACTTCTCTGCTCTTGAATCCCGTCATTTATCTGGGATTCAGGTAGAGAAATTAATATTGTTCTCTGGCTCCCGAGTCTCAGTCTGGGAACAAGGCCTCAGGCTTTTTCTCAGGACACTGATACCTAAGATCTCTTCTCTGCGCCTTTCTCTATATCCACCCATCCTATGAGATTTTTATACTAGGTAATTTTGAGGTAAGGTAGTCATGATCTGCAACTATGCTGCCAAATCCAATATTTGTGGCAGAAGCTTAATAATGCCCTGGGGCCTTTAAGACTTCAAAGAAGCATTTCTTAACTGGACACTGTTGGCCTTGGGTGCAGAATAATTCCTCATGGTGTGAGAATCACATGGCTTGACTTGTCTCCCCACCCCACTATGTCCCCCACAAGCCTCATCATTGGGAAAAATAAAATGAGCATATACATTTCCACGTGTTTTCTGGCTAAAACCTATAAACCCCAAAGTGTATAAAAGTAAAAATCAAAAGTCCTTTCTCCCCAGATTATTCTCTGTAAAATAAGTTTCAAAACAGGGGATTAACTTTTTGGCTTGCCTTTTTTGCCACAACTCCCCTCGAGGCAATTTCTGTCTCCTGAATTGCCAAAAGGGGAGGAGAGAAGATGTGAAATACTCCTGGGGGAGCAGGGGAGGAATGCTTCCCAGACAGAGCTTGTCAGCTTGGCTGTGGGAGTTCCTCCAGGGGGTCCTCAGGTGAGAACATGGAGAGCCTTGAGTTCATTGTGGAGTGGGGTTTATCCCAAACACAAGGGGGAAAGAAGAGACAGGAAAGGGAGTTGGGGGCATTTCTTTGGAGTTGGTTATAATGCAGAGCCATAGCACTTGGTCTGGACAGAGATTAATGCCCTTTCCACTTTACATATTAAGATTTCTTGGTTATCTGGTTCCTCCTAAGACTGGCTTAAGCCATTTCAGTCTTAGGAATATTTTTCCTTGACTCTACTCATGTCTTCCCCACCCCAGTTTCTACTCTGTCTCTTACCTCTTAGTCGACAAGCTTCCCCCAAAAAGTTTGTCTACACCTGTCTCTTACCACTCACCTCACCTCAAACTGAACTAATTCATAACCTATACGGTCTCAGAAAAACCATCTGTGACTTCTAGGCTACTAAGTTCAGTGTATGTTCTGGGACACTTTTTAGTGTTACCTTGTTTAATTTCTCAAGAGGATTTGTCAATTTGGACTAGTCACTCTTCCATGGAAGGAATACTCCCTAGCCTCCTTGATTTCTGTAGTGGAAACATTCTCATAGTTTTCCCTCTTATCTCAATAATTATTCCTCCATTTTCTTCACTATTGGCTTGTCTCTTCTATCTTAGATAGGATTGAAATTGGATACATTTAACAAAACAACAAGAAGAAATAATAGTAGCTTCAATAAGATAAAATTGTAATTCTCTTATGAACCAAGGAAGTCTGCAGGCAGTCCATCTAAGGCTCCATATCTCTCTGTTTTAGCATCCTAGCGTAGTCAATGTCACCTGGTGGTCACCTCGTGGTCCAAGATGGCAGCCATCATACAAAAGGAAGGGAGGAACAACAGAATGACAACATATGAGTCATTAAAAAAACTGCGTGTAAGGCCCATATACCCACATGGCCCCTTGCTTTGCATTCCATTGTCCTTCCAGATGTAACAGATGCTGAGAAATAGTGTCTTTTGAATATATCAGCATCCCAATCCTGAAGAAGAGAGGATGGATATTAGTCAGCTAATCATCTCTTTATCATGGCAATCAGATAATGGGTGTTCCTGGGGACCTTAACCTAAAGCCCCCTTTTTTCTCTTTTTAGGGAAACTAACTCAAGTCCATGCTTTTAATACCATGACACCCCACTGTGTTCAAAACTCATCTTTTTTCAGTACTCCATGCTCCCTTGGCCAAAAGGTTTGTTTGTTTAATTAGACTGTTAGCTTTGGCCTCCTGAATGAGTACCACACTGTGATCTTGCGCTTGGACCTATGTGTATTTATCATCTGGGATGAAGCTGGGATTCAGGAAATCATGTTTGAATCAAGGTCCTGTGAGTATTGAGGAAGCTGAGGAAGCATGCAAAGGAAAACAGCCAAATGGCCTGTGATGCAGCTTCTGTGCCGGGGCTCTGGGAGCACTGAGTGGGGTGAGGGCTGAGCTTCCCTGCTTCTATCTCCTTTACAGATTCCAGGGAGAGACACATAGTCATCTCCACAGGCCCTTGCATCCTGCTTGCTCATTCCCTAGTTACACATCTGTATGTACACCCCTGCAAACTACTGGCTAGCCTGAGGAATCTTGTGAGCAATCTGGGTATTAAAAATATTCAATCCAAGAAGTTTTTATTTTATTGAGAATTATAGAATGATACTATGAAGTTTGGGTAATGAGAACCATTCACATAAAATCAACAGGAAGAGGGTAAAGTTTATTCTGTAAAAGAGTACGGCTAGATACTGTAGGGAGGTAAAAACCTGACACCACCACACACACACACACACACACACACACACACACACACACACACTAGGACTTGAGAAGATTCACATTTCCAGTCCACTTAATTCAACAATATCTTGTTTAAGTTTCTACTTTGCATTGGATACTCTGTTAAGGCACTTGGGATAGATACAAGGATATAAATTACTCAGACTGGGAAATAGTTCTGGGTTTTTTTTTCCTGAATTTTAATAATGAAGAATTGAGGAGGATCAATTCTTGTTTTGGAATAAAAAGAACATTATTTATTTTTAACAGAGTTGCCAGCATTCAATTTGCCTGTAATGTATTTTTTAGATCTCAGAGATTATTACCATTAACTGTCTACTTTTGTGATTTATTTTTTCCTCAAATTTATTTTTATAGCAGCCCAAATAAAATATGTTTTGTTAAAAATTAGTTCCATTTCCTTTCCAAATAATATTGGACTAAATAACTCAGAAGTTTATCTGAATTAAAGGAAAAAACTAATGCATGCCACTTATTTTCACATCATTCCTGTTAAAGGCATTTGGGTGTTCTCAGTTTTCTACCAATTTGACTATTGATGTATGTGGTTGTCTTTCTGTTTTGGTAGAGCAATATTAGAACTACTAAGTGATTCTCATTTACTTACCAGAAAGAACCATAAGGGAAATGATCTAAAACATAAAGATAACATGTCTAAGATAAGAACACATTTTCTTGAAGCCCAAATTGGAAATAAGATATAATTCTTCTTCTTCTTTTTTTTTTTTTTAGGAAAAAATATTTTAGTGAGACTATTTCTAATTGGAAAATCAACGATAAAACTAATAAAAAACACTTGTGATAATTCCAGATTCAGTAGCAGAGTTCCCAAAGATCACACCCCAATATTTGGTGCCTTCTTTGATGTCCAGAATAGGGATGGGTGAGTATCTGCTATTTCAAAATGGCCAGAAGTTTCCTTTTTAGCTGGAAGTAGACAATAACTTTCCACCTTTGGACAGACAGCTCTTTTGACTTGAGAAGGATGTTTTTATGAGGTGTTTAGTTCTGCAAAGTTAAATCCAGATCATTTTCTGGGATAGAGTGTTTGAGATAAAGAGGATCTAAAGTACTCTTCATAATAATGCAAAAAAAAAAAAATCCTTGCAATGAGCAGAGTAACATCTTTGCAATTATAATGATGGTTGGGGAAAGAAATTTTTTTTGTCCCTCAGGCAAAGGGAGAGTTGGGGCCCTTGAATGGTTAAAGTCATCTAGGAGAGGATAAGCAGAGGATTAAGGTGGGTGTACCCAGTTGCTGCCTTATGAATGGATGTAGAGGGTGGAACTGGAGCAGCAATCCTGAGTCCACTTGTGTGTTACTGTCTCCTGCCATTCCCTCCTGCCTACCCTGTGCTTCAACAAAATTGTATTGCAGGTAACTGCATAGTCTGAGCTATGTGTGTTCTGGGAATTGGGAGTGAGGCTTTTGACCATGCTTGGGACTTCACCATCCAAGGAAAGAGGCAGCAGTCAGAATCCACAGCAGAGGGTCTGGTGGGAATGGGAGCTGCACTCAGGACCAGCGACCACTAGCACAGACCTGTGAGACACCTAAATCTTTCTGAGGACTCTCAGAAAGAGTGGGGCAACTGTGGCAAAAGAGGAGCAGTTCTGCACTAATGAAAGATGGGAACTCTGGCTATATGAGAGGAGATTAAAAGGAGAGATGGTTCCCAAGGTTAAAAATATGGAGATAAACCAGGCTTTGTGGCACATACCTCTAATCCCAGCACCTTGGGAGGCTGAGACAGGAGAATCGTGAAGTCAAAGCTAGCCTTGGCAACTCATTGAGAACCTGTCTCTTAAAAAAAAATTATACACACACACACACACACACACACACACACATACACACACACACACATACACACACACATATGTCTGGGGATGTGGCTCAGTGGTTGTACATGGAAACCTACTGAGGGTGCCAAGACCATTCAATGGAGAAATATAGCATTTTTAACAAATAATGCTGGTACAACTGGATAGCCACATGCAAAAGAATGAAACTGAATCCTTACCTCATATGACCTTTTAGAAAAAGTATTTCAAAGTGGATCAAAGATCAAAGGTGAAAGCTAAAACTATGAAGTTCTTAGAAGAAAACGGCTAAATTATTGTGGCTTCTCATTTAGCAGTGGAATATTAAATGTCACACCAAAACATGAACAACATAAGAAAAACAGATAAATTGGATGTTATAAAAATTGGAAACTTCTGTAATTCAAAGAATATTCTCAAGAAAGTAAAAAGAGAATCCAGAGAATGGAAAAAATATTTTTAAATCATTTATCTGATTAAGGTCTTATCTCCAGAATATATCAAGAACTATTGCCACTCCATAATAAAAGGGAAATAACCCAATTAAAAAATGGGCAAAATATCTGCATTAACCTTTATCTGGAGAAGATATTCAAATGGCATATAAATATATGAAAAGATGATCAACATCATTCAAGACAAGGAAATACAGATTAAACCATTGAGATATCACTTCACACACACAAGTACAGGTATAATCAGAAGGTTGGATAGCAACAAGTGTTAAACAGGATTTGGGGAATTTAGAACTTCTTTTTTTTTTTTTAAGAGAGAGAGAGAGAGAGAGGAGAGAGAATTTTAATATTTATTTTTTAGTTTTCGGCAGACACAACATCTTTGTTTGTATGTGGTGCTGAGGATAGAACCCGGGCCGCACGCATGCCAGGCAAGCGCGCTACCACTTGAGCCACATCCTCAGCCCTAGAACTTCTTACATTGCTAGTGGGGATATGAAATGGTGCAGCCACTTTTAAAAATAGCCTGGCAGTTTCTTAAATGGTTAAACATAGAGTCACCAGGCGATCCAGCAATTCCACTCTTAGGTATACACCCAAGAGAAATGAGAAGATGTTCACACAAAAGTATCCACAGAAATGTTCATAGTAACACTGTTTACAATGATCAAAAGACAGAAGCAACCCAAATGTCCATCAACTGAATAAGAGATAAACAAAATATGGTGTATATCCCTATCATAAGATATTATTTGGTCACAAAAAGGAATGAAATATTGATTCATTCTACAACATGGGAGAACTTTGAAAACAGTGAAATAAGCCACTTACCAAAGACCATATATTATGTGATGCTATTTGTGTGAGATGCACAAAATAGGCAAATCCATGGAGAAAGCACATAGAACAATGGCTGCCTAAAGTGAGTGGAAGGCAGAGTCTACTAAAGGATACAAGGTTTCTTTTTGAATTGATAAAGAAAGTTCTGAAATTGTAATGACAGTTCTATATATATATGTGAATATACTAAACACCAATGCACTGTACACATTAAGTGGACAAATTATATGATATGTTATTAATATCTCGATAAATCTGAAATATGTCATAGATATGTAATTTATAACATAATATGCATATATGACAGATAAATGTACTACCTATCTTAAATATATTATCTATGTTAATTATAGATAAGATGTTATCTACCTCTACATAATACACCTATTTTGCCTTTCATTTTAGAGATAATTGGGTAACTTTCTAAGGCCAGACTTTCTGGTAATGTGAAGGGTCTACCCTTCTAAATGGTCTACCACTTCTTGCAACTCCTGGCTTCAAACATCCCAGAGGGTACAACACTTGTCCTTCAAGACTAGAAATAGCAATTCTTTATTCCCTAGACCTTTACTAACTTTATTAAGAATCTTATTCTATATCAGAGGTCTCACATTGAGACATCTATACGGACAAGGTAGGTGTCAGAAATGTGTGGCTGTGATATCGGGGTCAGTGGTGAATAGGGAAGTGAATTAAGCACACAGAGTCACACAAAGTGAGACAACTTCCCAAAGACATTTGAAATTAAAACAAAGGAGAATGAAACTGCAAAAAACTAATTCTAGGTCAAGCAAGGAAAACTTATCACCGGCAGGATTTCTCCCACGGATCACCAGTTCAAGATCTTTGGTCTAGAAGAGACTGCTTTTCCTTTTCCTGGTTGAATTTTTCAACTTTCTCAAGAGCATGTTGTCTTAAAAAAATCATCTCTCTTTCTTTGTTACCTCTGATGCTGTTTTTGTGCCCTCGGCCTACAAGTTAGTTAAAATTTCCTTTTCAACCAGGAGAGCCTCCTGTGTCTAAACTTCTGCTTTGGGGCTTGGCTATAGGCTCATGTGACTCCCACCTTTGAATGTGTAGTGTCCAGAGGCAAAAGGCACAGATATGGTGCTAGCCACTGCTGTGCTTCTATTGTAACTGCAGATAACCTGGCTGTATCATCCACAAGTTCCCACTTGCTCCTCTCCTGTTCCCAGCGGCAGTCCTCATTAGGGTTGAATTGATTTCTGAGGCTGCATCACCGGTCAATGCCCCCACCCCTGGTGTGAGGTAAAAGGCTGGAGTCCCAGTGGGGCGCTTGTGCTTACTGTAAACCCATCCAGACTCCCCGCGGTGTGTTTGCACACAGCCTCGCCTCTTCAGCTCCCTCCACAGCACCTGGCTCCACGGTAAACATTTTAGCAAAGTGCATTTGGGGGGTTGAAATACTAGCACCAAGGGGATACTTCTTAGCAAAGGAAAAGTAGGACACCTCAATCCTCATATATATGCACAACACCTCCTAATGGTCAAGAGTGAATACGTGGATTTTATCTGAATCTTCCACTCTGTTTCTCAATTCACTTTTTATCTAGAGATTAGCAGCAGTAGTTTCACTGTCAAATAATGAGACAGTAAGGACCCATCTAGAGTATGTAGTTCTTAAAGCAGGGTTTCATCCAAGTATTTAAAAGTTGCCTTTGAGATTCAAAAAATGTACTTCTCTGTCCTCCACCCCTAACAGCTTATTTATAGGCAAAAGAGATGGTCTTGGAATCTAAGTAAGATGTGCAATTGAGCCCAGGTTATTGTTCTACCAGAATGCTCTTCTTAATGCCTACACATCTCCTCACTGATCTTTTTCTAACTTCTCCAAACAATTTCAGAACGAATTTTCACTTTCTGGATGCCCAGGAAATGAGAGGGACCCATTGTTATATAATCATTTGATTTTTTTGAAAGAGAGGGATTCTGATCTCAGACATAAAATCCTTGTAGAGTTGGAAGGAACTTTAGAAATCATCTGATCTCATCACCTCAAGGCCAATGTTATTCAGGGAAATACTGAGAGGGTGTCCCACTAGCTCAAGATCACACAACAAGCATTGGGGTTATGGCTCAGTGGTAGACAGCGTGTCTAGTGTGCATGAGGCACTGGGTTCAGTCTTCAGCAACATGAATAAATAAATAAATTAATTAATTAATTAAAGCTAAAAATTAAAAAAAAAAGATCACACAATGAGTTAATGACAGAGGTGGGACTGAAGTCTGGATGTGAAAAGTTGCAAGTTTTTCTTTTTTTTATTTTGGCAACTACTAACAGAAATGCATAAATTATTCAGAGGTCATCAATGTGATGAGTAAGCAGTATGAGCATTAGAACAACAAAACCCAAAACCTCAAACACTTGCAATCCTCTGAATGTAGGTGGTTGAATAGACGAACACCCTCATCTCCCTATCACACATATCTCTATATATCAAGGGAGAGAAAAACAGACCCTTTAAGAATTCATTTCATTTGAATTAATCAGGATGGTGGTGATATGAGCACAGGATAGACAAAATTAACTTTGAGGATGCTATCTAGTTTTCTTTAAGAGCTAGCGGCTCTGCATTTAAAGGATTCAAATCGTTTGACCATTGATCAGATAAACTTTTTCGGAGGGGCAGGGATAATCCATCAGGTCTTTGAAAAATTGGACAAAATATCCCACAAGACTGTTCAGCTCCCTTTACTGATACATACTCTCTTGTCAACTGTCTGATGCCTGCCTTGATTCTCTAGGCAACCGAGTTCTAAATAGGTGAGTCCCTCAAAACAGACGTGACCTTTGAGTCACCACGAAATTCTACATGCCATTATAAATTAATGCACTAGCTTTCTGATTTGTACATCAATCTCTTAACAAGTTTGATTACTGCAAACCAACCAGTCACTTCTGGATAAGTCAATTATCTTCAGATGATGAAAACCTAAGGGCCAGAAATTGGACTATGATTTGCTCCTCACTTCCCACTCTACTCCTTTCTCCTTCCCTACCAAATGCTATAACTGTGTGAGACCCAGCTGGAGACAGCCTTCTTGTCTCATTATAGATGCTAAAATTATACATAAATGTTAGTGAATTTTAGCAGACAAAGGAAATAGGGAGTGATAGCATTCATTGTGACATAGAATAGATGCAGGGGTTTCATGAATGTAGTAGAAGCAGCATAGGGAAGTGTCTTCTACCAGTGAGGAGGTAGAAGATGGCTTGATAACTCACCAGGAAATAGAGAGTCAAAAGACACATATAGGCATCCATAGATGGGCATGACATGAGACACTGAAACTCAAATTCTGTCTAGACCTTCTGCTCTTCTTCCCTCTGACGTCTCTGAAGGGAATAGAAGCAAAGAGGTTAAACCAAGAGAAATAAGAGTTATCTTAACTCTGGCTTTGGTTTCAAAGTTTAAAAGTTCAGGGATCCAGAGTGAAACATAGGAAGGACTCCCTTTGCTCAAGACAATAACAAGAGGAAGATCAAGAAAGGGGAAGTATTTTTCCCTAAGTGTGTCTTAATCCACTTTCACTTACTTCTCTAGGGTGTTGGATCAAAAAGGAAATTCCCAGGAGATGTTCTTAGCTTCGTCAACCCTCCTGGACCTCAAGCAGTACTCTAGGAAGCAGGTTTGTGGTGCAAATGAGGGACAGAACTGTGGTATAAAATGTCTCAGTCTGGATCCATGCTTGGTAGAAGAAGTGGTGAGGAGACGAGAATTAAGCTCCTGGGAGAGGTCAGTAATAAAACCACATGAGCCAAGGGTGGTGGCGGACGCCTGTAATTCCAAGTGGCTTGGGAGGCTGAGGCAGGAGGATCGAGTGTTCAAAGTCAGTCTCAGCAAAAGCCAGGTGCTAAGCAACTCAGTGAGACCTTGTCTCTAAATAAAAATACAAAATAGGGCTGGGGATGTGGCTCAGTGGTCTAGTGCCCCTGAGTTCAATTGCTGGTATCAAAATGAATAAATAAAGTAAAATAAAATAAAACAAAAACAAACCCCACATGAGGTTAAAGTTGCCTGTGGGCTGAAGGGCACTGGCCTTGCAAGTATATGGATTTCTCTAGGGAATAGTTCATAGGATTTGGATTTGAAATAAGGATGTGTGTGATGTAGTGATATAATAAATATATATTTGGTCTTTATCCCTAGTTCCTAGTACAGACTTCCTAAAAGCCTTGTTTCTTTCTGAGCAATAAAAGTGATAAAGGACCTTTTGTTATTCATAGGTCCCTAAAAGCCATCTAGTAGATGATTCTTGGTGGCCACTGCTTCCAGATGGGACCCAGTTCTTGCCTGTGAAACCAACTATGTGATGAAAGGGTTGGAACTTGCAGCCCCAGCCCCCAACCTCCAGGGAAAATAGTCGAGGAGCTAAAGGTTGAGTTAATCACCAGTGGTCTATGATCCAATCCTTCGTGTGTGTGGTGGAACTCCATAAAACCTTAAGTGGCGGATTTTGTTAAGCTTCCAGGTTGGGGAACACATGGAGGCACCGGGAGGGTGGTACACCCAGAGCGGGCAGGAAAGCCCCATGCCTCTTCCACTGTACCTTGCGTCATCTGCATCTCTTCCATTTGGCTGCTCTTGCTTTATCCTTCATAAAATAAACTGGTAATAGTAAGTATGCTGTTTTCTTGAATTCTGAGATTTGCTATAAATAAATTACCCAACGTGAAGAAGGGATCCTGGGAACCTTGATTTATAGCTGGTTGGTGGAAAGGACTGGGAAGGAACCTGGGATTTGTGATTGGCATCTGAGGTGAGAGTAGTCTTGTGTGACTGAGCCCTGCACTGGTGGGATCTGACACTAATTCTGGTAGATAGTATTGGAATTGAATGGAGGGGTAGGACACCCAGCTGGTGCCCAGAGATTGGAGAACAGATGTAAGGAAACCGCTGCACATTTGGTGTAGGACAGGTTTTGAGGTAGAAACAAAGAGTATTAATGATGAGCAAGAGGGGTGGTCAGATCCCTCTCAGTGGTGGGAGTGAGTTCCTCAGGGGCAAGGCCTGCTGAGCTCCACAGCAGGGACACAGGGTCCATGCCTATGAGGAAGCCCTCAGGGGAGACCAATGTGTTATAAAAGCGACAGGCAAGGGAGACAGATTTTAACAAAGACATTGAGGAACAATTGCAGAAAGACAGTTCTGGAAGCAGAAATGAGAGATGCAATCTGAGGAACAGTAGTGGTATGAAAAATGCTGTGTTTTACATTTTTTTTTTTTTGCAGAGTAATTCTCCTAGAGATGAAGTTTTAATAATCCATATGAACTTATTATTCACAATTTTTTTGAGGAATGACAGGCAAAATGGTCTTCTCTGTTGTTAGGAGTGACAACAGAGCCCAATTATGCAGAGTTTCTTTTAATAATGGAGCAGAATGTGCATACTTTACAGAGGCAGGATCGGCAGCCACTGTCACCCTCTCTAGGTAACAGAAGAGGAAATTCACATTCCTCCACCTATCTGTACAGTCATTCAGTGTTTACTGAGCTCCTATTATACACTAGGATGGTTACGTGCAGGATAAAAATGCTAAGATACAGGCCTTTAGTCTCCCAAAGCTTACAGTTAGTTGAAATGACAGATAGCAGGAAATTTCTGCAGTGTGAGAAATTCAGGAGGGGAAATTCTCCCCTCCTGCCCATCAGAAAGAAAGTTGTCTTGGTCCCCTTACCTTCTTAAGGGTTGCTCACCTCATTACTGGCACTGAGATATTATAGGACCCAGAGCCTTGTCCCCGGTGGGTGAGTGTCCATTCCTTCTTTTTGAGGCCTGAGAAATTATGAGAGAGGAGGGGACTCTCTCTTCCTTTCCATCATTCCGTCTTCTGACAGCCACTTGTGGGCTGATCTGCAAATAGGAAGTTCTCCCTTGAAGGTCAAGGCAAACATAGGAGGAAATAAATTCCAGAAGGAATTTCCTCTTTGCTGCCAAGGAAGGGCCTCTGAGTTGGAAACCTTTATGAGCAGGCGTCTCTCATGTGGCTCTGGCTGTCTGTTTTGATCCCATGGGCTGCAGCCTCCAATGGTGCTCTGGATGACTTTAGGATCTCATTCGTGGTGTGGAAGTCTTGCAAGGATAAATCTGGTTATGTTTTTTAAATTCCTTGTGCTGAAACCTGATGGAGTCATTTAACATGTGAGGCATGAGTTTTTGCTCTTGTATTATTTCTTTGATTGGTCAGGAGTTGACCCTACTGGATTCATTGTCTGGGACTTTTCTCTTTTTTTTTCTTAGTGGGTCTTAGATCTCATTTACTAGTGGGTCAGGTTTCTGGGAGAGTTCCCTGATTTTATCACCAAGTTTTCGATTGAAATTTTATTAGGATGCTGATAAATTTTGTTTTAAAGAATTCCTTATGGGATTTCTAGTTGTTCTTCTAGAATAGTAATATTCTCTCCTTTCATGGTTATAATTTTGTCTCAAACTCTTATACAAAACGAATGAAAATAATTTGGGTTCATTATACCATCTCCAGTTCTTCGGGTCCTTTGTGTCTGTTCATCTTGATTGCTCTTATTCATGTTTGAGATCACCTCAAATCTCTGATGTCCTTTTGTTGTCTGCCATGGGTGATTGGTAGGATGGGTGTCCTTGGGAGGAGAGTGTTGACAGGCTGGTAGAGCAGGCAGGGAGCCAGCCAGCATCTTGGGGACTCTTAGATGCTCAGATCTGTGGGTTCCCACCCAGGAGTGCAACCATCACACTGGCTGCTGTGCTTCTCCTTCCTGAGTGCTTGGACTTCTCAAGGTGAAGTCTGACCCAGGACATCTTCACCAATCTGATCTGCTAGCATTTCCATCTCTAGAGCCCTCAACACAACGAAATCTCTTACTTCACAAATCTGTTTCTCTCTCTGAGATTCCTGTTTCCAATTCCTACACTAAATAACACAGAAGAATATCTGAATGGATATTGCTCTCGTTGTTTAGTCTGTTTCTGAGCCCTTGCAGACACCTCCTCTCTCTGTCCATCCTCCCTCTTCCTATCGCAGCCTCCACACCGAGGCCATCATTATTTGTTCCCTGGAAACATTCCAAATTTCCCTGGAGCCTCCCATCTCTGAAACCTCCTACACGAGGATGCCAGATTCACATTCCTTAAATGTAGCTCTCCCTGTACCATTCTACAGGGCGAACCTTCCCTGGGTCTCTTCTGCTTACTCACGCAGGCTCACCTTCTCAATCTGATGCTCCAAGGCCCAACCCACCTCTCCTCCCACCTTGCTCAGGGGAAACAGGAGTGAGCAGTGTGGGCTCTGAGCAGGTGGACGCAGTCAGGTCCAGTATCTGACATGTACAAGGCAAATTATTTGCCCTTTCTGAGCCATAGATTTGTCAGCTCCGACTTTAGGATAAAGTAAGTCCCTAGTTTTTGGATTATTAAGACAATGAGATAATACTTTCGAAAGAGGTTGTATAGGGCTGGGGTTGTGGCTCAGCGATAGAGTGCTCATCTAGCACGTTCGAGGCTCTGGGTTCCATCCTCAGCACCACATAAAAATAAATAAATAAAATAAAGGTATTGTGTCCAACTACAATTTGAAAAAAAAGTAGCATAGGTCCTGACATGTAATAATATCCATAGTAATAACCATAAATATAACTCTGTAAAGGTTTACTTATTACTGTTACTATTATTTACTTATTATTATTGATGTTACATCATGAATCCAATGTTTCAGCCAAACTGATCTCCTCCCTGTTTTCTGACTAGAGCCATAATTTCCTACCTCTGAGCTCTGGCTTAGGCTGTTTCTTTGCCTCCAGCTCCCTTCCTCCTCTCTGAATGCTATCAAATTTGTTTAATCCTTTTTTTTGTTGTTGTTGTGGTGATATATACACAACACAAAATAGAACACCTTAAGCATTTTTTAAAATGTCTTATGAAGTGACATAAAGTATGTTCACATTGTTGTGCCACCATCACTACCCATCCAGTTCTAGAACTTTTCCCAACCGAAACTGTATTCAGTCAGTATGAACACACCACACTGTCTTCCTCGTTTCTGGAAGCCCCCATCCTTCTTTCTGTCTCTCTGAATTTTATCCTTTTAAGTACCTCAAAGAAGTGGCACTTTATGTATCGTTTGGTGTCTGGCTTATTTCACTAGCTTACTTCACGTCTTCAAGGTTCATCCATGCTATATAGCATGTGTCCAAATTCCATTTCTTTTCAAAGCTGAATAATATTCTACTGTACGTGAGCTTGGATGTATAAATATATCCATTTGTGTCCTTGCCCTTCACTTCTTTGGGGCACATACCTGGAGGTGGGACTGCCGGATCGCATGCTCATTCTGTTTTCCACCATGGCTGCTTATGCTGTCAAATTTTGAGTGTCCTTCAAGGTCCAGTTCTGTTGCTACCTCTTTCACGGAGAAACTTTTTAGATACCCTTCTAAGGTTGCATGTAAACAGACTCTGGGAAGAGATTTTTATCTTAAAGGGTATGTAGTTAGAAGTTTCTAGATAGAAATTTCAGTTTTCTATAATTTAAGACTCACCAGAAGGTGAGTGGAATGAGTGTTAGATGCTAATGCCTCTCGCCCACAGCCTTGTTTATGTTTGCTGCATAAATTCACTTCAGAGGCACAAGTCATTGCCTGGGGTTATGGGGTTCCACTTGCGTAGCACCTTCCCTCAGTGTCCCTTAGGAGAGTCATCTTTATTTCCCAGGCTGCTTCCCTCAGGGACATGCGTGCAATAATATTTAGTGAAAGAAAGAATGGCGGCATGGAGTAACGGCCAGCCTTGTTCTGAATTACCGGGAGACACTGACACCTCACAGGAGAGGGTGCTGGGGATTACTGGAAACTTCCCACCACAGCAGAGGTCAGTTCCCAAAATGCTTTGATCCAAGAAAGGAGCTGGTGAGTTCCTTCTGCAGTATGCTCACAAAGCTAGCATTAAACTCTGAGTGCAACTTGCCTGCATCCCTCTCCTCTGTCACATTAAGAAGCAGCATGTGTTACCAGCGTCTGTTAGGTTTCCCTAGTATAGAAAACAGGTTGCCACTTAGGTCTACAGAGACGTTTTGAATGCATTGTATTTAAATTTTGTTTTCATTGAAAATTTATAGCAGCCACCTTCTACTTTAATGTGATGAATAATTAGAAGCAATTACAAGGAAATTTAGCAAATTACTAAGCCATATAGGAGTAAAAATTAGTGTTTATGGTGTTCTTCTTTTGCTGTCTGGCAATCCAAAATGATATATGATGTGGATGCAGACATCATGCACAAATACCTTTCTATGCACCTAGCAGTTTTCCAGTAAGATCATAAAAATCAATGCATGGCACTCGAGTCTTGTGACGTTAAAGGGCCTGCTCTATAAATATTGGATGATGGGGGAGGGTGAGTGATGAATTTGATCTGTAGAAACTTAACCACAGAAGTTTTTTGCTGATGGGTTAAAGATAACTTTTTTCTTTAAAAAAGTTTGTTTTTCTATTTTAAAATGCACATTTTAATTAAGGAAATCAGGAAGAAAACCCAGAAAAGTGAAAGAAATACTATTTAGACTCTTCATCCAGAAAGTGCTATTTTTATATTTTGATGGATGGATTATATTTTCCATGTGTGTTTAGAAGTTTTATTTGTCATAGTTTTGTTTATACTGCACAAAAATTTTCCATTTTGATTTTAAAATTAGTAAGATATGACCAAGTCACATAGGTAGCACATAATTATTTGAAATTCTCTATGATTATAGTTTTAGTTTATTCCCACTCTTTAACTATTAATAAATAATTTATCAGTGGACTCCATAGTCCATATAACTTCTTCCTATATTTTAAAATTGGGATTTAGAAAAAGGATTCCTGGAGAAGAGAAATGAACTTTTCAAGATTCTCGATTCTCATTACCTAAGTGCTTTCTGAATAGCTTATACATTGGCTTCAACCTGAAAACACCTGTTTCATTGCAATAGCACTGACTGGTATTATTTAGTATTATTAAAGCAGTTTGCTACCTATGAGTAAAATTTCATTTCTTTGATTTTAACTGAGGTTGGATGAATTTGTAATCAGTCAGGTTCCATAGCAGGGAATGGAATTCATCTGATCTAGTTTATGGAGAATTTATTTCATTATACGTCTTGCAGAAGAAACAGGACTAGGTTGAGTTTTGAGATACGACTTTGAGAGCTGCACCACAGAACTGGGTCACAGAAAGAAACTGCTTGTGCCTCATGAAACCACCACAGTTGGGGAAGCCACTGCTGGAAACCCAGAAAGCCCCACATATTGTTTACTGTGGAAATGGCAGAGGAAGAACAAAACGTGGCTTTATCTCGCCTCCACTTTGCAGTTTAAATAACATCTGGAATCCTGTCGCAAGGGAATCCAGTAAATGTGGTTTGGGGAATTTCAGCTTCTACAGTTTAAGACCCACCAGAAGGAGGGTGGAATTAATGTTAGGTGCTAATCTCCCACACCCGTAGCCTTGTTCATGTTTGCAGTGTAGGCTCACATGTTACTGACCTGGTGAATTGCCTCTTAACTGAATTGTCCATTTTTAACCCTTTCTGGGCTTAAAAGAAGTTGTCAGTTATGAGAAAGACACGATGTCATTGTCCTAAGAAGTTTATATAGCATTATCCTTAGCAAAACTGGAGGCTGGACAAAAGTGAGACAGGGCAGGGGACTATGCCCTTGGTTCTCACTCAGCAGGGGGTTCCAAAGGTCTAAGGTAGGTTTCCTTGAACACATATCAGTATAAGCATTAAAGTGATAATTTTTGTGTCTAATACAGCAGTGTAGTAGTTAAAATGTTATTATTTCCCATTTCTGATAATACCTGAACCTTATTTATTTCAATTAACTTCTTAAGCAATCTGTGTCTTCATTGAATAAATTATTATCATTTTAGAATAATCAACCTGAACTGCAGAATCCTCCATCACTCCTGGTTCGCCTCCATGTTGCATAATTTCAGGGATCACCCTTTATCTGGATTATGCTGTAAATGGCACTCAGGAGTTGTGTTCCAACACAGTGGCCTTGTCGATTTCCTCAACTCATTGGAGGGCTGATTCTACTTTTTCTTCTTTGAATGTGTTTTAGAAACATGCTACATGCTGGTAGCCAGGGAACTACACACAAATATGAAGGTAAGTTAGATAACTTAGAATGCCCTTTTTCTAAAAATGATATAAACTCAGAAGGGATCATTCATGCCTACTACAACATTTCCTTCCAAAGATATCTCTTTCTAGTCATGCCTTTTTGCCATTTGAAATTAGCATCCAAGAATGAATGGATTTTGCCTATGGAATAATAAGACTTCTAATTTCAGGGCTGTTTGGACTAGAAAAGTAGGAGATTAATTTAAGAAAACAGCAACAAATTTATTGCAAAGGAAAACCATTAAAGGTTTCCTTTCAAAGTCCCTTTCCAGTGTTTGACTTTGGAGCTGATGCTGAACCCAGGACTTTTACAAATTTTTAAGAAATAAAATTGTACCATATAGCTTTGCAGCCCTAGAGAAAGGGTTCTGAGCTACTTTTTTTCTAGTTGCTCCCAAGAACCAGAGGCTAATAGCCTTCAGATGTAACTGAGAACCCAGGTTCTTCTTGGTTCATGACTGGTGGGGACAAATCTAAAACAATTGATGGGAACATCAAGCGCCTCCTGGAATTAAATTGAGTGAACAGTGTGGGTGGCTGGATGAGGGGCCATTCCAGGGAGAGCCTATTTCCTGGTGGGAGAGACTTTCATATGCAAGGGCAAGGGTTGAGCTACAAGGGAAGAAATTCCTTCCTTCCTTCCTTCCTTCCTTCCTTCCTTCCTTCCTTCCTTCCTTCCTTCCTTCCTTCCTTCCTCCCTCCCTCCCTCCCTCCCTCCCTTCTTTTATTTCTTTTCCTTTAGCAGTGTTGGGGGTCAAATGAAGGGCCTCTAGCCCTGAGCCACACCCTAGAACTCTACCTTCTTTTTTTTAGCACTAGGGTGGTTTTGAAAAGTCCATAACCTACAATTTCTATATATTCTAGATTTTCCAGGACACTCTGCATTTCAAATATTTGCTTTCATTCTTCCCATAAAACATCAAAATAATCTGTAAATGCAAAAATTTGATAAGTGGTAATGGAAGGGATCAAGTCATTGAGAATTTCAAAGGTGTAAATTCATTCTGTTGGTTCTGAGCATGAATTTAAGGATCTTAAACAGAAAGCTTAATCACTGATTAATCTCTTCTGGGCAGCACAGAAGTTATCAATGGAGTCTGGCACTGAAAATTCTCTTTTAAAATGTAAATTAATTATTCAGAAACATGTCAAAAGATGTTTGGGGAAAAAAAGAATATAAACAATCACTGAATAAATGAAGTTCTTCTCACCAGTAGGAAAATATGCTGGCAATTTCACCAGTAGAGGATAATGAAGATGAATGCAAATAACACTGATATGTGATTTTTTTACTGCATTTTAATTTTTAATTAATTTTTCCTTTCAATAAGACAATTAAAAGTATATAACTATAATTTAATTTCTATATTTTTCTAAGGTTTTTTTTCACATAAATAAGTTCAGATAATCAGAGAGAGTTATCAAGACAGGGAATCGAGTTATTTAAAAGCAGAGACTTTGGTAGTTAGTTGGACCAAGAATCAAAGCCACTTACTACTTGCCAGATTTGCAATAAATTACTGAATCTCTCAAAGACTTTGGTTTTTACTTGAAAAAAATGGGAAAAATAAATGTATTAAATTTGTTGTCGTGGGGATTCAATGAGCTAATGTTTGTAAGGTTTTCAACCCAGGCCTGGAATTCAATAATTTGAATTGACCCAGAGTAGGTATTCAATAACTGATAGCTACTATGAAAATTACTACTAATAAAAGAATCTGAGCAAAGTCTTTGAGAATCAATGCCAGATTTGGTCTTTTCCCTCTTCTCCCTACTGTGTAACTATGTTTGAGATGGTGCAGGATCTTTTAGCATGTACACCTAAGAAGGACAAAGTAGAGTCTCCTGCTGCTGAGCAAGGAACATGTAGGTTGAGTGAGAAATGTGTTTTTGCTTTTCTAAGTCACGGAGATGTGGAGTTGTTTGTTACTGCAGTCTGAGCAGCTCCTTCTGACTGACGCAGGAGAGGACATGGAGGCTTCCACTGCTAATATTTCTAGAATCCAGAGAGAGACAGATGATTAGTAAGATGCACAGGGCCAGGGTCAAGTAGAGTAGCCATGCTTTAGGGAGGCGATGGGCACACAAGCAGTGAGTGCTGGAGTAGTGTGTCAGGACCTCCATACCCTACCTGACTCAGAAACAAGGAAAATACTGTTCACTTGGAATGGTCGAGAATTTACTGGCTCAGTTCCAGGAAATGCTCAAGGGAAGTTAAAGAGGTCTGGAGACCTCCCACATGTTTTTTTATAGCTTCTGTCTTCTTTCCTTGTCAAAACAGGATGGAAATGTCACATTAATGTCCCTGGAGAGGGGACCACAGGTCAGATGACTGTGTGTGCTCTGGGGGTGGGGAAAGGCCTCCTGCCCATCAGGATCCATTGCTCCATCTATGGAGAGTGGCTGATGGAGATGTTCACCCCTTAACTTTACGTAGTGTTTAGATTCAGCCAGAAATCCCCCCAAAGGGTCACTGTTGTCCTGTGTCTGGATGAACAATATATTCAGATATGTTGTTTCTTGGGAGGTATTTTCAGATCCCAAAACAAAGTAACAACTCTGTATTCTCTCTCTCTCTCTCTCTCTCTCTCTCTCTCTCTCTCTCTCTCTCTCTCTCTCTCTTTGAAACCCAGACGTGCTTTACCACTGAGCTACATCCCCAGCTCTTTTCATTTTTTTTTTTTAAATTTGAGACAGGGTTTCACTGAGATGCCTGGGCTGGCCTTAAACTTGCCATCTTCCTGCCTCAGCCTCCCAAGTTGCTGGGATTGTAGGCATGGTCCACCGTGTCCAGCTCCATCTGCTTTGTATTCTAAGTGGATGTGTCACTGTGTGAATCTGAAATTGAGATCTTTTGCAAATAGAAAAACATGAACTTTGTGGTAAAGCTTCTCTGCCCGCTTCATCTCACTTAATAGGAAATCCTTTGAATACAGGGTGATTTCTACCTTAGTCATCTTGTCTGATCAGTAGCCTGAGGTCAGCAAGTGATTAATGATGATTAATTAACTGAACAATAATAAGCCTTGACAAACTGACTTACACATTGTTACCCTAATTTATTCCCCGTGACTTGGAGTGGCACTACCTCTGCCCCTGTCCAAAGAAATGTTTGTGAGGCTAGACATGGACCATCTTAGGTCTATCCAAGTTGTTTGCCTGAATTCCCTTAAGTCCTTTTTAACTGGGAGACCTCCAAAATAAGCAAAGATATTCATAAATTTATGAGGTTCATTGGGCACTGCGAATGGTTCATTCATTATTTTCCCCTCTAAAACTTCAATAAATGATTAAAGATCAGTAGGAAATTCACCTGGTCACTGTCACAACTGAGGTTTCCTTGTGTTCAAATCCATCTGTTACAGAGAGAATAATGACCTTCCAAAAATGTTCACATCATTCTTCCTAGAATCTGTGAATTTGCTACCTTACATGGTAAAAGAGACTTTGCTCATGTGGTTAAATTAAGAATTTTGAGAAGAAAAGATTATCCCAGACTACCTGAGAGTCTAATGTATCACAGGACCTCATAGGAGGGAACGAAAGAGATTCTCCCTAGATCCTCCATTGGGAACGCAGACCTGTCTATACTTTGTTTTTAGCCTTGTAATACTTATTTTGGATTTCTGACATTCAGAAATATAAGACAATAAATTTTTGTTATTTTAAGCCAGTAAATTTGTGGTCATTTTTTACAGCAGCAACAGGGAACTGGTACAATACCTTAATCCTGTCTTAAGTCAAAACTGCCCCAGCCCATGTCATCAAACTTAGCACATCTATTGAAAGGGAGATTATTCTGATCTGGAAGAAGCTAAAATTTCCTCCTTTCTGCCTACCTCCTGAAGTTGGGTTTCTTATCCAGTTATTCCAAATGGGAATAATAATTTTATCATGGCTGTCTCCAGGCATAGAAGGACAATTCATAGGTGTGCACAGACCACCAGAAGCAAGAGACAGACTTAAGAGTGTAGATCTGGAATGGGGTCTGGGGGTACTTTCCTTGATAAATTTGATTTTTATCTTCGGCTACAGATCATGTAGCCAGCACCCCGAAGAAGTTCCCCTTGTCCTGAAAACTGGAGCGCATGTCAAGAGGTGAACTTGTTCCAGGAATGGAAAAGTCGTGTGACCAGTAGAAGTTGTGTGACCACTGGAAACTGTGACCATCCACCTTGGACACAACAAACAGAAACAACACGGCACGACCATCTGCACAGAGGGGAGATCTACGTATATGGCACCTGAGATCTTCCTAATGGATATTCCTGGAAAGCCTTGCAGGTTGGGGTGTCTTGACCTTTAGGATTTGACCCTTCACCGACAACCTTATGAAAATTTTGATTTCTACCCTTTTCATCTGTATCAGTTACAATCTTTTCAAAGAAAATTGTTGTGAACCTGGACTCCTAAGCCACTTCTTGTTTTCTTTTTGTTTGTTTGATTCCTTTGGGGCAAGAGTAGGAGAGTGTTGTTTGCTATTTCATTTCATCCCTTCATCTTGGTTTTAGAAGATGCTTTTCAAAATCTTTCATAATAATGCTTATCTGTCCACCCTCTTCTTCCCACAGATCTGGTCAGAGAGCCTCAGGCAGGTACTAGGGCCACATGTTTGCTGCTGTTCTTCCTAAGAAAGAATAATTAATTCATCCATTTCATTTTGTGAAATATGGTTCTCCAGCATCTACAGCACTAACTAAGAGCTTACAAGAAATGTAGACTCTTGATCCCCATCTCAGACTTACTGAATGGGAATCTGGATTTTAACAAGACTTTCAAGTGACAGGTATAGACACTATGGTGTGGGGAGTGCTGGGAAATAAGAACATTAATCTGGAATCATGTAGTGGGAAAGAAAGCCTTGTGAGAGGTCGGGCACCCTGTTCTATAAGCAGGTGTATGCCATCTGCCTGGGCCTGCACAGTGTTAGAGGCTCTCTTCCTGATGGAATTCACATATCAGCTGCTCCCTAGTTTTGATTTTTGTTTCTTTTATACTACTTCGAGCTCACTGAGAATCTATTGTTATAATGGCTGACTATCCCGGATGTTTGGGGCTAAGGCAGTTCCCAGATTATGGGACTTTCAGCTGTAAAGCCAGATAGTTCCTTCATACATTTCTAGTGGGGATGTATAATGATGTAGCCACTTTGGAAAACAGTTTTGAGAGTTCCTCAAAAGTTAAACGTAGTGTTACCATGTAGCCCATCAATTCTACTTTGAGGGATATACCAAAAAAATTGGAAATATATGTCTATTTAAAAACTTGAAGCAAAATGTTCATAATACCACTAGATAGGGCAGAGTGGTGGGAGGGAAAGAGGGAGCAGGGGATTAGCAAGGATGGTGGAATGTGATGGACATCATCATCCAAAGTACATGTACGAAGACACGAATTGGTGTGAACATACTTTATATACAACCAGAGATATGAAAAATTATGCCGTATACATGTAATAAGAATTGTAATGCATTCTGTTGTGTTTATTTTTTTAAAAAATCAATAAAAACAAACAAACAAACAAAAACCGTCTAAAATTAAAAGAAAAAGAATGGCCAAAAGGTGGAAGGAACTCAAATGTCTCCAAATTGATGAATAGATAAACAAAATATGGTATGCCCATATAATGGAATATTATTCAGTCATAAAAAGAAAGAATTGATAAATACTACAACACAGATGAACTTGAAGACAATATGCTGCATGGAAGAAGCCAGCCACAAAAGGTCAATTATTGTATAATTCCATTTATGTGAGATTTCCAATATCAGGAAATTCATAGAGACAGAAAGCAGATTGGTATTTCCTGGGATTTTATGGAAGAGGTAGAGAGTGCCTGCTAGTAGGTACAGGATCTCTTTTAGGGGTGATAAAAATGTTCTGAAATAGATGAGGGTGATGGTTGCACAACATTGTAAATGTACTAAAAGCCACTGAATTGTGAATGTGAAAATAGTGAACTTTACCATAATTAACTTATAGGAAAGTGTCAGGGACAGTGGGAGGAGAGTTGGCCACTCTATGGCTATCATCCACCTGTAGATCAGGCAGCCTGCCTCATCTGTGTGGTGAGGGGGATCAGGATTCCTGGGGATACGAGGCCAAGCTCCATGTTTTCTCAGAGAAACCCTGGGTCAGAAGGGGTGCATGTGGTAATCCATCTCTCCCCTCTCATGGAACCTACAGGTTTATGTCCTCTACTTGATGGATCTGGGGACATCAAAACCCTGCCTCACTGGAGCCAGGGACTCAACAGCTACATGTGGTGTTGGATAGACAGGGCAAACCGACCAGTCATTAGCAGTTCTTCAAACATCATGAAAATTCTATGGTTGGGAGTCCAGACTATCCCTCACTGGAATCTCCAGGGTTGGGGTGGGAGATTCACAGGAAGCTGCCACAAACATCTGGATTCCAGTCTCTGAGTCTTCAAGCCACCTCAGTAATTGTTCTCTGTTGCCTGGGATCTTTTCTCATTTAACCTCTGGGGTCTCAGTTTCATTTTCTGTTTGACCTGCTCTTGACACTTCATCCTCCTCAATATGCAACTTGGGTTTTGTGCATCAACTGACTAGGAGAAAAGCATCCACTTCTGCCCATTCCTGGGTTTTCATAAACTGGGCGGGGATATTTCCTAACCCAAATTGCCAGGGGAGGGTCATAAAATAGGGATGGCAGTTAAGGGGTTAATGGTATTAGGGAAATCATTGAAACTTGACCTAACTGGTAAAAATAAAAAAATAAAAATAATTGATGGATTCATGAAAAAGTTTGCCATCTATATTTAATTGCTCTATAGCATAAAATGATTATTTATATTGGTAAATATGTATTATGTTAGTATATTTTCACTTTAGATTTCCCCAATTAACCATCCATGAATTGATGCAGCCTTTGTAAATTTATTGCCCATGTAGCATGGTCATCTGTTTCCAGCCCAGAAATTAGTGAGTCTATTTCCCAGTCTTAGGAGCTATCAGTTCTATGCCTTGACATTGTGCCTGGAGATACAGGGCAGAGGTAGTTTGGTGGTTTCTCAGCCCAAGGTTGAGTAAACAGATGTCCCGGAGTTGATTTTCCCCAGAATAATTGCATACAATGAGCACAAATGTTTAATTAATCAGGAATCTTGTGCTTATTATCTTTTCACTGGGCTTCCACTGATAATGACCCAGAGGAAAATTCTTTTCCTTTGTGTGAATGATATTTTATTTAAAGGTTTTCATTTTATCATCTGATTCCCCATCTCCCCCCTTCTCTAGTAGGGGAGAGAGAAGGAGACTGACCGAGTGAGAACCTGCGTCCACGCACAAACGGAAGAATCAAGGCAGGTTGAGCTAAGCTCCTGTCTACCGAGGGCTGGGCGGAGAGCATCTGCACAATCCAGGCAGGCTCAAAACTGTGCTGAAGTCAGAATAATTTAGTATTTGATATTCACTGGATGCAAACTTCCCTCCCCAAAATCAAAGTTGGGAGAAAAGAAGAGGCGTTCAGGGAAGGCTTGACACAAGAAAGTGGAAAGCCAGTTGTCTGTGAAATCAGGCTTGAGTTTCTGGCCTGAATGCTGCAGTACGGGCTGACTAGCTAATGAAGGTCCTACTCCCCAAACCTGGTGCACGGCACAAAACATTAATCAGGACATTGTTTGCATTAAAGGGCTGAGTTTTCCAGTGGGTAATCATCAGGGAAACCCAGTCAAGGGCGAACAAGGACGGCAGCCCTGATTAATTAAACATCTGCACCAGGGCTAAAAGCAAGACTTACCCTGTTGGTTGTACAAGAGCTATTGATATTAATGCCGCACATGGAATGGGGAAATGCTGTTTGCTAAAATCCACTCTGTATGGTGAGCTTGGCATTCAGGGCATATTGAGTCATGTCTTTCTATATTATTTTAGCTTCTTCCACTGTCACTAGGTGTCAGGGATTCTGCACAGGGCGATGATTTGCATAGCTTATCTCTTCAAGGAGAAATCAGCATTTGAGCTGGCCTTGAAGCACAGGTCAACTTTGGCACCTAGGGGAAGGCCTTTCTGGAAAGGACAAGGGAGGAGGCCCACCATCAGCAGAGGCAGGATGCCTATGGCTGTAGGAGGTATCTTGCTAGCCATGGGTTTTGGTTAAATCAGACCTCAGGGACTATGAAGTCAGTGGGAATCAGTGTTGCAAAGATAAGACTAGACACCAGAATTTGAAGTTCATCTGAAAGCCATGGAGTGTCTTGAGTGGTGGGTAAGTGGCATGACCCCCATAGTGTTCCCAAAAGGCTGATGTGGAGGAGTGGGGAGGGGGAAGTGGAGAGAAACCTATCAGGAGAGAGACCTATTATGATGGTAGCCAGCAATAGGGTGCTAAAGAACCAGCAGCCAAAGAACAGATCAATTTCAAAAGAAAGGGTTGTCACTCATATAAAGCCTGACACAAAGAGAACTACAATAGGGTACACCTGAATTCGGGGTACCCATATTTGGAATACCCGTATTTGGGACATGTGTTACATAAAAAATTATTTGTTGTTTATCTGAAATCCAGACGTAACTTTTTGCCCCCTATTTTTATATGTTCAATCCAGCAGCCTAGATGCTTCGAGTTACCTGGTTTGTCAGCCATGAGAACACACCTCTCATATCCCCAGCTGCAGGGAGAATCATTCTTGTCCAAGGCCTCAGCTGCTATACTCTGAGATAGTGCATCTGTGCCAAATCATTCTTCCCATGACTGTTCCCTGCAGTGACTCGACATGGCAGGTATGCTAAACATGAGTGACTTTGGCTCTAAGATTTTCCAGTGGCCTTGCTGAACTTGCCTTAGTATTGCACTGCAGACTAAGATCCTCCACCAACCTTCCTTCCTCCCCGTCTCCTTTGCATGGGTTTAGACTTGCATTGCAGCAGACAGCTTTCCCAGCCTCTCTTGCACCATCCACATATTTCTCTCTGGGCCGTGCCCTAAGAAAGCCTTGTGTAGGCTCATCCCAATTTAATGTCTGCTTCTGGTAAACCTGGACAAATGTACCTGGTATCCAAATAGAAAATGCCAAGAGCTGGTCAGGAGGGTTTAAGAATTTTAGCTGTGGAATGGAACCCAGTAAGGGTTATAAGGCAGCAAGTGGCAAAAGGAGAGAAAAAAGACAATTTATGGGGGGCAAAATTTTCTAATTTGGGTTGGTTTTACTTAATCCTCAATGAAATAATGCATAATGCATTAAAAGTGCCCATATTTCATGCCCACAAGAATTCTGAATTAAATCTTAGACATAGTCCAGGCATCTGTGATTCTGATATTCCTGGTTGAAAAACTGTTTTAAAGGACCTAAGTCAGGAGTCCAAATAGAATTTGTTTCAAGGAGAACTCTGATAAATTGGTAATGATGTTGGAAGGCTATGCTGAGAAGAGCTGTGCAGCCATGTCTGGGTTTGGGGGAAAAGAACACTGGAATTGATTAGCAGGGTCGGTTACGTCTGAGAAAGTATAGGGGTGGTAGGATGAGAGCTATGTATTTGTCAGCCCTGCCCATGATGGTGACTTGAAAGTCAACATCTTTGCCTGGAAGGCTATTGCTGCAGTCTAGGGAAAAAATCAGGTGGTGAGACAGTCAGGATTGGAGTAGAGAACATAGGGAGGTAAATATGTGATTTTGGAGCTAGAATGAGAAGTACTTGGAAACTTAGATAAGATTCTGAGGTTTCAGTGAATGAAGTGTGTGTGTGTGTGTGTGTGTGTGTGTGTGTGTGTGTGTGTTCAACTAATCAAACCATTAGCTCCTTGACAGCCAGGACTGCATCTTAGCTCAGGTTGCTATAACAAAATATTCTGGACTGGGTAATTTATTAACAACTGAAATTTATTTCTCACTGTTCTTTCTCAAGGTTGCAGAGTCCAAGATCAAGGAGCTGGCAGATGTGGTGAGGCCCATTCCCCCTGGGTGGTGCCATCTATGTGTCCTTATTTGTCTATAGGGCAAAGCAGCTCGCTGGGGCCTCTTTTGTAAGGACACAGAGGAGGGCAGCGCCTTCCCGACCTAAATACCTTCTAAAGGCCTGACCTTCTAACTCCATCACTTCAGTGATTAGGGTTCAATGTTCAGAGGGTAGCAGAGTGGCAATTTGAATTACTTTCATAATTACTTACTGATGATAGCCACAGAGGTCATCATCAGTATGGCTTTCTACGGCCATTTTGCTTATATGTCTTTTTTTGTATGGGTGGGATATTTGGATGAATGGATCAAATGCATAAATTCACAGTTTGTCTTCAGCATATTTGTCATATTTTAAAATAGATATAGCTATTTCAACTGTTCTAAAGCACTTCAAAAATGTCATTATATGGTCTACTATAGATGTACATTATTCAATTTATCTTTCCTGGGAAAAGAATGTGTTGATTTAAGTGGGTTTAGATTAAGAACGTGAATGACACTGGATACCTGAGAGTAGCAGTTGGTGTGGTGTGCTAAGGACAAAAGAATATCAGTCTGGCTCTGCCTCCCTCCCACCAGGGGCTCCATGCTTGATCTGATGTGTACCCACAGAGAGGGAAGAGGGTGACAGGCTCTGAGTTTGTTACCACAGGATTCAGAGGACCTGACTCACTTCCCTTCCTGAGCTGCAGGCCCTGGTTTGTGGTGGTGGCTCACCACTCTGGCAAGGGGCTTGCCTTTCCTACCATCTCCACTCTATGTGATCTCTGCCCAAGATGCCAGCTCTGAACCTTCCATTGAGGGATGCACACTTTTTTTTTTTTTTTTACCCAAGAGAGAAGCGGGAAAATCAACATGAAGATTAATGGGCTTCAAGGCAGGGGGAGAGGATGGAAGTACTGGAAGCCTGTGCCCAAGATTCAGCTTTCTAGGGCACAAGAGTACACCAGAGATGAGGCCCAGAAGAATCAAAGGTAGTTCTGTGGCCAGAGCCGTGGGTTTAAGCGCTCATACATACTGTGAACTCATCCTATGCAATGGTCATAAAGTTCGTCATTGAATTGTGCCCATATCCTCTTCTTTCTTGATAGTGGTCGTGGACTTAGCTTTAAAATGAACTCTGCAGTTAAAAGTATTCATATTCATTGAAAAACAGGCTCTCCAGTCTGCATTTATAAAAATAATCTCCCAACTGGAACACAAACACATGTTCCACATATGTGGGCATTCTGTTGGATAAATGCTACTTTTGAATATGACCAAAAAAGTAAATTATTAATCTAGTTTTAAGTAGCATGGGAAATTTCAAGTGCATAGAAATTTAATATTTCACACCAGAAAAACTTTAGAAAATGTTCAGCATGACTTTAATAATAGGTGTTATGATGTGCATATACTGACCCACAGACCCAGTCGTCATTGTAGATGCCAGGAGCAATCTACCTTAGCTATAGTCACAGTGTCTATATGTTAAATTACTTGAATCTGTTGCACCCTGATTTCTCTCTAAAAACCCATTTTTTCCCCATTGTCAGAGAGCTGCTCTCTCAGCTGGATCTGTACAGGGCGTTAGGGAAATTGGATGGCCAGTTAAGTTAATCACAGGTGTGAATTCCTTATGGGCCTCCTGAGGGCAGCTCAGAGAATGTGTTTCCCAGCTGGAAGAGATACCCTGAATTCTAATATTTAACCACTTCCTGAAGGGTGAGTGTAATCCCAGGCAGCAGAGCATTTTTGATGAGGCTCAGCTAGGTGGAACAGGTTGAGGAATAGATATGCTGTGCCATAAGCTTGTCCTTACCCTCCCACCTCTCATCCTTGTTTATTGTTGGTCTTCTTCTTGTGCTCTTCTTCCCTAGTCTGTTCTTATTTACTCTCCTTATATCAAAGAAGACATTTGGCATTTGTTTTTTAGGGCTTGGCTAGCTTCACTTAGCATAATCTGCTCTAATGCCATCCATTTCCCTCCAAATTCTATGATTTTGTCATTTTTTAATGCAGAGTAATACTCCATTGTGTATAAATGCCACATTTTTTTTATCCATTCGTCTATTGAAGGGCATCTAGGTTGCTTCCACAGTCTTGCTATTGTGAATTGTGCTGCTATGAACATCGATGTAGCAGTGTCCCTGTAGCATGCTCTTTGGGAAATTGCATGGAAATGGAAGGAGACCCTCAGGGTTATACAAAATTACATACAAGAGGAAGTGAGGGGAAAGGGAAAAATAATACAAGGGGGAGGAATGAATTACAGTAGAGGGGGTAGAGAGAGAAGAGGGGAGGGGAGGGGAGGGGGGATAGTAGAGGATAGGAAAGGCAGCAGAATACAACAGACATGAGTATGTCAATATGTAAATTAGTGGAAGTGTAACTGATGTGATTCTGCAATCTGTATACGGGGTAAAAATGGGAGTTCATAACCCACTTGAATCAAAGTGTGAAATATGATATATCAAGAACTATGTAATGTTTTGAACAACCAACAATAAAAAAAAAAAGCTTGTCCTTAAGGGTCTCTGTGAGGACGTGACAGCTCACGGGGCTGGGCTGTAAAGGCAGACCCATGGGGGAAGGCAGGGAACGAGCTCACCCCTCATCAGTTACCATTGCTTGTTCTCCAGCAGGGGGAACATGGCCAGTGCCACTCCATTCAAAAAATGGTGTCAAATGAGCCCCAAGAGAAACATTTTCAAAGGCCTTTTTGTCTAGGAATGCATTGGTGCTGAGGAAGGGAATGTTATGCATGGCATGCACGGATGGGCTTTCAACCCACCCAAGTCCAAACCTCATTTTCTCTCTGGGAGAGAGGAAGGTGTCGGAAGAAGAAGCCAAGAGGGCAGGACGTTGCCAACATTCAAGTGGGAAGGGCCCTCCTCTGGAATGAGCATGTTGGCAGAGGAATGAATTTTAGAAATGTTGTGGTGAATGTGATACCAAGATTTATTTTAAAATGAAAGATTTATGAAAATACTCTGGTACCAGAAGAATAAAAAGAATTTGAAAGTTGAAATAGATGATGGTTTGCAAGTTCAGATGGCATGGAGCTTGAGAGCGTGATGTGGAGAACCAGCAGGGAGGAGAAGGCCAGGGGTCATCAGTGAGAGGCCAAGAAAGATCCAGGGAAAGTGCAGTGGAGGAAACACAGGCTGCCCATCTGGGGGCTTGGCTTCCACATTAGTTCCTAGGAATTGGTTTTCTCCTCTGTGCAGAGAAGGGGTACTCAGACACATTGTTGAAAGGCACAGAAGTCCATGCCGGCTCCAGAAAACAGACAGGGTATTCAATGTGAGGGTGAGAAGAAGCTACCAGAACTAAAGCAAGAGTAAGAGTCAGGACAGCTACAGGGATAGGGCAAAACAGAACAAATAGTGGACTTTTTAGGTCCTGGATTACAGGTTTAATGAGCTTCAAAAGTTCTGTCTTAATGCCACCCCTGCCCAAGGTCCACATTCTCAGAAAAGCAATTCCAGTGGGTCTCACTTGGGTTACCTTCCCAGCTGTTGGCCAGAGGAGGGCACCCAAACCCTGAGCAACAGAAGAAAGATTCCCCAGAAGAAAATTGAGGTGCTGTTATCAGAGAAAGAGGGAACTGGAGTTGGATGAGCAAGAATACCAGTGTGCACTACACAAGGTTATAAATAAAGCTCCAGCATCATCTCAGGTACCATGGCATTGTGGACAGGAAGGGGTTAGTGTGTGTCTGATGCTGTTGCTTTGTATGAGGTACTGCATTGACTCCTCACAATCACCTTGAGAAATGAGGACAGACAGAAAGGCACAGGAAATTGTCTGGGTTCTCATGATCTGCCATGGGACCCACATCAAGTGTGCCTCCTAGTTATCCATGGTGCTCAGGGAGATCAAACATGAAGGGCAGCTTGATCTAGCCTGGTGCTGGTATTTTCTGGCCTGATGCTGCTACAGACATTTGAAGGCTTGCTATAAGCACAATGAAATTTTTCCACTTTAGTTTATTAATTTGAAGTCTGAGTGCTTATTCTACATCTTAGATCTTTTCAGCAATGGTGGAAGAGGGGAAATATGCCAACTGGTAGTATTTCCATCAAGAATTACCTGGGGAAAGGAAGGTATAATGTGCACTAACAGGTGCTAGGCTCTGTCACCCCTTTTGGGCCCCTGTGGGCTGCCTCCTTGTTTTCCGCAATGAGACGGGTGGCTTCGGTTGCTGAGTTCCCACCGATGGTGAACCTCTCTTAAGATGAGAGGCAAATATTTAACGGTTTAAATAGAGAGGCTACCTAATTTGACACACATTTGACACACACATTTGACACATTCCACAAATACTCATGCTTGAATAACACCACCTGTAGCTGGTGATGGTGTTTTGAATGGGTGGTAAGCTGCCCTTTTTTTACCTCATTGTGGGAAGGGAGGTCTCACACATTTTTTCCACAGTAATTTGATTTCCTTGTCTGAGAACAACTGTAGGAGCTACTGTTGAAGGTTCCCTGTTGAGGTCACTCTTGGTATTAGATATCTCAGGGCCCATGATAAAGTTGAGTTCTTTTGAACTCATTAAGAAAGCCTCCTGTCGAGAGTCCTGCCCATCAGAATGTGCAAGGAACAGCATTCTAGCATCATGATGGAGACTCCCCCAACCCTGGGGGACACGTGGCTGGAGGGTTTTGAAGAGCCAAAACAGCCTGAAACTCTGCCTAACAAAGCTTCCCCAGACCTCGGGTTGGCTCTACAGTCATCTTTTTCATGTTGGGTTTTTATTCTTTGGAGTTTTACAAGTGGAGTTCTCCAATCCAAGTTTCATGGGACCAAGGGTTAGCTTGGAGAGAGGAGTACAACCTCAACCTTGCCCAAGCCAACTTTCATAAATACACAGTTTGAGTAGAAACATAGCTCACTTGACGTGCAAACCCAGTTCCAAATCAAGTCTGCTGCTTCCCATCTTTCAACTAGGTGGCCACTCTTCAGACTTTTTCTAAAGAAATTTTGGAGACTCCAAGGCTGAATCTAATGAATTATACATTTAGAATAAAAAATCCTGGGTAAGACAGCATTTTGTAAGGGGAACTGCTTTCTTGGTTCCCAAATTTTGACTACAGCTGTCAGCTAATCCAGATAATTTATAACAGCATTTGGAGAGATCCTTTGTGTTTTAGTCAGTATTTTCGCTGCTGTGAGTAGAAGATCTGATCAGAACAATTGTAGAGGATGAAAAGTTTCTTTGAGGACTCACAGTTTCAGAGGTCTCAGTCCATAGACAGCTGGCTCCATTCCTTGGGGCTTGAGGTGAGGCAGAACATCATGTTGGAGGAGTGCGGTGGAGGGAAGTGGCTCACTTAATGATCAGAAAGCAGAGAGATACTCCACTTGTCAGAAACAAAATGTATACTCCAAAGCCATGCCCCCAATGCCCATCTCCTCCAGCACACCCTACCCACCTTCAGTTACCACTCAGCTGATCACAGCAGGGGATTCATTCACTGATTGGGTTATAACCAATCTCATAACAGGATCATTTCCCCTCTCAACCTTCTTGCATTATCTTACAATAAACTTTTGGGGGACACCACATCTGAACCATAACACTTTGACATAGGTCTTAAAAGCAAAAAAGAAAAAGGACATACTATGAAAAAATCTACAGAATGACTTGAACTTGGTATATTTTAATACACAATGAACTTCATATATTTTAACACACAATTAATATGGGCATTAATATATACCCAGGGGGTGTGTTTTAATTAATGCAGCACCCAAGTTCACATATGAGCCTTGCCAGGGTTTGTGGAGATGTCACCACCTGTGACAGGGCTCTTATTGATAAACCAATTGTCTATGTAATTCAAAGTTCACTCCAAGCTCTGAAATTTTATGATGACTTTTCAAAGAGGGTACTTTTCTCCAGCATTCTTTGTTGCCTGCCTGTCTTGAGTTTCTTGTTTCTCTGGGAAGGATTTCTTTCTTTTGGTATGGCCTTGCGGCTTTCTCTCCTCTTTTGAACGCTTTCTGCCTGCTGTCTCTGTGGGCTGCATTCTCCTCTACTGCAGGCTGGAGGAGTGTTTGATATTTTTTCAACAAATATTTATTCAATACCTACTATGTCAGTCACTGGACTCAATGTTATGTGGAAGAGTAACTACCAAATTTGATCAGAGTTGAGAATGAATTCTACCACTATACAGAACCTTCTCACTTTGATCTTGGTGGTAAGACACCATCAACACCTTTTCTGGTACACCAGCTGACTCCTACTTTAATAATTTTATGCCCACAGTTGGGGCTACGCAGTCGCCAAGGGCAGAGCTCTACATAACTGAGGTGAAGAAGAAAAGCTACTGGTTGCAGATGTACTAATAATTTCCCCTAATGGTCATTTATCCTCTTTCTTTAGACCCTCGAGCTATCTTTCTTTACAGAACAAGAGTGAGTTTGTTAAGTGTTATGAGACCCTGTCTCTGTCTACAGATGATTGCATAGGACATGGATTCTTGCTTCAAGGTGACCATTTAGTTCAGAAACATAAAAACTATATTACTTGTCTTGAGAATTTGAAACAAAAAGTCAAGTGGTTGTGAATACTGACACTTACTTTTTGAAGTCTCCATGATGAGCCAAAAGAGGGCCAAGAAATTCATCAGCACAGAGAGACAAAACACATTTTTTTAAACCTTAATTAGAATTTTGGGTATCAAAAAAAAAATGTCTTTCAGCTATCAGTTAAGAATTCTGAACCTAGAACCTACTGCCTTATATGTGTCTGCTTGTTTGAGTTTGTGCTGTATATGTGGTCTAGGGATATCTGAGATGGGTTATTAAAATAAAATAAAAATGACTCTAGGCCATGATGTCATGCAATCATGAACTGAACACAAAATTCTCTCTTAGGCATGGCCTTGTACTTTCAAACTCAGGTCACACAAGATTCCTTTAAATAAAGCCCTGCTTTAAAGATGAGCTCACCTTAAAAAGTTATAATACACATTAGTAAACAATCCTCCGTGAGAATCAACAGACACACATTAAGGATCAATAACTTCAGATAGTATGTAAAGTATGTAAAGACTGTAAGTATGTTTGAAAATGATTAGAAGCATAAAATAAGGAATTAAAAACAATATTAGAATAAGAAAATAAGATACCATGCAAAAGAAAATATAGATTTTTAAAAAATGAAACTTCTAGAAGTAATAACTATACTCATCAATTTTAATAAATTAGACATGGCTAAAGAGAAAAGTAGTGAACTGGAAGAGATCTAATTCCAATTCAGAGTTTACCACAAAATCTTATGAGTAGATAGATAAAGATATGGAAAAAATAAAATGAAGATGAAGAGATTAGAGAATGAAGAAAAAATATTCAAGGAGAAAAAGACTGGGAAATTTTTATAGTCATTAAAAGATAAAGATCACAAGATTCCAAAAGCACAGCACATGAGCTAAATAAATAAGCATAAATCCAAACCTTAATTTCACCATAATGAAATTGGAGAACCAGAAAACTAAAAGCTTCTTGAAACAACCACAGAGAAAATTTCCTTTGTAGGAAATATTATTAGGCAGCAGATTTCTCAATAAGAACAACACACTAAGAGGAAATCACTGGCAACTTGCAATTTTGTATACAGCAAAACCAAGCTGTTATTCAACAACAAAGATGAAGTTAAGAGGGGGTATGTGTATATGTGTGTGTTTGACAATGACTCTCATGAAGGAATTGTTAAAGGATTTATTTAGAAAATTGAACCAAAAAAGGAATAAGTGAGATTCAAGATAAAAAGATTAAATATAAACAAGCATTGTCTTTTATAAATAATAATACTGCTGACAAAATTTAAAGGTATAAAATAAAGTGAAAATGAAATATTATATAGCAATAATGTGTAAGAAAGTTGGGAAATGATTGGCATTCTGAAGATTGATAGGTGAGCACAGATGACTTACATTTTTCAAAGTCAAGTATGTGTGTTAAAAATGTAAAGGTAACATCTGTATATACAAATGTACAGATGAGATGTATCATTACCAAATCAGTTAAAGAGGAAAAAATGAAATAAAGAAAACTTGATCAATTTCCTAAAAGTTTGGAAAAGAGATAGCAAAGCTCAAATAGCAAGGTAAATAAGACACCAGAAATAAATCCTAGATAAATGTAAGTAGACTGATTGTTCCAGTTAAAACATTGAGATTGTTAACTCTGATGAAAAATAAAAATCTGTGTGCTTTATAGGAGACTCGTGTAAAACATAAGGACAGACAAAAGAACAAAAACATAAGAATGGCAAAAGACCTATCAGTGCCCTCCCAAAAAAGGCTGACTATTGTTACATTGATACAAGACTTAAAGCATGTCATGATTAGGGACAAAGATTGTCATAAAAGTATAATAATCTAATAATATATATGTAATATCATAGCTTCAAATAAAAAGCAAATTTGAATACTCAGGAGGAAATGTCAAATTGCAAACATAGAGGAAGATGTTTTAACACATCTATTTTCAGGAGGCAAAGCAGATTTTAAAAATTAGTGAGGAAGACAATTTGAGTAAGTCATTTGAGGAAAGATGACAACAATTGTCTTTTCAAACAGTGTTTCTGGTTTAGCAGAGTGAGATTTGGGGTCTTTGTATCTGAAATTTATTTGCAAAGGCAAATTTTCTGTATGATGCTCTTTTGTGGGGAAGGAAGGAGTTGAATTCTCTGACCTTCACTCTCACCTGTTTAGGATTCAGGGAGGGGCTGATTTTGGCATGGGAATACTGCTGACTCTATGTAACTTGGCTATGATTTTTCCTTCTGCTTTTTAAATTAGTGCAAGCTAGGATGGCCTCAAGATTCTCTGCACACAGCTGAGGCAGCAGAAAGTCACATGCATTAGTTAGGATACAGGCTAAACTGCTGTCACAATGACACTGAAAAATACAATGGCTCCGATGAGATTGCTTATTTCAGGGCACCAACAGTCCTGTAGCTGGCCGGTTCTAGTGTGCAGGTAGGTGGCGCTGTTCCACAAAGCCACTTAGTTTCCTTCCGTTGCTCCACTGTCCACCAATGCTGTCCTCATCTTGATTCCCTTTGCATTCTAGCCCATGGGAAGGGCAAGCAGCCACTTTTAAAATATGGGAACCTGAATTTGCACACATTACTTTTACTTATGTCCTTTTCCTTGGAAATTAGTCATGTGGCCACTCTGAACAGCATAGGAGTCTGGGAAATATTGTTTCCAACTGGGCAGTCATCTTCCTTGCACCTCAGGGTGTGTGTGTGTGTGTGTGTGTGTGTGTGTGTGTGTGTGTGTTTGGGGGTCATTCTGTTGCCAGAAGGAAGGAGACTAGACTATGTCGGGAGGAAATGCTCAGGATCTGCCACAGCATAAAATCTCACTCCCAGAACTTCAGTTTCACCATCTAGAGTGTATTTAACAGAGTTGTTATTAAGAACAATCAAGAGGAAGAGAGAACAGTGAGGACCAGCTGGGTTCTCTTTTAGCCCCCAATTCTGCAATTCCTCTTATACACAGAGCGGAGGTCCCCAGCCAGACATGCACGGTACTGCAGGGCCACTGGAACTGTATTGGAGGTGGGCCAACAGTTGGCCTGATTCTGCCTCTGGCTGCAATTCCTGGAGCCCCTCTTTCTCTTGATTCCCCGATCTCCCTCCTGTTCCTCCCCAATGGAGGGATTTTGCAGATTGATGGACTGTCACCTGGAACGTGGAGGCAGACCCCCAAATCCCTATGTTCTTGAAGGAGAGAAGGATTAATGAGGCCCTCAGAGTTGTCTCTGGGCTGGAGCTCATCTTGGTGCCTGCTCTGGCCAGGAAGGCCCACCACAAAGAGAAAGACAGGCAGCTGCAAAGCTCTGGTCATGCTGCCCCGTGTGTGACCTGTCAGGTTTTGTTTGTGATCATTTGTGCCCAGTGCTACAGGTCACATGCGGAGCTCCTCCCGGGAATTTGATTGTTTGCAGTTGTAAAGTGCAGGAGCTTGGATCTGTCCGAGCAGAGGGTTAAATCATAGAGTGTTTTACAAGAGCAGCTATAGGGAATGCCTTGTTTTCTCCTTATATGGCTATTTTTCTCAGTCCAGAATCCCAGGGTGTATTTTACGTGGTTGAAATACACAAATGGAGTCACAGTCTTAGCCAAACATGCTATGTGGCTTTAAAATTAACAAGCCTCTCTCTACTTTTGTGCCCCAAACACATAATCGCATGCACAGTTTCCATTGAGACTGTGGAAAGATACTCCTTCCTTTTTAGCCCAAAATATTGGATGGGGATGAATTTCTACAATTCCATTGCTTTATGTATGATAAATATTTCTTGTGAGGAGAGTAGTTTGAGAGCATGTGGGTCAAATCTATGTATCAAGTTTTGACCGAGTGGCCACTGTATGCGCAGCTAGCCCTAGGTTACACCAGCAGAATGAAGCACAAAATGCTACAATATGCTTAATAGTCATTCAAGATGATACTAGAAGTGTCAGAATGTGGCACATGATGAGTAAGCACCTGAGCTCACCTTGGGCACTTGGAGGAAAGAGAAAACTGTTCTGATTGATGTGTGCAGGGCAGATTTCATGGAAGAAGTGGAGGTTTGAACTGGTTGGATTTGGCAAACTAGGTCAACAGGAGCAGGGAGTCATTCTGGGTGCCCAAAAGAGGACTGAGGGAAAAAGCAGAGAAAAGAAAATGAAAAGGCTTTTAGAAGTCAGCAAATATTCCAGGGTGTCTAGAACAAATGGTTCATGTGGAAGAAAGGAATTGGTGTAGGAAAGGTAGACTAAGGCTGGAGTGGACTGGGAAACTTAGCTAAGGGTCTGGGATCCTTTGGTGGATATGATTTAACCCAGAAAACCAAGATTGGATTAAACACAATGTTTGGGTATTAAAAATAAGACTCCTCATTGCAATTTCTTCATTGATGATTTCACAAATGAGAAATGCAGAGTTTATTATTGAGGCATAATTCTTGGTCACATCTTCTAGAAAAAACAACAACTATGAACTTAGGCTTTGCAGGGAGAAGTTGATTAACCAACTTTTATTCTTAGTGAGCAGAGAGGAAAATTTGGTGGGGGGTAGAATTTGGCATTGGATTTAGCTTTAGAAAAAGTACATTTTGAGCAAGTATGGATGAAAATTTGCCCTTTGGGGTGATTTTAGAGAAAAACTCTGGCATAGGAATTTTTTTCCTGCAAAAATACATTTTCTGGTCTCATCTGATCTTTATAAACTTCAGTTTCCTTGCAGAGATAGCGATGCCATTGTTATGCCTACTATAATTGTGAAGAAACTGTTGAAGTGACTTAATAAGGGTCCCAGATGCACTTGGGTAGTTTGTGGTGGAGTGGGGCTCTTGGGAGACTGACTGACTGGAGGGGTCTAGGTAATGTCTTTGGAACTATGAGCTGGCAGTGGGAAGGCTCCAGTGGATCAGAGGCACAGACATATGCAGTCAAGGAAACAACCAAATTGGACCAGACAACCTGTCGCAGCCAGGCAGGTGTGAGGTAGTGACAAGATGACTGCAAATGAGGTAAGAAAGAGAAAGCTCTTGTATGGAGAATCATGAGGATTCTGATCAAGAGCAGGAGCACCATGAACCTAAATGACGACCTCTGCAGGCAGGCTGGCAGGGGAACTTCTGGGCAGGACAAGGCTGAGCAGAGATGCTAAGGGGTTGAAGACTCTTGGCTGCCCAGGGACATTGAGCAAGTCAGTGGATTTTTCTGAGTTTGTTTCTTTCTGTGTAAAAATAAAATAAATTATGGCCCCCAGAAGGTGAAGTGTTAAGGAGATTAAGTGAGAATCACTTATCCCAGTCCCTGGTCCATGCTGGAGTTCAATACAGAAGTTTTGAATAAGGGCCACCAAGAACTGTCATGCAGGTGAGTTAGCAATAATGCGGAGACCTGCAGTTTCTCTAGGTAAGGGTGGAGATGGGGTTTATGTCTAAGAATAAAAGAAAGACTCTAAGGGCAAGTGTCTTAGAAAAGAGCTCTTTTATTATTATCATTTTGTATTGTGAAAAAGCAGCACATTCGCACGCGCTTGAGCGCACGCGCACACACACACACACACACACACACACTCACACATACACCCCAAGTAAAACTGAGATGCTTCCTCCTGTTGAAGGTGAGTAAAGTACACTAAAGAAAAGGCACGCACTGGCAGGTGTCCACACGGGAGCCTCTCAAGGATCACTTGATGATGATGCAGTTTTCCTCTTTTAGAATCTCCTAAAACATGCCATGTTTGCAAGAGGGATGTCAGACTTCTACGTTGCTTGCCCAGATATTGGTGAGGATTAAGCCAGGGAAGTGCTCTGACCTAAGTCATCTCTGGTACAAGATCAGCTCTATGTATCTGAGTTCACAGGAGGGCAAAGCCAGAGACATTGGGAAAAGTCAGGATATGTATGGGTTCTATGTAATTGCTCACTATGAAAATATATATTATTTGCAAATGTTTATTGTAAAATCCATTGTAAAATACAGCTCATTCTTGCCTCTTGAGAGCAAAGTCATTATTATGTATTTCTGTGCTATTATTAATGCCATCACTGTATCCTTATGTTTTATATCTTGGCTGGATCTGTCATTAATTTATTATGACTGTATGATTTATATTGGGGAGATATATTACCAAACATTTATTTAGGGTGTTAAAGAGTGATAGAGGAATTGGCTTTGCAAAACCACAAAATAACGGAGATGACTACTGAAGTGTGTAGAACCAGGCCAGCTATAAAGAGGAGAGCAGATTTAATAAAACCATTCTTGGTTGCCTTGTTTGCTTGAGTTCTCCCAGAATCACATTCTTGATGAATTTTTCCTTTGTAAATTCTTGCACCATGCTTCTAATAAGTAGGACCTGGTGTCTGAAAGTCCTACCACTTACTTATTCTGCATTGTTCTTTCAGACTGGCATTAGGTGGGCTCAGCACCAAAGGAGCCACATTCACTCATGCCACTTCAAAGGCCAAAATGGCATCCTTGTAGCTTGCATTGCTGGAGGAGATCTGTGGACATCAGATGTGGCCATGCTCCTTCTCCTTTCTTAGATCTTCTTGTTCAATAGAACTTGCAGAGCATAAGCTATCTATCCATCTCTGATAGTGAATTTGAGGGCAATTTCAACAAATTAAAATACTCAATCTTAATTTTGGGACATTAGGAAGAGTCAAGGTCTTCCTTGGGTTTCAAAGAACAATATGATGGCCTGGCATCACAGATGTGTCCAGTCTAGTTGTACTTAACCTTTGTTCCAAGATCTGGGATGCATGGCTATCATGGGCAAAGCTAGGCATGGAGAAAGAGCTCACTGCTCACCAGGGAAAATGGTGCCATTTATCCTGAGAATGTGCAGAAACAGCATTTGATTGGGGAGAGGCCTTAGGTCATTTATCTCTCACTTTTAAAATGATGAGATCGATGCGCCTCCCCCATGGGCTGTCCCCCTTCTATCCAGCAACAATACACTACTTCTTTTCACAGAGAAATATGCTTCCAATAAGGGGGAAGGGGGGCAGGGGGTGGTAGTAAAGGGGATCAAGCAACTTTCATTGAAGGATTCATTTTTGATTTAAATATTTTGTTCTAATCTCCAACTTCCTTTTTAACTTGGCAGAATGACCAAAAGAAAAACAATGTCCCTCCCTAGCCCAGTTTACAGCCTGCCAGAGCAAAGGATCTGGTTACTTCTTCCAAATTGTATACATTGCGTTGTTCAATATATTAGTTTTTTTTTTCTTTTTAAATCTATTGCTCATATACATAGGACTTTCTTTTAATGGCATGTCAAAGTGGACTATGGTGAAAAACCCCAGGAGAAAAAAGAAAGATTGAAAAATATAGATCAAATATAGCCAGCTATTTAATACTTTTTTTTTTTTTTTTTTTTTTTTTTTTTGTTCTTTGAGTATGTTGTGGAAGGAATTCTCTGCAAGTGATACATCCTGTAACTGTAGGCAGATGTAATCCCCTGGCCGTGACACCAGCAAAGATTTCCCTTTGCATTGGAGGCATCAGCAGCCATTTTGTTCCCTCCCACCTGGAGGAAGTGCACAGGGAGAAAGGAGGCCACTCAGGGCCATGTGCATGCCCTTCCATGCTCCGTAATTGCTTTTTATAATTCCCATGCTGCCCTGGGAGCCTGGCCTTGGAAAGGAAAGAAACCCAGGGTGTTGTAGCCTGGGGTTGGAATCCAGGACTGGATCTCAGAAAGTTCTTTCTCCTTGTAGGTACTCTGACCCCACACATTGCTTCCAGCCTCAGGGCACATGCTGAGGTTGACTGTCCAAATGCAGTTGCTGCTGTTTTCAGGGTTCGCTATCAGTAGGTGTTATGAGGTCACTGTTAGTGTGACATGCATTTGGACTTTTACCTTTTCTCTGTAAACATGTAAAAAACACATTGAACTTCATGAAACAGCTTGAGGTGGGTCTTGTTAGGCAGTCCTGAGAAGCATGGCTGGAGACAATGATTTGCACTCATCCAGTGGGGCTATGGGACCATGGAAGAGGAGAGGGATGGAGACCACTGTGGGCAACTGGAACTTAATAGTGCTCAGCACTCTTGCTGTTTAGAGCTAGATCTTTTGGGGAAGGAAGCTGTGTTGTGAATTGCAGGAGGTTTAGCAGCATCCCAAGCCTCTACTCATGAGGTCCTGGCAACTCTTCCTGGTAATTCATCGATTGTGATATACAAAAATATCCCCAGACATTGCCTTATACTCCCAGGGAACAATACTGCCCGTGGTATAGAGCCACAGGAGCCAGAGCACTATGGTGGCAGTCTGGCTGGCTTGCACAGAGCTGGTAAAGACCATGTAAGCACAGGTGTGTCTGCTGCATCCTCATCTGGAGCCAGAGCAGCATTTGGGGAGACCAAGGGGTGGCCCCTCAGTGTTGGCTGACTGCAGCCAGCTGCTGGCCTGAGGCAGGCCTGAGATAAAACCAACAGAAATAGTTGTTTCGGGTGACTCCTTCCTAACGCTGCAAGCTCCCATTAACCTGGTGTCCTCTCATCCTTCACTCCCATAAAATCCTCCCCAAGCAAAGGTTAGATAAACCCAGCTCTCCTTCCCTGGGCTGGAGACATTCTCAGGGCCTGGAGAGAGGTTGAGCTAAAGGAAAACAGGCTTTCTCGAGCCTACTTGGAGGAGGCAGGTTTCCCCCATGGGCCAATGCATTCATTTCTCAAATCAACCCTGCAAAGAAGCTCTTAGTAACCTGTTTTGCACACTGGCTGGGTCACTGCCCATAGACACACAGCTTGGAGAGGGGCAGAGATCAGATTTGATCTGTGCTCTCTCTGCGGGTAATAAAAATGGTGGATTTTCTGTTCTCCTAATGGGTTGGAAAGGGTGGGGGCCATGATATTTTAGAAAGAGGAATTTTGGGGTGATTCTAATATATGGATGAATGCTAAAGAAGCCCAACTGAGAAGAGAAATGGGTCCGAGTCTGAGAACTGAGCTTTCAAAGGAGTGCAGTGTGTGAGAGTAGTCAGTGACCCTCTGCTTTCTCCAAGGCCTGAACTTTGACTCATTAATCATGCCAGGGCTGTGAATATGTTAGACCCCAGGAGCTTCCCATAGGGCGCTCTTTCTCATCCACTACTATACTGATATTATTCTAACAAAGCTCTAGCAAAGATCCTTGAAATAGCCAAGTCCAACGGACATATTTCTGTCTTCTTCCACTTGACCTTGACTTTGATGCAGTAAACCACTCCTTTATGGAAATAATTTTCATTTGTTCTATGGTCATCTTATTCTCTTTTCTTCTTCCATCACTCTGACCTTTTTCCTTGTCTCCTCAGCTGGTTCTTCTCCCACAGCTCACCCTTAAGCATGGACTCCAAAGACTGCATGCAATCTTGGCCTGATTATTTTATCACTTAGAGTTTTCCCGGATGATCCTATAGATTTAGTTCCTGAATTTAAGATTGACAACTTTCAAGTCTGATCTCCAGATAAGACTTTGGGGAATAGGGGGCATTTTTTTTTTTTTTTTTGGTACTAAAGATTGAACCCAGGGACACTTAATACTGAGCCACATCCCCAGCCCTTTCATGTATTTTATTTTGAGACAGGGCCTCACTAAGTTGCAGAGGCTGGCTTTGAACTCGTGATCCTCTTGCCTCAGCCTCCTGAACTGCTGGGATTACAGGCTTGTAACACCACATCCTGCTTAGGGGGCATTTTTAATTGAATGTCCTATGGGTAAATTGAACTCAACAAGTCAGCAATTAATATTGTTAAGATTAACTATATTAATCTTCCTCCAGGTGTTCTTACCTCTGCCCTCTTCTTACGATCTTTTCCCATTCATCTATGTAGCTTTTTGAGAAAAGTGATACTAAGCTTCTTCCTTTCATTGAACCCTTTCACCTACCTCCACCCCACGGGTCTCATTCCACCCCCAACATCTCTTAGGCCTGCATCGTCCTCACTACCTCTTGCTGCTGCTTCTATTCAGTGATCATTATTATTTTTCCTTGGCTATCATCATAGCCTCCAAACTGGCCTCCCTTGTCTCTGGGCCTCTACTGCTCAATTGTCTACCTCTGGCCATTCTTTCTAAAAGAAATCTGACTATTGCCACCTTCCATTTGGAATTTTAAAAAGAAGTCCCACCACTTTCAGGATGAAATTCACACAGTTTAAACAAACATACCAAATCCTTCACTCCCTGAGGAATGAGAATATCAGAGTGGCTAAGAGTCAATACCATTTGGATTCAAATGAATAACCCTGGTAACTCGGGAAAACTACATGCCTCCTCTCAGCCTGTTTTCTCTGCACTAACAAAGAGATCACAGTACTTGTGTTCAGTAGTCTCCCTTTATCCACCTCTTCACTTTCTGAAGTTTCAGTTACTTGTGGTCAACCATGATCTGAAAAATCATTATAGTACAACCAGAAAGCGAGATATTTTGAAAGACCACATTCACATAACTTTTATTATAGCGCATTATTATTTTTTTTCTATTTTATTATCAATTATTGTTGTTAATCTCTTCATGGGCCAAGTTAATAAATTAAAGCTTATCATGGATTGTGTAGGAAAATATTTTCTGTAGTTTTAGGAATCCCCTGGGGGTCTGGGAATATATCCTTCTCAGATAAGGGGAGACCGCAATATAGATTCTATAAAAGGCATCTGACCAAAGCCTGGACTGCATTAAGAGACCAGTGAGTGTCCTCTGTTGTCACTGTGGCCTGATTTTCTAGGAGGCTGTGGTATGAGGTAGGTGGGTGCTTGTGGAAATCTCTGTCTGCCACGGGTCCTTTCAATATTGTATCCCATTCCTTTGTCTGTGACAGACTCACTGGCTCAGGGCTGGATAAGGACTAAGGGACACAGGAAGGATCAGCACACTGCCAACATTGGCAAGTCCATTACAAGGTGGCGGCCCCACTGGAAAAGGAGAGGTGGAGGGTTCCTGGGGGAAGAGCAGTTGTGAGTCTGCTGTGCCTGGCCACGAGCTCTTGAGGTCGCTCAAAGCACCTACTGACTTATCAAGTTTGACACTGACTGCTGGGCTCAGACCGCCTCTTGTCCAGGAATGCGTCACTCTGCCCTGTGAGCCTCCTCAGGAGCCCAGTTATAGCATCTAGAGCATTCCCAGGCTGTGCTGCCTGAGCACTGAAGCGGTGGGAAACACGAGAGCCTTTATTCTGTGCAGCTTGGCAGTGGAGCTGGGCAGGGAAGATGAGGCTGGTGGGCCTCTCAGAGAGGAGAGCAGCTGTGGCTGTGGGAGGGAGGATGGCAGGTCCCCTTGGAAGGGTCCACCTTGAAGAGAGAGCTGAGCCTGTGGGCTGTGTGGTGACACATGCCTGTAATCCCAGCTACTTCGGAAGCTGAGGCAGGAGGATCCCAAGTTCAAGGCCAGCCTCAGCAACTTAGCAAGACTCTGTCTCAGAATAAAATTTAAAGAAAGGACTGGGGGTGTAGCATATTAGTAGAGTGCTTGCCTAGCATGAGAAGGACCGGGGTTGGATCCCAAGTACTGAAAAAAATCAAAGTGAGCTGGAGGCCTGGTTGAGGTGGGAACAGGGAATGTCACATCCCAGCAATTGAGTTAGCTACTTCAGTGTCAATGACAGTCCCTTTAGTTTTTTTTTCAAAGCTCTTTCTCCGACATTTATTCCTTAGAGGTTTAGACCACAGGTTTTGGAGCAAAATTCCCAGGGTTTAAACCCCAGTTTTGCCACTTACTAGCCAGTGTGAGCTTAAGTAAGTGACTACCTCTCTGTGCCTCAGTTTCCTAATCTGTAAAGTGGGGATGATAATAATAGTACCCACTTTGTGGAGCTGTCATAAGGACTTAAATGAGTTGTTAGAACAGTGTTGGGCCCCCAGTAAATGCTGCCGATGGATAGAATCAGCACAGATTACAAGGAGGCATTTAGACTGCAGGTGTAGACTGAGAGACAGAAGTGAGGGTTCTGGTCTCCTCCACATCTCTGATGGTCTACATTGCTTAGCCCTCTGACCTTAGTTTCTTTACCAGCAAATAGATTTGGATAATATGCTTCCTCCCAGGCCCGGGTTTTGTAGCCTGTCCTAGGAGGAGTCTGGCTGTCCCCTCTCTCCCTGCCATCTGTCTTCATCTTCTATTCCCAAAGGCATGGATTCATTTTCTTTGGTTCCCTCTTGTATAGAGAGCTGCCTCTTAGGGGTCTGCTTGCCAGCCCACTCCCCTTGACCCCCGGGGGCCTAGAGTGGGAAGAGCTCCCTGCTCTGACCAGCTTTGGGAACCACCACCTTCCTTGTTCTTTGTCCTAAACCCATCTTCCTTGCCCTTCTACCTTCTGCCATGTGAGGACATTACAACAAGGGGCCAGCCATCTTGAAAGCAGAGAGCAGCTTTCACCAGACAACCAAGTCTGCAGTGCCTTGATCTTAGACTTCTCCGTCTCTGGAACTTGAAAAACTAAATTCCTTGTCTCTGTAAATTACTCAGTCTGTAGTATTTTGTTATAGCAGCACAAACATACTGAGGCAAACCCCCTATAAACTGGGGTAGTGGGAAACCCGTGCTTCTGTCGGAGCTCCTCCATCCCTCTGAATTCTTTGTCTCAGTGCACAAGGGCTTCCAATGCCACATGCCACAAGGAGAGGCTCTGGGGAGGACTCTCCTGCTGCTGTTTCTCCAGCATGTGGCAGCAGGACTTCTGTCTGTTACTGCCAGGGGGTGCTGCTCATCAGGACTGCTGCCTGGCACTGAATGAGTGACAGCATGTTCAGTCAACTAGGCCACACATGTGCTGTCTCACTGTATTCTCACAAAATCCTTATGAGGTAAGAGCTTTTCTTCACATGAGAAATGAGGAAACTGGGCCTAACAATTTTATTTACTGGCCTGTGTCACATATTTTAGAGTTTTTTAGTTTTTCAAATGAAATGTGCTGCTTGTACCTACTTTCTGGTGCTCAATATCCTTAGCAGTGGACTCGGGGGCCCCTACCCAGGGGCTGGGTCTCTTGTTGATGCTCTCCTCCATTTGACACCACCCGTGGCCCCTGCCCTGACTCTGCTGTTTTTGTCATTTTCTCTTGTTTTACTCTATTCATGCCACAGATCCTCTTCCTTTACTCCTCCCCCTCATTACCCCCATGACACTTTGTGAAGTCATTAAAATCCAGCGTGAGCCAGCATGTCCCTCGAAAACCCTGCTTTTCAAACAGGCTGTGAGCCTTTCCAGATTCCCTTCTTCCATCGCTGCCTGCCACTCAGCTGCGTTTAAGCCCCCTGCTGACAGACGGACTTCCGCTCTTTCCTAATGTGACTCTCCTGGCCAGGAATACTCTATGCGCACATTGTTTCCAGAATGATAACTTATGCAAAGTCTTAACATTCTGAGTCTCATATTCTTGAGAATGATTCTTTTCAGAGCTGTAGCTGGACAAATCCTTCCCGATGAGTGTAAGTTCCTAAGATTGTAGTGTGTTAGAGCTGGAAGGCCTCTGCAAGGTCAATAGGCAGCTCCACTCTAGTGAGAGGAGGAATCCAAAACCCAGAGAGCTCAGGGGAATCGTCCACAGCCACCCACCAACTTGAACCTGGACCAGAGCCCAGACCTACAGACCCCCAAGCAGCACCCAGCACCTTTCTGATGCATATTGCATTGTTTCCACCTCCTGGCTTCCTGGTGGTGCTGACTATGGGAGAATGTAGTGATCAAGCAGGGAGAAGTCTGGGGGCAATGGATAAGAGTGGAAGCTGAGGCCAGTTAAGAATCCACTGCCGTGGCCCTAGCAAAAGAGGACTGGTGCTTTGCTGGGGTGGTGGAGGAGGGGAAGGTACAATTTATGTGGTTTAAAGATGAACGAGGCATTAGAAAAAGAGAAGGGCAAGAAGGACTCCAGGTTTTTAATCTGAGCATTTAGAAAAATTCCAGTGTTGTTTATAGACATGGGGAGTCTAAGAAGGGTGGAGATTTTTATTACTATTATTTGTTTGATTTTTAAATGGGGAGAACAGAATAAAATTACCTTTTAGTTTTAAGATGACTGGAGATGTTCAGGCAGGTATATGAGTCCGCAGTTCAGAGAGCTCAGGAGGTGGAGGGGAATTTGGGGGTCCTCATGGTGGTGAAAGCCACAGGGCTCACTGAGATGGGTCATTTGCAGAAAGAATGTGCACAGAGCCAGTGTGAAAGCAGAGACCCAGGGGCCTTGACACTCAGAACGAAGGGGAGGAGGAGGAGGAAGAGCCAGCAAAGGAGACAGAAGGAGCAGCTAGTGCCGCACAAGGAGAACCTGCAAGGAAGCTTCTGGAAGCTTTCTGCAGATAGCGTGCCAGCTTGGTGTGGGGCCCTTTCAAGCAAAGTGCCCCATCAGCTCTGTGAGGCTCCTTTCTGTGCGGCAGAAAGAAGGCTCTGCAAGAGCACGATCCCCCTGCTTTAGCTTCTGGCAAATGGAACATGTAATTTCATGATGATGATCCTCGTTTTGCAGCATGCTGTCGCTACTTAGCATCTGGTGAGCACAGCCCTAAAGTGGCGGGAGACGGGTGTTATGGTGCGTGATGACACACATGTGGCACCAAGTTCAGGAGCTTCAGGAAGGGGGATAGAACTGCCACTGGCTTAAGTGGGTCCTTCCAGGATATTAGTCTGAGGCTCCTGGTTTTGCGTATGTTTCTATTCGCCAGATACAATCGGCTAGGAATCACAGTGGAGCCTGGCGACTTCTCTAGTCTCTTTCTTAAGGCAGCCAAGGCAATCATATAGAAGTCTTACCTTTATTTTCTTTTGTAAAAATTTCAAGTATCTTCCTTCTACGTGCTGATGAGATATTTTGCATCCATTGAAATTGATGTTTCTAAAAAGTAGGTAATAGCATGCGAGAGTGCTTATATTTTCAAGTTAAAAAGGCAGACTGTAACACTGCATATTCAATAGATCACAAGTGTGTCATCTAAACAAAATGTATTCAGAAAACAACAACAACAAACCTGGTGAAGAATCTGCCAAATATTAATAGTGGTTTTCATTGTGTGGTGGGAAAATAAGCAATTTCTTTTTCGTAAACTTATGTATTTTCCAAATGTATGTATTTTCCTAATATTTGTAATGAGTATATATTATTTTAGTGCTGCCCAAGGGTGCTCTCTACCAGTCTATGTTTGGAACAGTAGTATATATTGGTAATAGTCTGTGTTTGTATTGTTTAATCCACAGCCACTAGCCACATATGGCTATTGAGCACTTAAAATGTCATCTAATCATATCACTGAGATTTTGGTTGTACTCAATTATTGTTTATATACATTTACATTTGAGTACCTACATCAGGCTAGTGACTATCGTATTTGATAGCGGAGTTTTAAACTGCAAAAAAATAATACAAAGGGATGTGAATCACCTCTAAAATAATATAAGCATTTAAAATGTGTTCTCTGTATCAAGCTTTGTAATGTGGGAGTGAGTTTGGACTTCATAATAGAGAATATGGACACAGTCCAAGAGAATACTGGAGTTTTTATTTAAATAGCTTATATTCTGGGGCAATAAAAAGTGATCTGGTATTAGGCTTGTTCATGCCTGACTTCAATTTTAAACTATAAAGAAATAGACAATAACCTGGATGTTATTAGTTGTTGTTCTGTAACAACTTCTGCTATTCCAAGTGATCTTGTTTTACTCGTGTCTTGAGCTTTATTCAAAGAGTTTGAATCACATGAGTAATATCTTTTGAGGTAGGAACAAAATTTACTGTGTCCATTTAATAGATGAGAAAAATGAGGACCGTGAAGCTCCAATTCCCAAAGTCACCAAACAAGGAACACAAGAAAAACCTCTTAGTTCTTAAAGCCTAGAGGATTTTATCACCGTTTGCAATATGGAGAGAGCAATTTCTGACAGACTGTCAGAAAAGGGAAGGGGATGTCCCCAAGGAATTGCAATGATTTCAGATTTGCTGGTTTTGGCTCAGTCCTTTAGATGAAGTTTGTTTTTGCTAGGCTTCTTCTTCTTCTTTGTTTCTTGGCTTGTAGAACTGTCTTTAGTCCTCAGAAGGCGGGGCACTGTGCATCTATCAAAGATTGCCCTTGATGTGGTTGGATCTGTCTTTACACTTTCCCTGGAAATGCCAAGCAAAAACCCCTTGTCTTTTCATGTGAGCTTGCTCTGGGCCCCTGGCCCCAGAGTTCCCCCACTGTCCCCCCTCTTGCCAGGTGGGGAGTCAGCCAACCCTAATTCCACATCTGGCAATTTAGAAGACTTAGAAAGGTGCTGAACTCCCTGCTGATGGTGTTCCCTGCTCTATTGAGGTGCAGTGGACACAGCATTAGGGAGATGGCCACAGAACTCCGCTTGATGTTGAGCAGGGCTGGGTGGCCTCCCACGTACCCTGAGTGTGCGCTGGGAACAGCAGACAGCAGTGTGTTTCACACCCCGAATCCCCTAAATGTATTTAAACCTAAACTCTCAATCCTTTTTTGGTTCAAGTTCTAGGGAAAGGTTGGAGCCAGCTGTGATTAAAAAAATAGTAATAAAAAAATTGGTTCACCCATTTGTCAGTATGGCCAAGAAATATTCACACGAGCAGGACTATCCAAAAAAGTGAGGAGCAGCTCTTTTTCAAGACAGATCTCTGGAACTCACTCCTTCCCTTGCTCAATACCACTTCCTCTCCTCAAATCTCACTTTAAAACCTTCCTGTTTGCTTTAGCCTGATGACTGACTCAGGCCCCATTCATCTTTCTCTCCTCTCTCCCTGTGACCACATCCTTCCACTCTCCCCTCGCCATCCACCATGAGAACTCTCGCCTGCCTCTTGCCTCCCTTTATCTTTCAGTCTCTTGCCTATTGCCCAGTAGTGACAACCTGGTGTGTTGAGGTTCCTTGCTGGCCTGCCCTGTCACCCTAGCCCTGTCCAGACATGTTCATAAGTGTGGGCGGCCTACTCCATGGAGTGCCTGCTCCTCCCCTGGTTCTCAGAGGAGGAGGTAATGCATTTCAGAGGGGTACTTGTGCCTAAAGAGGCACTTTGCAAGTTGTATTTCACAAGTTACAGATTCAGAAACTTGAGACACAGAACACAGAAAGACCTTGTAATAGACCCGCAAAGATACCAATTCCCAGCTGTGTTTCCCTTGGGATGCTTCAGGTAAAGCCTGAAGGAGAAGTGGGAATAAAACACAGGCCAAACTGGAGCTGTTGTTTCGCCTCCAGAATAGAGTTATAATTGTCTCAACTGAGCTTCTTATTTCCCTGAAGTAACAAGGAAAGTAAATTCCTCAGCAAAGTTCTAAGGCAGGATTGACCTTGGGAAAACAATCCCAGTGTGAGCCTTTGTTTGAGTTCTTTGTGTTCAGGGGGTACACTCGGTACTTTCTAAGGCGTTCGCTTTCAACTCTGTTCTCCAATGGTCAAGCTGTGGGTTTTCCCACAATGCATCACTGTCCCCCATCCCAAGATGGCGCCTTCTCCCACAAACATAGAGGCAACTCAGTTTGTTTCTCTCTTCACTGTGTTCTCACTGCTGACTCCAAAAGAAATGCCCTCAGAACTAAGCATTCCAGATTTTGTCAGATGAAATACACACTTCTCCCATTTTTTTTAACCTCAACCACAATAACAACAGCTGCCATTTTTCTATCACATTATTGTTTCCAAAGTATGTTTGTATCAGGAGGTGAAATGCATAAGACAGGTGTTAATATTCCCATTTTAAGCTTAAAGGACTAAGGTCAACATGACTTGCCTTAGGTCACACGAGGGAGAGAACGGTGGAGTGGAGCTGGAATCCACATGAATCTTCTCTAGAAATCACACCCAACTATAGGTTTCTCTAAATGAACATCAGCAACCAGAGTGTTGAGAGAGGATGACTTTGGGTAGCAGTTTTTTTTTTTTTTTAATGTGTGTGTTTTTTTTTTTTTTTACGTCTGTCTCATTTAAAAGCTTAAAAGTGAGTCAGCTTCTTCCAAGCTTACTCAAACAGGTGGCACAGTGATAGAGGTCAGAATTATGCTTCTGGTGAAGGAAACTGGGATTAAGTTTGTAGCAGTTAATTCTGCTATGTGAAAAACAAATAATAAAGGTGTATTTTTTTATTTAAAAAGAGAAAAAGAAGTAATTTTTAAAAAACGGGCCATCTGGGCATGATGTTACACACCTGTGAACCCAGCACCTCAGGAGACAGAGGCAGGAGAGTCACAAGTTCAAGGCGAGCCTTAGCAACTTAGCAAGTCCCTATATCAAAATGAAACATAAAAGGACTGGGGATATAGCTCAGTGGTTGTTATGGTTTAGATATGTGGTGTCCCCCAAAAGCTCATATGTGAGACAATGCAAGAAAGTTCAGAGGTAAAAGATTAAATTATGAGGGCTTCAACCTAATCACTGGATTATCCTCTGATGAATTAATTGGTGGGTGATTATAAACAGGCAGGGTGTGCCTGGAGGAGGTAGGACACTGGTGGTGTGCCTTTGGGATTTACATTTTCTCTCTGGTGAGCAAAGGTCTTTCTCTGCTTTCTGATTCCCATGTCTGAACTGCTTTCCTCCTCCACATCCTCTGCCTCACCTGGGGCCCAGAGCAACGGAGTTGGTCATCTATGGACAGAGACCTCTGAAACTGTAAGCCCCAAATAAACTTTTCCTTCTCTACATTGTTGTCAAGTCTTTTGGTCACAGTGATGAAAAAGCTTACTTAAACAGTGGTACAGTGCCTCTGGGTTCAATCCCCAGAACCAAAGAAAGAAAAAAAAAACAACCAACAAATAAACAATAACAACAAACAGTGCTCTAACTCCTTCCCTAATTTTGAGGGAGATGTACATATAAATACACATGTGTGCATGCATGTTTGGGTGTGTATGTGTGTATTAAATATACATATTTAATTATATGCATTTTCTTCCTTTTCTGTAATGTTTCTCTGAAGGTCAGTGGCTGGTCCTGCCCTTGGATGTCCCAGTTCATGAGATCTTGACCGATGATTGTGACAGGTGATTTGGGGAGGGGGACAGGGAGAGCATTGTTAGCACAGATGCTGGGACCCTGAGAGCAGTTGCTGAGCAGAGGTAAGGAAACGTGGAGCAATGGTCAGGAGGGTCTCTGTGTGGTGCCGCTGTTCCACACCTGGGATTGGCGACTTTGGAACTGGCTGACGTGTTTATTTGGTGTGAGGTCAGCTATAGCTCTGAGGGCAATAACATGATCCCCGTAAAACAGACCCCCCAGGCTGGACCCCTCCTGCTTGCTGCCTAATAAATGAGACCTTGCTGTCAACTCTCTGTAAATGGTGGATTCATTCACTCTCCGTGTTATTACAGCCTCTTCCTTGCCTTTCTGTGTAGGTCCCATTGATGGCTTTTCAACCACTTTCCTCTTTGTGCTATTTCTTTCAGATGAAGAAGTTTGATTTCTGTGCCTAGTGCTCACTCCAGCAGAAAGTTTTATGAAAAAGTTGAAGCTGTTGGTTTTGGGAAAAAAAAATTTTATATGTAAGAACAGCTGAGGGCTGGGGATGTGGCTCAAGCGGTAGTGCGCTCGCCTGGCATGCGTGCAGCCTGGGTGTGATCTTCAGCACCATATACAAAAAAAAAAAGATGTTGTGTCCACCGAAAAACTAAAAAATAAATAAAAAATTCTCTCTCTCTCTCTCTCTCTCTCTCTCTCTCTCTCTCTCTCAAAAAAAAAAAAAAAAAACATAGCTGAAAAGATCTGAACTTCAGATTGGACCACAAATAAATGTGAATTAATAACACAGCTCTCTTTTCAAAAGCCAACAAAAAATGAAGACGTGTGTGTGTGTGTGTGTGTGTGTGTGTGTGTGTGTGTGTCTGTGAGAGTGCGCGCTCCTGTTTGTTTTGCCAGAGCAGCTGTTCTTACCAGTGAGCTTATGCTTGTCATTCTTTCATGTGTCACAGTCAGACCTAGGAAATTCCCTGGGAAGTCCCCTCTATCACAATGCCTGCAGTTTTTCCATTTGAGTGTGATTCTGTTAAATCTTGAAATATTTTTTGTCATCACAAAATGGATCTTTCTATGGTTAAGAGAGACCACAGAGTGTCCCAACAGAGGAGCAGAGTGGACTAGGAGATGGGACTCTGGTCTCAATTTTAGCTCTGTTATTACCAGTGGAGTCACTTCAGGCAAGTCCTGTCATTTTCTTGGTCTCAAGTGACAGTCTCTGTAGAGGGAAATGCCACAAAGATGCTGAAAGCAAAAGTACCGGCCATGATGCTTGAGAAATGATTCCTGCCTGCCTGTCTCCGTTTCCTTCTGTAGGATGAGGGACTGAACTAGACCATCTCTGAGTTCCCCTGCAGCTCCATGAGGTTTTGTTGGCAGCATCTTGACTCTCCAGTATGTCTTGATCTATTAGATCCCACTCAATCATAATAGCATAGTGATTTTGATTTGGTATTATAATCTATTTTTGTCTTATTGATATTTAATTTACATTTTCTATTATATGGCTTTTGTTTGCGTTGTCACAAATTCTTTGTGGAATATGAAAAAATATATAACTAGATGGATGAAAGAATGCATTAGTTGCAAGCTGGGAAATGATAATATCACTACCACGAGTATAACAACTGTTTTTATTGAGTGTGTACTATATGAAAAGAACCGTGCTGAGGTCTTTTTGAACATTATACATTAGGTCATTTAATACTCATAGTAACCTTGAGAAGCCATAATTATTATCTCCATTTTATAAGTGGGGAAACTGAGTCTTAGAGATATCAAACAATGTTTCCAAGGTTACACAATTGGTGAGTGGCAGGGATGAGCCACACGTTAAAGTCTAGCTAACTCAGAGCAATGATGTGTGGGCAGAAGCAAAAACAAATCCCCAAATCCCTGATTTGAAACCCTTACTGATTTCCATTGTGTGAATACTCAAGTGACCAACTTTAAGACCAGCTCAAAAAATTCCTGAATATTGTTAAATACTCTGTTCTTGCAGACCAGTAGGAGCCGACCCAACACATTCCAGAGAGAACCTGTGTGATTACCACTAGGCTCCCCTGCCTCTATAGATTATAGGCTAGGAATGCGGATGAGAGGAAAGAAATAAGAAAGGGGAGATGGTCATGGACAGAGAAGGTAAGAGAAGTCAGATCCACCCATGTGCTCATTCTCCTTCATTCATGCCCTCCTGCATTCATCTCACAGGGACTTTGAGAGCACCGGCAAAGCACTAGAGCCTGGGATAAGGGCTCAGGATGCAGACATAAGTAAGATGAGCAGGGGCCCAAGCCTAAAGAGGCTGGAGTGTGCTGGGGTGAGAGAGCACATCATGTGATAAAAGTATGTACAAGGGTCTGTGGGAACCATAGCGAGGGAGGGGTTAATTTTGCCTGGTGGTCCTTGAAGGACCTAGATCCAGGTAACACATATTTTGCTTTCTTTCCAATTTGTGGAGGGGCTTTCTTCACTAGAGAGGTATATTCAGGTTAGCTCCCTGTATTTTAGAACTAAGGAGAGAAATCAAAGGTGGGGCCATGAAGGAGACAATGATGCAGAAAGTAGGCTCCTTGGAGTTAGGGATGCTATCTGACCCACTCCTGTATTCCTGATACCTATCCTGGGCACATGCTTGACAGTCAGTAAATATTTGTTGATAATGAATCATTGATAAATAATGATTTGTGAACTATGGAGAAGACTGTTTGATACAAGGGGACCAGTAGAAGTAGGAACATAAACTGTGTAAATAGGGATCCCTATGCATTCATGGGCAGAGACTCCGGATTGGGGTAAAGTACACTAGGATTCAGTGTCCTGGAATAGTGCCATCTGGCTGGCAGGCAGGATGGCAGGATATGACCTTGCTAAGGATGATGCACAAGCAGCAAATCTCAGACTCCAACTGACAAGGGACAGGTAACGTCACAGTGAGCTTAGCAAAGCCAAGAATTATGTAATTCGTTGTTTTTCTTTAAATGTTCAGTATAGGAGAAGCTAAAAGCCAATCAGTAGGGTTGAATTTGGGGTTTAAATGGCTTTAATTTGCATTTAAGGCTGCAGTTAAGGAAAACCACGAGTTGTCTGAATACTCCTCCCTGGCACTCCCGACTGTTTGGTAAGAAGTGGATCTTCAGGTGCATTCTGGATATAATATTCCTCCTGACAATGCCTTATGTGAGTGAATGGTTCCTAGTTTCCAAGGACTTTTTCCAGAATTACTTTTACTACATCCTCCTACAATCCCTTGGGGATGTTAAAAGAGATGCAAATGCCTCAATTTTACCAAAGGAGAAAGTACAACTCAAGGCAAGACAAGTCACTCACCCGAAGTCCACAGCTAACTTCTAGCAGAGAAGGGCCCAAGATGGTTAATTCTAACTGGAGAGGCTTTCTGATCCTCCCTTCCCCTTATGATAATACCTGCCTCTTGGAGCCACCAAGTCCTGGCTGGGATACAACAGCAGCTAGAAATGGTCCTATTTGAGAACTTCTTTATCCTCAGCAAACAGCTGAACCTGCCTGCCCCAGTTTCCCAGCCACCTCATGACTCGACGAGCAATTGCTTTAACTCTGACAAAATTAGGCCACCTCCAACCTAATGGAGCCCGTGTTCAGAGTGAGACCCTGTGTGGAGGCATCTCGTTTCCTGAAAGGATAACAAAAGCATGCTTTTGTGTATATTTCACTTGATGGAAAGGAATCCCCAGTGAGGCCATTTCTTCCCCCTGAATTCTCCCAACTCCAGAATGTCTCCAAGTTTCCAAGACTGTCTCGGAAGAGCCATTCATCTATGAAGATGGACGAATTGTCTTCCAGCTCAGTAGGCAGGGAGTGTGAGAGAGAGAAGGTGAGGGGGCCAGACTAGAGATGTGGGGAGCGGCTGAGGGAGACTGAGATCCAAGGAGGGAGACACACAAGGAGAAAATGTGTGCAGACAAATGCTGACGGGCAGGGGAAGAAACCAAAGAGCCGGGCCTGGCTCTGGGGTCCCATATGCCAGAGACATTTTCAGCTGAGCCTTTGTAGGACCTGTCAAGGTCTGCCTGGCAAGCTGTCACTTCTCATCGCTCGGCTCTCACTGAGGGTCTCCGTGTCATCACTGTCATGAAGAGACCCGGCAACTGGCAAAGAATTTCCTGGGGCGCTACCTGATACACCATTATTGGCCTCTTATCATCTCAGCAGAGTAGTTATGCCGCTGTCAGAGGTAATGGAGACCATGCCACTAAGAAAATTGGCTGTAATTTATTTATCAATTGTTTCTGCATACCACAAAAGCGGCCTTCTACTTTACGGCTGGGTCTAAGGTATTTGAGAGCCCCCGAAGTTCATGGTTTTCCGGTATTCTAAGTTCTACTTATGGCCTTTCCTGTATATGACACACAACACCACCCTTGTGGCTTGCAGTCCGTTTTCTTCTTTGCTTTCTTTAGTCACAAATCATCCTGAGGCATCCCTTAAGTGCATTTGTATTGTTAAGTGCACCGGCTTGATTTGGTGTTAATTCAATTTGAGTGCCCTTAATATCTTGTGGGGGTGATGCAATGCAGGCCGCCTGTACCTTGTAAAATCGGGTCCCAGGTCTGCCTGGGAGCAAAGCACCTTTCCCATAGCCATTTACCAAAGTTGCTGATAAAATTTTCATAAGGGAACCTTTTTAGTCTGACCCTATTGTGTTATTCTACCATTAAGTCTTGGAGAACTGAGCTGGCTTCTAGTGACAGCTTATCACATTCTCCATTATTGCTGCCTGCCCAAAGAGCTAACCGACTGGGTGCAGTCATGCTCTCTCCCTCCCATCCACTTCTGGCCCGTTCTGGGAAAAGCCTGAGGGCCAGCACCTAGGGGCTAATGTGAGATGGTCTCTCTTTGGGTGCCAGAGAACTGAACTCTCTTCCTGATGAGCTGGCCCTCTTTCACTGTAGAAAGCTCTGGGGCTCTGAAGGACGTTGTTGGGCGGAATAATGAGAGGGGAAGAAGTGAAGGGCAGGCCAAAGTAGAGCAAGAGTTACAGAGCACTTTACTTAAAACAGCATCATAGGTTGAGGCAGGAGGATTGCAAGTTCAAGGCCAGTCTTGCATTGTGAGACCCTGTCTCAAAATTAAAAAAAAACACTCAGAAGGTCTGGGCAGGTAGTTTAGCGATGAAGTACCTCTGGGTTCAATCCTCTGTGGCATCAAAACAAAACAAAATAACCACCAAATGCAGGACCATCTTGTTGACACCACTCTGACCCAGCTCGAGTGAGAGGATTTGGCAGATATTTGTCTCTGGAATATTGGCTTTAGAAACCTGGAAATATGATTCACTCAAAAAGAACTTCAGAATCTGGGGTCAGCCAGGCCTGGGTCTTCATTTGAGCTTGGTGGCTAACCCCCTGTGTGGACTTGACCAGATGAAGTCTCAGAGCTTCACTTTTAGCATCTGGGAAGTGGGAATATCGATGCTGAATTTCTTGGTGGGCTTTCTGTGGGGATTAAATGAGCCAACACTCATATGGGCACAGAGAGCACTTGGCACATTCACAGTGTCTCTTGTGCTGCCTTGAAATCCTGCAGGTTCTCAGAGGCCAAGGTGAGGAAGCTGGTTCAGAAAGTGAAGAAATCTTCTGGATGCCTCAAGATGAGAAATAGGAAAAGATAGGTTTAGAAACTTGGTCTCCAGAATCCCAACTCAGTCCAGATCTCTTTCCATCTTCCCATTTTCTCCCTGATATTATCCATGTTATAAGAGCTTGATTAGGTTTGGGGTGCACAAGGCTACTTTCTGATTTATTGATTATAAGATTTCTTAACCACAGACTAACTTTTCCAGGTCATTCTGCCTTGCGTGGGGGCCATGTGTAAGGAGAGCCTGCCTGACAGTATGTGTTGCCCCCACCTGTCTGCTACATGGCTATCTAAGAAACAGAAATTGGAGGTTCTTGTTCAAGAGGATTTTTAAAATTATTGTGATGAAAGCAATACAGGTTCACTGTGGACATTGGAAAATCTGGATAAAACATAGACCCTGTAACCCTACCTGTAACTGTGAGATAAGGCGCAGTGTTTTCTTCCCAGCTCTCTAGGCATATTACATTCTGGCTCCACCACTAGAGCTAGTTATTTAACTCTTCTATCCTTGTTTCCTTATCTGTAAATGTGGGCTTCATAATAGTACCTTCAGTGGGGGTTGAGAGAAGCAAATGATTAAGCACGATCAGTGCCTGGCATGCAAACACCATGTAAGAGTTTCCTTTAGGATTGTTATTATATACAGTACAAACCTGGGATCATATGATATATTCTGCTCAAGATGGGGAGAGTTTTTTCTTTATAACATTCAGCTGCTACTATACTATAATGCACTCTTTTTTAATTTTTTGGTACCAGGGATTGAACCCAGGGGCGCTTAACCACTGAGCCACATCCCCAGCCCTTTTTATTTTTTATTTTGAGACAGATTTGCTGATTTGCCTTTGCTAAGTTGCTTAGGGCCTCACTAAGTGGCTGAGGCTGGCTTTGAACTTATCATCCTCCTGCCTTAGCCTCCTGAGCTGCTGGCTTTACCGGTGTGCTCTGGACACTATCATGCATTCTTGAACTGCTCTCCCAAATAGGGTCTCGAAGTCAGGTCAAGTCCTGCCTTTAGTTCAGTGTTCCAGGGCTGAATGGTGATAATCACATCTTCATCTTCAGAAGGGTTTGATACATATTAACTATGAATCCCAACAGCCTGATTCTGGTGGGGGTTGTTGAACCCACTTTACAGGAGGGAGAATTAAGACTGAGCAGGTACTGACATGGTTGCATGAAGTCTCTACGCAGGTGCAGTAGACTTCTTGGCTGCCAAGTAAAAGCAGTCCAGTCCATATACATGGCTGAGTCACTCCTTGGGCTTGGGATATGCCTTTATTTTGCTGGAGATTTAGGTCTGTGTGTAGCAAGAAGTAAAAATAAAATCAGGAGAAGGGACTAATTCCCAGAAACAAACAGCTCGTGGAAAGTGCTGGGAGTCTCCATGTGAAGGTGTATTCCTTTGTGGGACTCAAAGATGCTGAGAATGAAAAATGATCCTTTCAAATCACACTGGGCCTTTTCCTTCCAGAAATCAGGAAGGAAGATAGGGGTCCAGTACTGTATGCTCACCCATGCACATGTGTGCATGCGTGAGCATGAGTGTGTGTGTGCACGTGCATGTGTGCGTGCATGTGGAGAGCACATGCACGGAGGTGCGAGTGTGGAAACCTCACAGAAGGAGCAGGAGGAGCAGATGGGGGCCGTGGAAGGGAGCTGGTTTTGATGAAATATTGGCTAATGCTCGGGGTACCGAAGGAGAAGAGGCTCTGGTCAGGGAACTGTGTTACATTAGAATTTATAATAGATTAACTTATCTGCCCCTTGATCTTCAAGGGTATTTGGGGAGCTGAGGATGAAGCATTTCTGCCTTGATTTTCACAGCAAGAGGAAATCTCTGGAAGTGTATTCCCAGTCTTTCCTTCTGCACAGCCCAAGGCAGTGAACTAGCTTGTCACACCCCCATGCAGGTAATTTGGAGGAGGCTGACAGTGCCCCCGAATGCTGACGTGCTTCAAAACATCACACAAAAGAACCCTTTCAGATTCCTAGGGGGAGTTGCTGTCGGTCCATCCCAGGATGGATTTTAACATTGGATGCAAGTGCGGGGCTTCTCCTGCCACAGCACGGGCATGAAATCCATATTCATCCTGTCTGTCTGCCAGACTCCCCTCTCCATGTCCGTCTGTCCATCTGTCTGTCTGACTCTCTACCTCGCTCTCCAAGGTAAAGGGTGTTTGCTATCATGAAAACAGAAGCCGCCAAGATGTTCCAGATGAGCTGCTGCCAGGATGTTGCTTTAAACTCCAATGAGCTGAAGCGGCTGGGAAAGAAAGAGTGAGGGGTAAAGTCTGGTTTGATGTCTTGGTGCGCTGGGGAGATGATTCATATAACATGAACCCCTTGGGGTCCTTGGTTAAATCCCAATCTAGCACCCCCAGCTGAACTGGAACTCTGAAGTCCAGCCAGGAACGTTACTGGTCCTGCTTCAGCAAACAGTTGCTGGGTCAGAGGCAAAGGACAGGGGAGGGGTGGTTCTTTCACTGGAAAAATTACCTGCTGGGAAAGAAGGAATCGTATGATGTGTGTGGTGGGGAAGTCCAGCCAGGGAGGACCTGGCTCCCATATTACAAGGGTGCTTTCAGAAGCCAGAAGGACTTTTTATTGCCTGAGGGGCCTGAGGTCCCCAGCAAAAGAGGCATTGGCTCTTTCCAGAGGTTCGGCTCTGGAAGGGTGTGGTGGTGAGGGCTGAGAGCCCGGGCTCTAGATGCAGGCTGGTGTGAGGAGGGAGGGAAGCCAGGAAGGGACTTGACTGTCCTGGGCCTCACTATCCAACACAGGAGGGAGACACACAGCAGGGAGCAGGAACTGCCCTGTTTCTCTCCCTAGCCAAGTGCAGTGGGACCTCTATGACCTCCACTTTGGCTTTTGTGGGATATTTAACTGTTGAGAGCCACAGCCGGAGGGGCCCCAGCAAACTTCCAGCTGCCAGCTGATTGGCTCCTCTGTGGTGATGCTCATTGGGCTGTTTCCCTGCCCTTTCAGACCACGGAGCTGCTCATTGGGGGACTTTTTTGGCTCCGCCCATGCGACCCAGCCAATCGGCCTCAAGAGCAGGAGGAGTGGGGGAGGTTGAGAGGCTTATGGGAAGCCGGTGGTGGCAGTTGGGCTCTGAAGGTTTTCCTGAGGAGCTGTTTTGTTTGGCTGTGTGGTTCTAAAAATAAAGTTCGTTTCTTTTGACAAGTGGCTCCTGAATTGTGCCCAGCCAGACTGCGTGTGTCATTTAACACCTTTGGATACCTTATCTCTACTCCACTTTTTCAAATGTTCACCTTTTTTCTCAGACCACTCTCTCTGCTCCTCTGCCAGCACTTATTCCCTCCTCTCATGAAAGCTGTATAACCTTTCATTTAGGGAAATCCCTGAATGCTTGGTTAAGGCAAGTCTGGTGGGGAGACTTGGGGCATATGACCCAGGCCTGGCCTGAGTAATTGGCTGATAGGCCTGTGAGCCAAGTTGGTTCAATTGGAGCCAAACCTGGAACAACTTCTTCTCCTTCCTCCTCCTCCTCCCTCTTCTTCCTCTTCCTTTTCTCCTTCTTATTCTCCTCCCCCTCTGTTATCCTCCTCCTCCTCCTCCTCCTCCTCTTCCTCTTTCTCCTCCTTCTTCAACTTAACCTTTATTTTATTTACTTATTTATATGTGGTGCTGAGGATCAAATCCAGTGCCTCACACGTGCTAGGCAAGCGCTCTATCACTGAGCTACAACCCCAGCCCTGGAATTACTTCCACTGGACACTGCCTTGGAACTTTTGAACAGAGACGTTCTATTTCATCTGGGATTGATGAAATGAAAGGATAAAAGCCCAGAGCTTCCAGGGCCCACCACAATGACAAAGTCTGTCTGCGGCTGAAGTCGCTGGGAAGAGAAGCTGAGGGAGATGGGGCTGGGGGGACGGTTTCTGATGGTGTCATTTGGGCACCAGGATCTAATCACACCTGAGGTCAGGATTTACCTCTGGATGCTTCCGTTTTAACAGCGAAGAAATTTCCCTCCTGTTTTCGTCATCAAGTTTGAACTTTTCTTCTGCTTGTACTGACCACACTACATCTGTGCATTAGTCAATATGCCTTTCTGGGTTTACTGCATGGAGTGCCCCATGCCCTTCCCACTGCTGATCTATGCATTTCTTCCAAAGCTGAGGCTTCCAACTTCTCAGTTTCCCTCTCCCCTTCCTGCCTCAGACATTCTGCCCGTCTTGTGGTGTCAAGTAGGATCTCTATGAGAATGTCCCCTGCTTCCACATTTGTGTTTGTATCTTAGAGCTCCTTGCTCACCACCAGCACCCATCTAGAACACATTTCCACATCTGCATCATGAGCAGGCACAGGCACAGCTGGCTGACGCCAACATGTTACTTATGTTCCCTTGGGGGGGGGATCACCACCATCCCTTCTCAACTTCCTCCTCTTCTACCCTGTCATCTGGTCCTTATAGTTCAAAGCCAGAATTACCTTTGATTCCTTCTTCTCCTTCTTTTGGCCCCTTGCATTGAAACATCTGCCAATTCTTCAAAAATTTGTGTATGATTTTTTCCCCCATGTGTCGCCATCTTCTGCTCTACAATCTTATCATGATTATTTAAAAAAACCTCTTATACCCATTTCAAACTCTTCCACCCACCCACAACTCCTGCTTATTTAACTTCCCTAAAAACCTCCTTCATGTCACAGTTTGCCCGATGAAACCAGATTCCTTACTGATGCTCATCAATGGCCCTGTTTATGAGGCAGGAGAGGTCACAAGAACATCTTTCTGGAATACACGTGGACTGCAAGATCTCCTAAGGTGTGGAAAGTTAGCATGTTTATTTGAAATTACTAGAAATTAATTTTAGATAGTATATTTATTTTAGAACAGACTGATTATATAAAACAGACTGCAAAACTCATATGAATTCTGAAGATTACGTAGATTTGAAGGAAGTTCTGAGATTGTGGAAGTCCTCTTTTGACTACCACCCAAGAGTTCTTGGCTTTCTTCTGTTTTGGGGTAGAAAGTCTGGAGAAGCACTGGCCTCCTGAGTCCAGTCTAGGTGCCTCAATTTGGTGTCTGCCTCAGTGGGTCCTATTTTTCCTACCTTCTTCCTTGACTCCCGTTAGCTCCTTAAACTCGGTGCTCTAATTCCCAATCCGTTGCTTGTTGTGATTTTCTTTTCCAAATGATCTTCCTGCTCCTTTCCCCTATATTACCTTGAGTAGCCTTGGATTCTGCATCAATAAATGGATTATAAAATGGACAAAAATCACTGTTCTGCTCAATACTCTTAAAAGGCTCCTTCTTATCTTGCTCTTGGGAGCAGTCCAGGCTCATGGTATGGCACATTGCCTCTTTGATGATCTGGTCCCTGCCTAGTGGTGCAGCCTCAACTCTTCCTGAGCCACCCCTTGAACTTTTTGTTTTGGGGCGTGGAGTCGGGGGAGTACCAGGAATTGAACTCAGGGGCACTTGACCACTGAACCACATCCCCAGCTCTATTTTCTATTTTATTTAGAGACAGAGTCTCACTAAGTTGCTTAGTACTTCACTTTTGCTGACACTGTTTTTGAACTTTCGATCTTCCTGCCTCAGCCTCTCAAACTACTGGGATTACAGGCATGTGCCACCACACCTGGCCCACCCCTTGATCTTTGCTGTCCAGCTCCTTAAAACTTGGTAACACCCCCAAAGCATGGCAGTCACTCTTACATCTGTCTTGGTGCTCTCCATTCCCTTCTCATGTCTTCACCCATTAGACTCAGCTTAGGCACAATTCTTCTTGGCCATCATTCCTGAACTCCATCTTTTCATGGATTGAGACAATTCTGCCTACCTCCTTCTCTGCTCACTAGATTTGGAGGTCCTCAAATATAGGTAAGTTTCTTAAGTGAATGAATTAATGAACAAATAAGAGGTATCAGGAGATTCGTGTTTAATGTCTCTGTCCTTATCCACATGGCCTTGGACAAGTTACATCCCCTCTCCAAGCAGTGTATGTATCTAGTCAAGTCTGTTTTGTGTACACAGCAACTCTAGTTGGGGAGATAGATAATTGAATAGGAAATTCTCAAGTAAGAGGGGTGTGTGAAAGGACAAATGCATTCAAGGCTTTGTACAAGAAGTAACATCTAATCTAAGATGATTTGGATATTTAGTAGTTATTCCTGTAAGAAGGTGGAGAAGGATGTTCCAGGCAGAACAACAATTGTTGAGATTTGGAGAAAAGAGAAACAGCATATATGAAGAACAAAAATAAATTCCCAGAAGTTTCAGTAAGCCTGAAAAATGGGGCTGGGAAGGTAAAAAAAGGACAAGTTATTTGGGGCCTGATATTGACCTAACATATAAAGCCTTATATTAGGCTTTATCTGAGGGCAGTAGGAAGCCATTGAATGCTACAAATGCAAAACTGATCGAATCACTTGTGCTTTCTGGGATGGGATGGGGTGTTGACTTGTTTACTATTTCTCCCAGATTTGTGGTTATTATTACTTTATACATGTTGAATCTATATTGTGAGGTTCCTGTATTCCAATGATTATTATAAGGTTCTTATTTATTATTCTGGATGTTCTTTTATGTTTGTTTGTTTTGTATTCCGTTTTATCAGATATTGAAGCCGATATTTTGGCCTTTGATTCATGGTTACCTAGACTCTTTTTTCATCATTTTGTCTCTTCGTTTTCTATTAGTTTCTCTCATAACCACATATTCTTCCTATAATTGTAAAAACAATGATCAGCAGACTTTTTCTACTATACTTATATTTATTTATCCTGTAATACCTTAGATCAGTCATCCATCTATTCTACCCATCCATCCACACATCCATCTGCCCATCCATCCATCTATTCCATCTATCTACCATGCATTATCTGTCATCCACCCCTAATCTTCCCCCAAACAAGCCCAAAATAGTACTCCATTCTCATGTTTCCTTGATATCCTCCCCTTTTCCCATCCTCTTATTGATACTATTTATAGCTTTTGTTCTGGGTTATTATGGCAATTTTTTTTCTTTTTTTCTTAGTGTCTTGGTTCTTCAGACAGTAAGAAACTCTACTAACTTATTTGAATCTATTTATTTTCCATATTTCTTCCAGCAATCTCCAGGATTAACTTCTTACCTGAGCTTTCTACATAGTGCTTTGTATGGCAGACCTGCTAAAGCTCCACATGCTTGGGAATGTATCTATTGAGCCCCCATATTTTAATCACAAAGTGATTGAATATTGAATTCTGTGTTATAGTTGTGTTTTCCTCATTGTGTTTGTGCTCATTGTCTTTCTGTGGCTTTTACACTTTTTCCTCTTGTACTCACAGCTGCTGTCAATAAGTCTGAAGTCAGGTGTATGTTCTTTCCCTCTGGAAGCTTCTAGAATTTTTCTTCATCATTGACACTCTTAAATTTCATTCTAACGTGTTAAAGCATTGATTTCCTCATCTGTCTTGTTTGAAGCTTTCTTAGCTCTTTTAATCTTTAATGATGAGAAATACATTATAATTTACTTCTCCAAATATCTCCTCCATGATTGTTTCCTCTATTCCTTCCTAGACTTCTTTCACCCAGGTGTTGGCATGTCTCTTTGATTATTTCCAATATTTTATCTTTGTTCCTTCTACTTCTTTCTGAAGAGATTCTCATATTACAGCATTCTAATTCATTCTTTGACTGTATCTTTCCTGTTATTTTTCCTTGTATCAGCTGTTTTATTGTTCATAACTAAAACCATTATTCTTTTCTCTCTTGATTTCCTGTTTCTTCTTCATATTATTGACATTTTCTCTTTGAGGATATTTCTTTTACCTGCTTGTAAATCTTGATCTGTCTGTTGCATTAAATCTGCTTCATGTGGTACAAATTGTTCATTTGATCTTTCCTTCCTAAAGGTTGAACAATTCAGGCACTAGGCCTTTGGGCTGTGAACTCAGGTTCCTTTAGGGTGGCAGGATCTGTAGGACTTTGATACTAACAGAGGAGCTCAAGCCCTACTCTGAGAGGCAGGGTAAATGCCCAGGCTTAGACAATTTTTACACAACCATAGCCCACCACCCCAATTCTTTTACCCCATCCCCCTTATCACCATGAGTTTTTTTTTTTTTTTTTGCCTTTTCATCAATCCACAACTTTATTCAGGATCCTTCTTTAAATGCTTGGAGAAAAAGCAATGGGTTTTCCAAACACTGTGTGGAAATTCATTAATGGGTCATGAAATCAATTTAGTGAGTTAGCCAGAGAGAGAGAGAGAGAGAGAGAGAGAGAGAGAGAGAGAGAGAGAACAAGAAACAATAGAGAAGACTGAAAGATATAGAGGGCATCCCACCAGTAAGCCTATTGTTTTGTGAAACTTTCACGTGTACAGAGACCTGTATATGTACTGAGTAGCCATGTAAAATGTGCTTTTTATTGTGAAGGAAAGTCCAAATCCACCCTGAGGGTGTGGTGAGGAGGCAGCAGCGGGTGGAGGAGGGAATGCTCAAGGCCAGTTGGCCAGGCTACTCCTCTCATCACTCATCCCTCTCAGGTGTTGGCAGTGCTCTGGTTTAACCCACCTCAGGTCTACCACCTGGCTGATGCCGTTGGCTTCCTTCCCACAGTAGGGTGAGCAATTATCCTCCAAAGCAACATGGGCAAAAGCAGAACTAAGAGCCCTCCTGATTGCCCCCCGTCCTCCATCCCAGCCCCTGGCCCCCCACCACCTACTGGTTGGTTGTGCCATGTGTTTAGTTTACAAGGGCTTCGCCACCGTTTTCAAGTGAATCCTCCAGAACCCATCTTCCTTTTAATTTCTGTGGTTCTTCTAGGCTGAATGTGTGGGAGGGAGCCAGCAGCCTGAGCTGGTTTTCATCTTGTTAGAAGCAGAAACCTCACCTGCAACCTAGCCTAGGGCGAGGCTCCTACACATGTTCCTCAGCATCCTATGTCCTTGGCAGCCTTCACCCTGTCTCCACCGGCCCAGCCCCTCTCACTCAGTACATCATCCTGCTGGGGTCTCTCTCTTCCTCCTTGCACTACCTATTTTGACTTCTGCTTTTGCCTGTGATTGTTGGAAACCTTAGGCCCCAGCCAGCGGGGGAAATATATAGCTAAACAATTACACTGTCGAAACACTGACAAGTCCATCCTGGTTAATGGCTCTAAAAAGACAGGAGAGGTGTGAGAAACTAAATTGCTTCATATTGTGGGCCTGCAAAGCTAGACTTGTAGGACCAGGTACTTTGATGGGAAGATTTCATTTTTCTTTTCCTCTTACATTATGGATCCAAATGCTAGTCTCACTCAACATGGATGCATTACCTGAAGAATGGCTTGGATATTTGGATAATCATCTTCTAAATAGTTTCTTTTTCTCCTTTCCTATTATGGCTTCTGGAACTCAGCCAACAACAATGCAATAGGCAGGCAACCAACTGAGGAAAAAAGCAAAAAGTGCTGGGTTGCATTAGTGAATTATTGTATATTAGGTGCAGGTGGGATTCCTCAACTTCCCAGCCTGGCAGAAAGCTTTTAATAAAACAGCGTGAGCAGGGGGAGCTTCTTTTGAAAAAGTAGTGTCATGGAATTTAGGGAGGAAAGGAGAAGCCTGGAGAACTCAATGATCAGAGATATAACTGTGCTGCTGCTGCTGGGGACCAGGTCTGTGGTGGACAAGCATCCATGGGCCACCTTGCCTTATAAGGGTAGATCAAGGTATGGGTCTCAATTCTTCATTCCCTTTTGGTCGTGTTACACCTGCCCACTCTTGCCACGACCCCACAGTGGGTAGAGGATACTTCCCAAGTGCTTAACTTTAGTCTTGGCCAAATGAATTGTTTGACCAATGGGAAGTTAATGGGTATGATGTGAGCACAGGTTTGAAATATACTTGTGAGACTGGACTCATCTCCTTCTGCTTCTGCCTTTTGTCCCAGGAAAAACATGCCTCAAGTAATGACAGTCTAGGGAATATGGAAGACATATCGGGGGGCATCTAAACCCAATCCACAGGTTGGAGCCAAGCTCAGCCTACAATAGCAGCCAAATCCTTCTCAACTCAGATATGTGTGTGTGTCAGGGGAGACTTTTTGGTTGATTCCACTGGGATTGTTTTTGTGTGTGGTTGTTTGTCATGCAGCAAATCTGCATTCACTTAATAGGTAGGATAAGTTGGATATCTTATATTAAACAGAAGAAATGGGGAAGGCATACACTGCTCTTTTCTAGGTTGATGACTAAGTTTAAGAAGTGGAACTTGGGCTGAGGATGTGGCTCAAGCGGTAGCGCGCTCGCCTGGCATGCGTGCGGCCTGGGTTCGATTCTCAGCACCACATACAAAGATGTTGTGTCCGCCGATAACTAAAAAATAAATATTAAAAAATTCTCTTTCTCTCTCTGCCTCTCTCACTCTCTCTTTAAAAAAAAAAAAAAGTGGAACTACCCAGGAAACGTCTAAATTATTGCTTTCTAGGTGAAGATGTTGTCAAAGTGTACGTCTGCAATTTATGAGAAAGACCTTATATATGCATGATAACTATAGTTAACAGTATGTTGAAATTTGCTAAGAGAATAGATCTTAAGTATTCTCATTACACACACACACACACACACACACACAATTACCATATGAGGTACTGGATATGTTAATTAGCTTGATTGTGGAAATCATTTCCTAATGTATACATATTTCAAAATGTCACATTGTAAACCTTGAATGTATATGATTTTTGTCAATTATACCTCAATAAAACTGGGAAAGAAAGACCAATGTAAGGGCAATGCCATTCTCTCCAAGAAAGAAGGGCAGTTGCTAGCACTTGCTCATGTGTAGAAAAGAGATCTGAGGAATGGAATCTAGTGAGGAGTTGGGAAATAGTATTTCAAACTATTGGGTGATTGGCATCTGATGGTGCCAAGAAAACAAAAACCAACCAAACAAAAGAGACCGCTGAGCACTTGTATGATAATGGCTTAGTAAAGAGTGAGTAGAAAGTCCAATTTGCATGGACTGATGTGGTTTCTAAATCAACTCCGAAAGTATCTGTGATTTGATTTGATGGAGACAAGGTCTCAATCTTCAGCACTTACCAAAGTGCTAAACAAAGAGGAGATGCTCAATAAATTGACTTGTAATTGATAGATTATCAAGAAACTTAAACCTAATCACAACACTGCCATTAATTAATTACACGACCACAGAATAAAAGCTTAACCTTTCCATTTCCTCACATGGAAATGAGCCTGTAACTATTTGATGTCTCTAGTCTCCATAATTGTAGATAGGATAAGATGGATGAAGGCAGAAAAAGTCTGTAGTGGTCCAGGAGTGATAGAATATCATTATTTCCCCACAGGCACTGCTGTGTTGGAAGCTTCATAGTTGTGGAGCAAAAAGGTACTGAGGGAAATGCAGGTGTTGCAAGACAGAGCTCAGCCTGGAAGAGGTCATTCCCAGGTATTTTCCCCCTATGGTCTTGACAGGAAAATGGACCAAGGAGGTAACAGCTATGTGCTCTATACTTTTCCTGCACTAACTTGAGAGGCCAAGTTAAGTCCTTGGATTAAGAAATCAAGCTTCTTTTAAAAAAAAAAAAATTTATTTTGCAATGCAACATGTGTTGCCCCTTTCTTTCTTTTTTTGGTACTGGGGATTGAACTCAGGGACACTAGAGCATTGAGTCACATCCCCAGCCCTATTTTTAATTTTACTTAGAGACAAGGTCTCACTGAGTTGCTTAGCACCTCGTGGTTGCTGAGGCTGGTTTTGAACTCAGGATCCTCCAGTCTCAGCCTCCTGAGCTGCTGAGATTACAGGTGTGCGCCACTGAGCCCATCAGAAATCAGGCTTTTTATTGCTTCCTGAATTTCATGTCAGGAGTCAAATTTGATCAGTGGCAGTGTTGGACAAGCATGGCCTCACCTGTCTGCAGTGCAGGATCTAAGCCAGTAGATCTGGGCCGTCCAGCCTCTTCTTGAAGATCCCCATTGACATGGTATTATGGTTTAAATTGCACCCCCTAAAATTCACATGTGCAGTCCTATCCCTCCATACCTCAGAGTGTGATCTCATTGGAGAGGATAAAATCAAGCTAAAGGGACATCATCAGGATGAGCCCTAATCCACCATGGCTCGTGTCCCTAAAAAGAAGGAGATACAAAAACAGACATCCATATAGGGAGAATGTCATGTGTTATGGTTTAGATCTGAAGTATTCCCCAAAATATGTGTGAGACAATGCAAGAAAGTGCAGATATGAAATGGTAGGGTTGTGAGAGCATTAGCCTATCAGTGTATTAATCCACTACTATGGATTATCTGGATGGTAATTGTAGGCAGGTAGGGTATGGCGGAGGAGGTAGGTCTTTGGGAGTGTGCCTTTGGGGTATATATTTTGTCCTCGGTGAGTGGAGCTCTCTCTCTGCCTTCTGGCTGTTGTGCCCTGAGCTGCTTTCCTCCATCACTCCCGATCACCCCAGGCCCCTGAGACCTCTGAAACTATGAGCACCAAATAAACTTTTCCTCCTCTAAACTTTTTCTTGTCAGGTCTTTTGGTCACAGTGGTGAAAAAGCTAAAACACAATGGGAAGATGAAGGCAGAGGTCAGAGGAACACTTCCATAAATCAAGGGGCACTGAGGATTGCCAGCAGAAGCCAGGAGAGAGCCACGGAACAGATTCTCTCTCACAGGAGCCAAATCTAGTGACACATTTTACACTTTCCATCTCCAGAACACTGAGACTCTAATTATGGGTTCAAGCCACCCAGTTTTTAACATGTTGTTACAACAGCCTTCACAACCTAGAAGATACAGAATCACTGTTCATGTCAAAGTTGGTTTCTTATTTTAACAGCAAAGACCTCAATAGTCTTTGCAATTTCCAGGTATTGTTCTTAGCCCTTTGCTTAAATTAACTCATGAATTCCTCATAAGAATCCTATGAGATAGGAGCTCAAACATTCTTACTTTGCAGGTGAAGAATCTGACATACACAGAGATGCCACAATCTGTCCAAAGTTACAGAGTAAATGTGTGGTAGAGCCAGGACACAGACCTGAGCAGACAGGCTCCTGAGTCTGTATTCTTGCCTTCCAGGCTGTGAGGTATGGCACTTACAATGGCATCAGCTTGTTTTTACAGAGAGCTGAAATCTGCAGCCTTGTTCTTTGCTCCTGGAATAACTTAGTCACTTTATCTGTCCTCCTGTAGAGATGACCTCTCTGATACATTTTTGTTACGGTTTCCAGAATATTTTCCCTTTCAGGCACTCTTTTCCGAACATGCTAAACTTTGTCAATCACCATCAACGACCACAGTTCTCCAGAACCCAGGCAGATACCCAGATGTGGTCTGAGTCTATTGAAAAAGTAGTGAAGTTATCATGTTCCATGATCTAAATATCATATTGATTTTTTTAAGAAGTTACATTACACTAATGATCACATACTAAACTTGTGGTCAACTAACAGACCCAATCAAAACTCATAGCTATTAAGCAGGCATCCCCTTGTCCATACAGTGATTTCTTTTCAACTAAAAGTTGAAAAGTAATGGACTTTGAATTTGTCCCTAATCATCTTGTTGGTTTTATTCTCCCCAACGTATTAGACTGCCAAAATTATTTGACTCTTGATTCTATAATTCATGGCTGTTTGTCTTCATACAGTAGATTTCTTCATTAGTTTGTGTTTTGAGCAGCTACTCCTCTAGGAAATTGCCGCAGTCTTGGCTGGGCACAAGATCACGAGCCACTCACAGCTTTGTAGATTCAAACAGCAATTCTTTATTCCCGAACTCACACCGGCCTCCACACATACATTCTGGGGAAATCCCAGTTCTGCCGCACAATTCACCTACTCCACAAGGCTTTTTTTTCCAATACTTTCTGAATCTCACGAGAACTCAAGGGGAACTCAAGGATCGGGCGTGCCTGAGGCAGCAGGATAAGCCCTATTCCCCCGCAGGGTACACCTTAAACCTGGAACTTCCCTAAACCCAAGTCTTAAACCGGGAAGCCTTAAACCCAAATTATCCTAAACCGGGATACTTCCTAAAACCTGCAGGATACACCCTAAACCTGGATCCACCCTGGTCCTTGAGCAGGGTCACCTTTCTCAAACACACATGCAATGTCACAGCGAATTTCCAAGGCAAGTCCATTTAACATGGGGTACGCTGGCAAGGAAATTTCGATGCGTCATTCCTACTTGGCAATGGCCCTCAGCAGGAAATTATATAATTTCTACCTTATTTCAGATGACTTAAGCCAAACACTTGTCTTAATGATATGAAAATTCTAGGCAATAGCTTGTGTGTGAGTGTCTGCTGAAATCTATACTATATTCTAGTATTTTAAAATTGACTTGACCATAGTTTTGTTTGATTTTTATTAAATTTATGCATCCTAAAAAAAAAGAAGAAGAAGAATAAATGGGTCACATTAGATTGGGTAGAGAGAAGTGATGGGAGGTGAGGAGGGGAAGGGGAGAAAGGAAGGATAGCAGAATAAAATAGACATTATTATTGCTGTGGGTATATATGTGACTGCATGACCAATGTAATTCTGCAACCTGTACACTCAGAAAAATGAGAAATTATATCCCATCCGATTCAAACGTACAATACGTCAAGATCATTGTACTGTCATGTGTAACTAATTAAAACAAACAAACAAAAAATTTCTGTGTCCTTTTCTCTATCTCCAAAACAGGAATTCTGAAGTATGCTGAGATCAGAAGACCATGGCTTGCTCCAGGCTTGATCTAACCATGTGAGCACCCCTACATCTTCTTTCCATGACCTTCCTTTGTAGCTAACCAACAATTTCAATCTGTTCCCCTTTGGGTAGCTCTTGGACAAGCCTCATGAGCAAACTTCTCCAGCCTTGGAGACACAGGAGGGCTAAATAGGTTTTCTTAGCAATTCACCAAGGACTCTGGAATGATGTCCATACCTCTGGCTCTAAGCTCTTATCTAGAAGAAGCCACCCCAAGTATCCTTCTTTTCCATGATATGGCTTGTGTTCTCTGGGAAGAATTTGGGCTTTTCCACTGCTACCTTGCTGTGTGTTCTCACCCAGTGGCCTTTTGTCCTCAATCCATAGAGACTGCAAGAAAGTCCTTGTTGCTTCTGAGTTTATAGCTCTCATGACAGGCTTTGATATTTTATCTGGCTATTTGAGTTTTATGTGCATCTCTGTCCCTTAAGGAACTTAGAAACCATTTTCCTGGGACTATGTGAACACACAGAGTTAAGCTCAGAAACACCCCTTTGAGTGACAGGTGGCCGTGATTCTACATTATTTCCAGGCACATGATTAGAGCCAAGATTCTTCTCACCACTTCCAGGAAGCTTACTGGGTTTTAATGTGGAAATTGTCAGGTGTTTTCTAGAACCCCTTCTCCCTTTCTTCCTTCCTAACAAAACCCTGATTTTCATTTAGATCATCAACTCTCACTTCAGTGCAGCCCAATAACTCAAGGGAGTATCACTGAATCCTGATTTCAGGGTGACTCCTGGTTGGCCCAAGCCACTCCCTTGCTGGTCATTACCTCTGGAACCAGGGTTTAGGGGAATTCATGCTTTATGGACCCATGAACTACTCATACAGGGTTTGGAAATGGGACTTAAGGCAGCCAAATAAGACTGAAGGGAAGAATCTTTATTCCATAATTGGGAGCTTTTTTTTTGTATCTTGCTCACTGAATATGAACAAGGAAAAATGTAGCCCTAGATGCTTTTGACAGCCAACTTGCAATCATGAAACAAGCCACACTGAAGGTAAAGCTGACACATGCAGAGGATCAGGCTGAGAGAATTCCAGAGCAGTGGAGTCCGTGTCATGATCTGCCGGCCTTCTTGGTATAGGAGGTAATACATTTCTCTATTGTTTACACCTCTAAGGGTCAAGCACATCTTAACTGACACAGGTCCTTGAGAAAATAGCAATCCTGTGGCCTTGTAGGATATGGTGTAGCTCCAGAGGCAGGTTTGCATGGGGAAAACCCAGGTTTTAAACATTGAAATGTCGGCTCTGTTTATATAGTGCAACTGAAATGTTTGCTTCTATTGATTAGTTTTTTTTTAAACCCAAAACAGAGATGCTCACTGAGCCTCAAATGACTCTTCTCCACTCACCCAATATTGTATCCCAAATATTTTATCCAAATATCTCATCTATCTTAATGACAAACTAGGTATGGTCACATTGTGGACTGGTCATGTCTTATAATTGATACATAGCTATTAAAAAAACCCAACTCCCCCTCCCAAATCCACTGCTGATTTTGTGAAACTGTCTAAATTACATTGGAAAGTAGAAACATTTAGTTTATTTTAGACATGTGTGAACAAAAAAATAAAAAAAAGAAAAAATAATATCTTAGCTCTTTTCACTTTTAGATGATACTCTTAGGAAAAGTATTTTTCTTGCAAAAATGTAAATGTTCTTAATAGTATGTCACCTCTCTTGTGACTTGGAGAACTTGGTGAATGAGAGACTTTGTGCTGTCAAATGGTTATTTCCAGAATTTCTAATCAAATAACTTATCATGAAGTGAATTATATATGGTCCAAACTCCTTTGATGTGAAATAAATTAATTCATGTCTTCATGGTAGATATGAAGGGTTTTCGCATTTTAGATATTCAGCCTCTTTTCTTTGGTGACAGCCTCATTTTAATGCCCAATGATTGGGTAGTCTTAGATTTTTTGAATCCTAAATTCTCTTTGGCTGATGTAAATCTTCAGCAGTGTTTCTGAGTGTAGGCTAATTTGCTTTTGGGGGGTGGGTAAAGAAGTGGTAATTTTTGAAAAAAAAAAAAAAAAAAGCTTTCCAAGTGTCATTTCAAGTAACCAAAGTATGATTTCTAGGTTTTCTTTTAACAGAAACTAGAAATCTGTAGTGTGTGTGTGTGTGTGTGTGTGTGTATGTGTGTGTACACATGCATGAGCTTTTTATAAACCAATAACAAACAACTTAAGAGATGTGGTCACATAGAATGGACTGCGCATCCTTTTCTTGAGTGAGAGATAATAAATCATTCTTCTCAGGTGGAATCTTTTATTTATGCTTTGGGATTCCATTTTATCGAGAAAGCTTTGGTTTTCCTTTTTGGCTTTGTCAAAGCTCTGCTTTAGCAAGTAATTCAAATCAAGTTGACATTTATTAGTGAGGACGTGGCCCACTCCAATCTCATACTCAGGTCTAGCTGATGCCATAGCAACTTTGCCGTGGACTTCTCTAGCTGCGATGGTAGGTGCGTGACGGCTCTGGTGTGTGTTTGTTGATGTATGGTTTACAAGTCAGTGAAATGAAATCACTATCCACCACCCTGCCTTACCAACCAGTGATCCAGAGGTTTGACATTGTCGTTAAAAGGGTGATAGCTTAAAATCGGGCAATGAGGTAAAGTTATGATAGTCAGGAATAAATATAAGATTTTAGTAATGGGTTATATGCTGAAAATGTCCCTATATACCAAGACACTTTTATACTCTTATACTTTTCTCCTCACCATCATCCTGAGGGTGACCAGAGCATAGGCTATTATCCTGTTTTGTGATTGCAAGAAACAACTCAGGGAAACAGTGATTTTTATCCCCCAAGGTCACTTAGTTAAAAAGTGGTCTGTCTGGGGCTTGTGCTCTACTCTCTCTACCCCAGGAGAAGCAGTTTGGAACAACAGTCTAAGATCACGTCCAAACTATTACTTGTGTTGCTCTTGACATTGACCTTTAATGAGAGTTCATGGAATTCTGAGTAAATTGCTTCGATGGAAGATGGCACTGTTCATTTGGGTCCTTGGCCGGCATGACTGTTGGGTCACTTCTGTACTGTGAATCCTTCCAAGGGTGGAGAGATCTGTCCTCACATTCCTTTCTTAGAGGCCAGAAATTCATATACTCTTGAGTGTGGAGCCCCTTCAGGTTCAGATGTTGACAGGACCCTTCGATGTTACTAGTTCCCTCATGGAAGCATTAACAAGTTTCAAGGCTCTTTCCCCATCTAAGGGGCATTATTTTGTCCTGACAATCATATCTCCTGGGATTCCTTCTTGTGATTTCAAGGACTCGTTCAGTTAACCTTTTCTGAGAGTCAGTGAAATGAAATCACTATCCAGAGTAGAGCACACTATGTTGGTAGGCTCAGCCCTCCCTTTGGTGATCTCGCTGTGTTTCCCTGTTTACAGGCACTGTATTTGGGAGCCAACAGTCAATTTTGCTGAGATAATTGATAGACTAAAGAGATTGAAACACTGTTTTTTTCTACTTGAGTTACTCTTCTCTTACAGAATATTCCATTGAGTGAATGTTGGGCACAGGTGGTTCCTTTTAAACCTGAATCAATATGTTCCAGAAGTTGTGCTATTAATGTTGGAAACCTGTAAACAGAATGCTTAAAATAAAGGTTGTTTCTTCAGATTGGAAGAAAAGTGTCTTTTGGTCCATAAAACCATTTTTTAGGGGGGATACTGGGAATTAAACTCAGGGGCACTCCACCACTGAGTCACATCCCCAGCCCTATTTTGTATTTTATTTAGAGACAGGGTCTCACTGCGTTGCTTAGCACCTTGCTTTTGATGAGGCTGGCTTTGAACTTGCAATCCTCCTGCCTCAGCCTCCCCAGCTGATGGAATTACAGGTGTGCACCACTGTGCTTGGCCAATTATTTTTTTTTTCACTCTGAAGAGCATCTCCTTGGTGGCTGATTCCTTATTCTTCTCAGCCACTGATCATTCTCTCTCTCTCTCTCTCTCTAGCTTCCTTGTACCTCCGAAATCTCTTCTAGGGATTTGTAACTTGCCACCCTTCCTACTTTCTCTCCCTACTTGGTGGCCCCAGCCCTTCATCTGCAGCTCTGATTGTCCTCTAGGCTTCCCATATCCATGACTCAGCTCCAGGGCAACAACAGTTAACATTTATTAAGATGTGTCATGAGGTTTATGCGTGTGGTGATCAGCTCAGCATTGCACAGATAGAAAGTGTCAGATTTGAACTCATGCCATCCTCTTTCTAGTTTCCCACATAGCCTCCTCACACTTCCCACTGCTTGAGCCCATTTATAAAGAGCATCTCGTGGTGCCTTGAGCCTTTGGGAGTGAGCCTGAGATGTACTCTGTCCACTCACAGAGTCAGAAGACTGAATCCTGGCAGGGTATTAGCTGGCATCTAACCCAAATTCCTTCACTTAACAGGTGGAGAAACCGAGGCAAGGAGCCATCATAAGGCTGGTGAAGTAAGGCAGTGGGGCAGAGTAGAACACACAGGGATTTCATTGTAACCTAGGGCTCAAGTCCAAACTGATAACTAGCTGAGTGGCCTTGGCCAAGTCACTTCATCTCTTTGAGCATCAGTGTCATTCGCTACAACACAAAGATCAGGACACCTACAAAAGTATGTGTGTACAGTGCCTGCGTGGGGCAGGTTGAAATAACTGATGGCTATTGTCATTATGCCTGGTCTACCAGTTGACCAGAGCCTTGCCTAGATACCAGAAGGGGCCCTGCTGAGCTGCAGAGTAGCACATCAGACTGTGCCAGGCACAGGGAAGCAGTTCCTTTGCACCTTGGTGCTCTTCTCTGCCTACACTTCTTTCCTAAGAGATCTCGTCCATTCTAATGGCTCACTGTATTATCAGAGCATGATTAGAGAAGCAGAAGCCCCCAGGGTATTATATCACAATGGTTTAATTCAGAGAATTAGAGGCTTACAAGACTGTTGGAGGAGCTGGGGACCTAGGGTTAGGGGACTCCAGCTGCTGATCTCAGCTCTCTACAGCACTGAAGTGCCCCAAATCACTGTGAACTTCAAGAATCCATAAGATAAGAAGGAACTGGAGTGAAACTTAAAAAATAAAATGGGAGTAGGCATGGGGGATGAGAAGATCCCAGGAAAATAGAAGGAAGATAATGGAGTAGAGAAAGGGGATCAAAAGGGAGGTGATGGCGGTGGTGGGGGGGACAGGAAAGGGAGGAACTGCTGAATGAAATTGACCAAATTATGCTCTGCACATGTATGAATATACCACAGTGAATCTGTGTTTTAGCATGTATATCTATAAAGCACCAATTAAAACAGAAACAATGAAAAAATAGGAAGAAGACCAATACAGTAGAGGAAGATGAGCAGGGAGAGAAAGGAAAGGAGGAGGGAAAGTAGAAGTATTGGGGACTAAAATGGAGCAAATTGTATTATATGCTTGTATGAATATGTCAGAATGAACTTCACTATTATGTATAATAATAATGTACCAATAAAAACATTTAACAAACAAAAGGAGCACACAGAAGCTAGTACACTGGCTGGTAGCTCCAGAACAGGCGACTGCAGCTTGTCTGGACACCACAGCCTTTGCCCGCTGACCACAGGTCTGCATGACGTTGACACTAACAATGCTGGCTTGGGAATCTCACTCAGGGGCCCTGAGAGGCTGTACTCCGACCCACAGCCATACTGGGAAGAGTTCTGGGAAATGTGTTTCCAGGTTCCTCCCTGTGATATGGAAAGAATTAACAGGAGGTGACTGAGTTGATGGAGAGTTATCAGTTGACAAACAAGGACACAGCTTAGATATGTTTTTTAAACATTTTTTTTTTCAGTCCTCAGCACATGAAAATACTGAGACAGTTCAGAATGCATGAGATCAAGTCCCCGTGATGTTAGCAAATATAATGACCATCATGAATAAGAATGTGAGTGTTAATTGAAATTTGGTTGTCTTTAACCTCTTCAAAAACTGCACTTTTAGCAAACTGTAGGGAGAGGGAGCAAAAATGGGAAAGGGAAACCAATGGTGGCCTTGCTTTCATCTCACTTGTTTGTTCTCTGTCCCCAAAGTGAACAACTTCTTACCAGGGACCATATGTTTTCAAGCTCACATCAGTCATTCCAGACACTCATTGAGTCTTTACCAAGCCAGATATGAGTTATGACTAAGAGAAAGACGTCTTCTGACATAAAGAGGGATACTCATAAATCAGCAATCCCCCTAATGTCTGCTGCAGTGGGAACACTTCTAGAGGATTCATAGGATGAGGAGTAATACCTTTCTTTTTAAAAGTAAAAAAGGATAATCAGGGAAATTAAAAAAAAAAAAATTCTTGGAGAAGTCCTTATTTCTGACCATTCTTTCTTCTTACTCTCATTTTATCACTTAAAGAAAGAAATCTCTAGTGCCCTCGGCTCACCCTGATGGTGCTGCTTGTTCACTCAGTTCCTTGTTTTCCCAGGGAGACTTGGCCATAGCTGGTGATAGTGACTCCCTACTCTGGGAACACTGGTTATATGAATATAAATCATTTGTGGATAATGTGATTAGCCAAGTGATTAGACCAGTAGGTTTTGGAATGTCTCCAACGGCACCCCTCCTCCACTCACATATATCATGACTGGATTTCCAATTCAGATAATGCACAGGAAGAGATAAGAACCATTCCCCACCCCCCACACCCAGCATCCCCTCCTCCCATCAAAACTCACCATTCCACCCAATGGGAAAGAAGTGAGATAATCAGTTTTTGGTTTTTTTTTTTTTTTCCTTAGAAAGTTTGCAAGATGAGGCCCAGGAGGTGAAGCATGCCAGATGTGTGGAGAGTGTGACCGCTAAGTCCCTTTGGCCACACATGCTGAAGTCATGAAGTTGGAGAATCTGACTCAGGAGTCACAGTTCAGTGTGGGAGCTGATGAAGCACCAACTGCTGTGGGATAACTGGTAACCCAGCCAGCCCCTGAGTCCAGGCCTGCGCTAAAGGTCTTCTGGGGCAGGGGTCAGTCAGAGGGAATGGAGATTTAGGTGACTTCTGGCATATTCAGGGAATCCCGAAAGCCCAGGGTTCAGGATCAACTGCTGGCTAGTATCTCTGCATTGGTGGGAGAAGGCCTGTCGATGCTGTGGATTCTTCTTGAGTAACTGGAGTCTGTCCTGGGTGAATGGTATCCACAGGCCTAATACAAATAAGAGAAAATGTCCAATAGAATAAAATGAGAGAAATGAGGAAGCCTGTACCTCCATGTGCTTTCTGTTGCAGTGATATTTTTATTAACACCACAATGTGAGTAAGCCAACGCTTTCTATAAAAACAAGGGAATAAAAGTAAATATGGGCTCTGGGCTCAACTTGTTCCTCACTGAGCCCAATTATGAGCAGTTCCTTCTCTGTCATTTCCAGGTCTAAGTGTTAGTACTTTCACCCCAGACTTGTTTGTTTAGTAGATTCAGAAGACTCAAGCTCTACAACTCATTTTCTCCAGTCTTGATACAACTTGGCAAAGCAAACAGGATCCTCCTCCTTGGCCCTGCTCATCAGCTCCGAGACCCACCCTATCCCCTAGAGACAGGAGCACCCTCCTGGACTCCCATGGAGAGAGTCCCCAGACGAGGTCCTACAATTACTATTGCCCCACTGGCCTGGTTCACAAATGAGTTTGGTCACAATCACCTGGGAAGCCTATTATAAGTGCAGATTCTAGGTTGCCAGCCCCAGAGGCCTGGGTGGGATCTTCACTGAATCTGTAGCAAGTTTCCAGGTGAGTCAGACAGTTGGTGAGAGTGTCTGGCCTGACTGGGGCAGCTGCGTGGGAAGACCTTTCTGCAGCGAGCTGCTCCGTCCTCCCTCCTCTGGTTCCCCCAACGCAGCAGGTGCAGACGTTTGCTAACAGAAGTTCTTTGCTATATGTCAGAGCATTTTACAACTAGCTTTCTGCAGAACAGTAAAAAACAAAAGAGTTCAACTTAAATAGAGCCAAATAACTTTTACCGGAGCAGTAAAGTCATTTCCCCTCTGAGTTCTGCTCTGGGGTAGATCTAAGGAGCTCGGTTCACTCTGGACCCTTTAGCAAATTTATCCTGGGCCCACCTTTTGCAGGATTCATCCTGCAAAAGAACCTGGACTACTAGGTGGGATCTCCCTGGCCTGTTTTGGATCTGTGTCCTCAGGGGTGAGTGGGGACTGGCTGAGGCCTCAGGTCAGTTGGGTAGCAGAGCCTCATGTCCCCCTGTCTGGCTCTGTTCCACCTGGTGGCCTTCGGAGCTCAGCAACATGGGTGGTCTGCGTGCTGGCAGAGTGCAAGACTGTGGGAGTTCACAGCCCCCTCTGGGGGACATGACGAATGGCCTCGCTGACAAAACGTGGTCTGCTTTCCATCTCTGAGCCATGAACGGTTTCGTTTTCAAAGCACGAAAACAAACCACGGGAACCAGACACAACACACGCAGGCCACAAACTATACAGCCATTTTCTTGTCTCAAATAAGGGACCTGCAAAAGTAAAAGAAAAACGGCTTTGTTAGAATACTTTGATGAAAAGCAAATATGCAAAACTCCACCAGAGGTTGTAATGAGACCCCCTTTGCCTTCCCTTGCTGGTCCTCCCCCTGCCCTGGTGAGGACTTGGTTCTCGCTGCTGGGCTGACCTACCTGGTGGTGGTCTTTCTAGGAACTTTTGCATTGTGTGCCCTGCCCCAGTGCTTCTCAGAGGTCACCAGGGAGTTGAGTGAGGTCAGGGACTGGGGGACATTGGGACAGGCCAGTGCTCTCAGTCCCTGCACCTGCTAGTCCTGTTTCTACCAGATTTATTTAAATTAGTATTATTAAAGTCTCTTTTGAAGAAAAGGATTTGGCAGCTAAAGAACATTGGAGATATCCTGACTACTCTGATCTCATGGCACTTTAATGAGCAGTTCCAGGGAAGAAAGGAGGAGGAAAGAATAGCCATTTGACAAGAAGTACCTTGATTTCTGTGCTTCTCCTCCTCCTGGTGGTTGTGCACCACCTCCCTCTTTCACCCTCTGCTCCTTCCCTTAGGGGTATGCATGATCATTTTAGGCTGAGTTATCAAGAGGTAGAAAGCACTAGCAAAAGAATTATGTCTCTATGTATTGTGAATGACAAGACAGACCTGTTAGGAACCGATGCAATAGAGGAGTTCCCTGCCTCTGGGATGCCAGGGTCCTGGCTGCCATGCTAGCTCATGGACACACAATCTATCCTCTCTGTGTTCCTACAGCAATATGGGAAATAGAGCTGGTAACTTGGGGTGCTGCCTACTTACAATGGCTTGTCTTTCTATGTACCTGCAAAGAGTGCTCCTTATTGGCCATGGGTATTTTAAGTGGCTTTGTGCCACTAGCCATAGTTAATTGAGCCAAGCTGGACCAATGGATCCTATCCTTTCGGGGACCCGCCCTGAACAGGAGCTGAACACACCCCCTTAGCCTTGAGTAATGGGGGTGGGAATTGGCATCGCACACAGTGCAAGGCAGGTGGGCCTCACCTTCGCTGGGCAAGGAAGTGCAGCTCTGGGATTGGGCTTCACCCAATGGGACTGGGCCACATCCCTGTGTTTGCCTTATTTGAGTGGAATTTTCTATCAAATGTCTTTCCCCTAAATAAAAACAGAGGTTCATTGTGCACTCACTCTCTTGCCTCTTGCCTCCCTTGTTCCCCTTGCCCTCCAGCGTGGTAGCTGAAGTCTCAGAGATGTCCCTGAGCCCCCAAAAAGGTATTTCTGTGTTTGTGGGGTTTTTTAGTTGCCAGCCCAGCCAGCTGGTGACACTTTCCCTTGATAATGATTAAGACATGGACTCAGGCTGAGACAGGCGATGTAGTAAGAGGCAATAAAGCTTACGGATAGAACGAACACTGTGAGCAAAGGTGGGAAGACATAAATTAATATAGAGCACCCAGAGAGCTGTGGGCCCCTCTCTCATCAAGTTAAGGCATTTGACAGACTTTAGAGGTGTCTTAAACACGAACATGAAATGATCAAATCTAGAATTTATAATGTTAAGCCTGGAGAGGTGGTTAGAAGGATCCCTCTAAAGATGGATCATTTGTTTACATCAGAAAAACATTTATGGAATGAGTCTACTCCTTGTGTCAAAGGAGAGGGGATAAGTTCCTAAAGTGTGGCAGTGACTGTGAGGAAGACCAGTGAAGAGATTCACAATGCAGGCCCCACAGGACTTGGTGACTGATTTGATGCAAAGGTGAGGGAGCTGCAGGAGTCCAGGATTACTTAGTACACAAAGGGATTACTTAGTACACAAAGAGAGAGGGCCATTGTTCCAAAGGAGACTCCTATGGAAAAGAGCTCTTTGGGATATAGTGGGGAGTGGTGGGGATGTGTGTGGAAACCAGCTTTCTCCTTAAGGAAGGGGAGATTCTAACATTTCCGAGGACTTTCACTTAGTTAACCCACGTCATCTATAAAACTACCGTTCAAGCAAACAAGATGACAAGATGACATGAAACATACACAGAGTGCTGAAGGAGGTCCTCAAAAAAGCATGCTATTAGAAAGGAGAGACACTCCAATACTGTTGTGGAATCCCTGTCAGGAGAGTTTTGCCCCTTGATGATCTAGCACTGGATCTGAAAACAGTTACCTTCAGCAAGGGAGGGCTTCTTTAGGGAACATAGAGAAGACTTGGGTCCAATGAAATATGCAAGCCCAGCTTCTTATGGAAAGACACTCAGAAGATCTTATTTTCTGCCTGTTCAATTTTCCCTATACCTTTCTTTTTTAGAACTTCCCTAAAGTCTGTCTCCCATGCTTCTGAAATGCACTCTCTACCTTCTCTCCCTCTTTCCCTCTCTCTGACACACACACACACACACACACACACACACACACACACACTTTGAAATATGGAAAACTATGGGCTATTAGAATGGTCTTCTGTATCACTCCTGTAGAAATGGCAGAAAGATGTAGTGGTCAGGAATTGAAGGAAAATCAGGGACTTTGGTGCCAGACAAACTTGGTATCAAATTCTGTATCCAAAATTGCCAGATATGATCCTAGTCAAGGTGCTGATTTTCTCTGAGTCCCAGTTTCTTGAAAATGGCATAAAACTTTAGAATGTTGAAAGGTATATATTTGATAAATATTACAATGAAATGAATACTATGTGACTATACACTATGACGGTTTCCCTGTTTCATTGCTCATCATTATAAATAATAGTCCCAGCTTATCCTCCAACAGGTGAAATTCTCTAGAAACAAAACTTTAGCAAATATCAGTGTGGAATTTATTCATGTTTTATTTAATTACTTGGAGCATTTAATGAAAGAATGAATTATTAAATGAGAACATTGATTGTTCCCTGTGTATGGCAAGAAGATCTCCTGTGTATGCTTAAAATAGCTCCATAAAATGTAGAGCAGGCCATAGTAAATTAAAGAAAGGAAGGAAAATAGAACAAGAATTGAAAATATAATTAGCTTGTAAGTCTGCATAAGATGACAGCCACACCCAACAACCCTGCACCCAGGACTTCCCGCTGTCTAGACCAGTGATGAGTGCAGACACAGAAGAGAGTTAAATGCCGCTACAAAAAATTGAAGGTGTGTGAGTGCTTGGCTGATGGTTCTGAAGAAGCAGACTCTGTGTGGTTAGGGTGCTCCTCTCCACCCCTCTACCCTACTTCACACACACTGTGTCCAAAGGCCTGCTCTTTGGCACCTCTGTGGGTTTGTCCAGTGGAAACCCTAGAGAGATATGAAAGGGAGGGAGAAATAAAGATCTGAAGTGTTTGTCCCCCTGGTCCTCTCAACTTAGGTCACTGCTGCTCTCCTGTGGTCTCTCCCTCCATGCCACATTCCTTCCTGTTCTAGAAACCACTACCTCCCTCATCTTTTTGGACCAAGAGTGGTAACAGGCCCCTTGATTTTAGACCTGGGGCACAGGTCTAATTGTTGTGTGGCCACTTTGCAGATAGTCCTTTTATGAAACCCTTCTAGAATCCTTCTAATCTGAGTGGGCTATCTATTTCCTGCTGGGACATTGAAGGAGACAGTCGCTCCTGATAGGAGGTGGGTCTCCCTGTATCAAAGGGTGAGAAAACTGGAGGAAAGGAGACAAAAAGAGAAACAAAACTCAGAGAGAAGGCAGACTCTGAAGGCAATGAAGAGTATCAGAGGAGAATAAAGGAGGAGAGAAGACAAGGTAAAAATCAGGGGACACCAATTGAGTGAAGGAGCTATGAATGGGGGAAAGGAATGAAGCACCAACCTGGCAGGCTGGGACTCACCAGCCTTCAGAACATTCCAGATGTCAAGTGAAAGCCACTTGAGCTGGCCCACTGGAGGAGCTAGAGTGTGGGGGCAAGGGTGAGTGGAATACTGGGTATGCCAGGGGCCTCTGAGCGCTTCACTGTGCTAAGATGCAGTCATGGCCTCGATGGCTTCAGTTTACATAAGCTTATGTCTAGGGGATAAAGCTACATCCTGAGTCACATATTCCAAAGGAGAAAGCAACGTTTGCTGAGGTCCCACCCCTTGTCATAACAGCTGTATTTTAAACCCTCATAGCAACCTGAAAGGAGAGTCAAGTTCTTCCCATTTTGGGGAGGGGGTGAGGAGGTGTTTACTGAAATTTAGTAACTTCCTGAAATTATACAGCAAGGGGCTTTCAGAAGTAGGAGCTGAGCACAGCTTTTCTGATTTCATTGGCCAACCTTCAAAAAGGAAGAAATCTTCTCCAGAATGATCCATGAACATTTCCAGTAGTTGAGGCATTATTGTACACATCCACATTCTCCTGGTTTTCTGGGGGCAAACCTGGTAAAGATGGCATTGTATATAAGGTACACCATTTACTCTGAGGCTCACTGAAGTACCTAAGTGCCTTTTTCTTAGTAGATCTTATCTATGTCATCTGTAAGACTCCCAAGGCAGAGCAATATTGAGCTTTAAATAGAGAGGGCAGTGGTGGGAGATAGAGAGATGGACAGACACCCAGACCCTCATTTTCCCCTTCTCTGCACCCATGCCCTGTACTCCAGGTAATGGCCAGCTCTATGTTGGTACCAGTTAGTGTCATGTGAGGAAATACTGTATGGGATAGTAGTTAGAAGTATCCACTGTGAGAAAAGAGGAGATTAAAAGAGTGGCTTTAAAGGGACATGAAAACAATTAGCCAAGCCCTTCTAAGCAAGCGTTCCATGCAGAGCAATCCAATAGTTACCGAGAACATACACAGCACAGTCTAATCAGTGCTGGGCTATCATTTAGCTGCGTGACTTTGGACTAGTTAATTAGCATTTCTTTCTTCCCAATGAAGAAATAAAAACTTACCCAGTCATTATGAAGATTAAATTACATTCATGAAAAATACAGTATCTGAAAAAAAAAATACAGTGCCTGAAGTGTAGTGGGTCAGAATAAATGGTCATCAGTGTCATTTATCATCCTCATCACAGCCTGGTTCAGGGGATGTGTCAGTAAGAGCCTGATATTTAGAAAAATGTGCTCATTCTGAACAGTGTTTCTCAAGAGGAGTACCAGCAAGCTGGCTTGGGTTCATGCCTCTCAGTGTTGGGGGAAGCCACCGAAGGTCCCTGAGCTTCAATTTTGGCACATGGAAATGGGGCTAATAATGTGTCAGCTCACTGGCACACTGTGTCAATGAACTAGAGGAAATGAAGCCTAGTACCTTAGAACACGAAGTTTTAAAGTAGCAGGAGCACCCGTAAAGCATGCCACCACCAATCAGGTTTTTGACATGTTGAATTGCAATTTCAACAGTATGTGTTCCAGAACCAACATTTTAAAGATATATTTTCATTTCCAAAAGCAATTTCTTCACTCATTTTCCCCCTGGAATGTTCCCCCTTGGAAGAAAGAGTCTTACAAGTGTTAGCCAGAGAAGGTGTGTAAATTGGGTTTGGGGATCAATAATGTCATGGTGTGCTGTGCACACATGTAGGTACATTATGTTCCATAAACTGAGGCTGTTCTGAGAATTCTCATTCCCAAGTACTGGGGGAAACTCTGACATGGAATTGTCACTAAGGATATAATAATAAGCCAACGATGACGTTGCCCCTCCTTGGGAATGTTTTCATTTGAGAAGGTTTTTATTTTAGTAATTTCTTTTAAAAAAGCACAAGGCAATATCAAATGCAGTTGATTCAAGAACAGTTTAATGAGTGACCATTATATGAAAGTCCCTAGGCTTGGAAACCTCACCTCTTCAAGGCTTATTTAAAATCTCGAATTTTTTGGACTGAGGATGTAGCTCAGTGGTAGAGTGCATACTTAGCATGTGTGAGGTCCCAAATTCAATTCCCCAGCATCATGAGCAAGAGAAAGACAAAACAAAACAAAACAAAAATGACCTCTTCTAAGTTCTTGTAGGTTTAATAAAACAAAGCAGCAGGTTTTTAGCTACCCTTACAGGAGTTAACCTCAGTATTCCCCTTAGAGGCAGCTGCACGTGCCAGTGAGGATGCACACTGTTCCCCTAATTTTATTATTCTAAATTTCATTTTCAACAAAGAGGAACCAGGGCAGAGAAGTCTCCAGGTGACGTGTCATTGTACGAACTCTCAGAAGGCTCTGGAGGCAGATGAGAGAGTGAAGATATAGATGAACGAGATGAAGAAAGCTGATTGGACTGGAGATGAAGCAGCTGTGTCCAATGGGCTCTGATGGACCAATTTCTAAACATCTCTGATGGTTTTTCAAAGACCATCATTACAGGCATCCCCAGTGACCTCCAGAACAAGTGTCTGAGAAGCAGGCACTGGAAGGACCTTTGTATGGGGTATATCAAGAGGACACTGACCCTCAGGGACGTGCCCTGACTGGCCACCTTAGTGGCTTCTGATGGGGGAGCTAGAATTGGCACTGGTTGGCAGTAGGGTAGTGTCAGCCAGAAAGAGATGCCACAACCAAGCTGCTTCATAAAGATTGTGATGGAGGAAAAAAAAAAATGGACCCTCCTGTGCAAGTAGTTAAGAAATTCAGAACAGACATGAGACAAGTTGGTGTGTGTTGGTCAAATGTGAAGGAAATAAAAGAATGATTGTAAAACACCTACCTACCCTCTCAGTGACCATGACTTGGCTGTGGAAAAAGGCCAGCCTACAAAAAACCAGAGATGTTTTGAGAAACCAATCTCTATGGAGATAGCTTACAGGTTAAAATATATATCCATCTTACTAATCCCTGCTTTGCAAAAAACATCAGCAAGTGTGTGTAATACCAGCAAACCCTGAGCTCTCAATAAATCAGAAAACAATGGAAGCATTGTCTGAACTCACCAAATAGTCCTTTGCTCCCACAGTGCAGAACTCTCTAATCTGTGTGCAGCCAAAACTCAGCCCAATCTTATCGAACGAAATTGATTTATGAGAGGAAAAACCTAAAAAGGGAAGCAGTAAAATAATGATATTAATTCTAATAATACATTGACTAGTGCTCACATAAATCACCCTCTCTATTCAGATTGATTTCATAAATGTAAAAACTCCAGGAATAAGCCCATCTCCAGCTCAGACAGCTACCAGGGCCTCCTCATGCAGATAGAACTCAGGAAAAAGGGTGGGGGGTCTGCTGGAAGTTCAGAGGAATTTTGCCTGAGAAAGGCCTGTGGGATCAGCCCCAGAGGTACCGATGTAATTGGCCACACACACAAATGTTGCCGCATCCGAACATTTTTGGCGACTCATGAAAGCTCCTTTCCTAGAGGCCACTTGAGTGTCCAAATAAAAGGGGATTTTTGTTAGTGAAAACTGGAAAGAATAACCCATCCAGGATCAGGCTAATAGGGCCTGGCCTGTTAAAATGTAGCACTGGGTTGGCCAGGGTTGGAAGTGTTACTGGCAAGGATTTGGAGCAGCCGTGGGGGAGTCAGGCATCACTCACAGGGAGAACTCCTCTGATGGTTCAGGGTTGCTTTCCTCAGCCCAAAAGAGCTTCTGCTGGGGCAGGAATCTTCCACATGGGGCAGATGGGAGAGAGTCTGGGGTTGTTCCTTCCTCCCTCTGGCCCAGATTCCATACCCCACCCATGAAGAGACTTCATGATCCTAGGGGAGGGGGGCTCCGTGGCTGGTCTGGTGCTGTGTGCTGCCTGGGAACAGCAATTGCTCTCTGTGAGTTTGCAGGGTGTTGACAGGCTTGGGCCCAGGGAGCTAAGAGGGAAGCAGTGAAAGCTGTTTTGCAGAAATCAGGCCACAGAGGCCTTTTCTTATCACCAAAGGGCCCCTGGCTGAAGAAAACTTTGCTGCTGCTTGTTTCACAAAGGAAACTCTTTCCCCCAGTGCAGGCCCAGCTCAGCATTTGAATGGAGCAGAGGCCTGCTGGCTCTGCATCTATAGTTACTAGATAAAATACAGAATGTCTGATTAAATTTGAATTTCAGGTCAATGTTGGATATTAGCTTGTATAAATGTGTTAAATATTGTATGGAAAATAATTATACTAAACAAGAATTGCTTGGTTTTCTTTTTTTCTGAAATTTGAGTTTAACTTGGCATCCTGTATTTTTATTCCTCAAATGAGGCAGAATTCTTAGATGCTCCCTGATGGCTCTTGCCCCTGAATCATCTCTTCTCTTGAAGGGAAGATGGAGCCTGTGGATATAATTCCTGTAATTATGTTATATTTCATGGCAGAGGGGATTTTTGTAAATGTGATTAAGGTTACTAATCAGTTGGTTTTGAGTTAATCCAAAAAGCAGATTATCTTGGGTCTAACCTAAGCATATCAACCCTGTAATTCTGAGAGGCCAGAAACAGGAAGTCAGAGACTCTAAGAAGTTGAGAATGTTCTGGTGGCCTTCGAGGAGCATATTGCTGTGTTGTGGACAAGGCCACAGGGCAGGGAGCAGCATCTAACCTGAGAACAGCTCCTGGTAGATGGCTAGCAAGAAAACAGTGAACTTTAGCTCTACACCAAAATGAACTGGGTTCTGCCAATGACCTAAAAGAGCCTTAAAGAGGTCCCAGGCCTGAGAGAGCAGAAAAGATAGCAGGACTGGCCAACACTTTGATTTCACCCTGAGCACAGAACTCATCTGTCCTGTGCCAGATCCCTAATCCCTAGAAACCATGTGCTAAAAATGGGTTTTGTTGTAGGCTGCTAAGTTTGTGGCAATGTGTTATGCTGCAATAGTAACAGATGCATTTGCTAAATTTGGCAGCCCTCTCTGATCCTATGGCCTCTAAGATAGGGGTTCCTGGTAGAGGCAGCAAGGACAGAGAGGAAATGAAGAACAGGGAGACAGATACACTAGACAAACTCTAGATTAGGGAACAGGATAGAAACAAGAGGGACGCTACAGCCCCCAGGCTTCCATTTGGAACTGAATACACACACACACAGTCTCCCTCCCTCCTTTCCCCTTCCCCTTCTCCTCTCTCTTTCTCTTTTTCCAGAAAGGCATGGACGATGAGCTTGTCATCTGCCTCAAAAACAGATGCAGTTGCTGGTTCAGTAAGTAAACATGTGGTATCAGCCAAAGCCCATTACTCATCCAGAGCCATAAAAACATGCATTCCATTCAGGATAAATGTGTGAGAGAGAGAGTGTGTGTGTGTGTGTGTGTGTGTGTGTGTGTGTGTGTATGTGTGTGTGCACGTGCACACACATTGGAGGAAGGTTATAAATATAAACAGAGAAGGTGAGAGCCTGCCAGCCTAGACTCTCCCAGAGCATGGACTCAGCTTTTGTTCAGATCATGTAAATAAGCCCTCAGAGTCTAAAAGAAACTTGGATATACTTTTTAAGAGGGTCAGAAGACCTGTTTGTGTTTTTCAATTCTCCAAATGTTCTTTTGCTTATGGATTCCCCTAAAATGTCTTCCAGCGGTTTCTTCTGTCCCTCTGGCCTCACACTGCCCTTGAAAGTGGCTGGAGGAAACTCTTAGGTGTCAGCCAGTCAGTATGGAGAGGTTCTCTTTCATCCCCTGAGTGTCTGGAGATGCGAGTTTAATGAGAGGCATCGACCTTTGAATTATACAAATGGACCTCTTTAGCAATCACTTCCCTCCCCAGTCCATACCCACCCTCAGCTTTTAATCTTCTCAATTATATTTCCTTTTCATTGATTACTACTTTGCTAACTTTCAGATTGAGCAGGCAGTAAAACCTCAGCCACACAGGTAATGCAATTGCTTTTTGAGTCTGACGCCTGCATCTCACCTCCTGAGGGGCCCACAGCCCCCCTCTCAACCCTTTTTGGGTCTTGGCAGGTCCATCGGCCTTCAATTGATTTTGCAAGATGGCCCCTTCCATCCAGAGATCTGTGCAATCCTGGTTTAGAAGGAGGGGGGTTCAGTTGCGAGTTGTAAGTAGCAAAGAAGAGGGGGGTTTGCAGGCTGGCGAGTGTGGGAAGGGCACTCACAGACACTGGCCGCTTATAGCCAGGCCTGGGAGTGGGCAGGTGATGGCCTGGGAGCAGGGAGCCCTGGGTTTCTTTCCCACCTCTGCTCTGACTTTTTGAATGACCTTCACTGAACTACTTAACTTTCTGTGCTTTCCTCTTGGTGCCATCTGTAAGGGGGAAGACAATGGCACTTGTCTGTGAAAGTGCTTTGAGGGATACTGCATAAAAGATGTCATATAAAAGCAAGTGATGGGCGCAGTTTCCCATAAAGAGCCCTTGTTTTCATCTGCAAGAGGCTTCATTTGAAGGCTAAGAAGAGAAATTGAGAAATTTCCTTGATATCTGAGGCCAGGCGGAGGACGTGGCTCCCGACCAGTGAGAAATCCCTTCTGTGGCTGGGGGCTCCAGAGCTGCTGCTGGGATGTCAGCTCCCGAGAGGCATGCTGGGAATCGGTTGGCAGAACAAGCAGCTCTGAGGTCTCTGTGCCGAGCGGCACCGAGGGCCATATCAGGATTAGCCAAGTGGCCTGACATGCGGCCAGGGGGGGCTGCCTCCCAGTGATTTACGGGCATTGACGTGGGGACCCAGGAGGAAGGGGGGCAGAATCAGAGAAGTTTGGGGACATTTTCAAAACTGGAGGTCGTTCAGAGGAAATTACTCAATAAAAACCAGGTTTCTTTAACTGAATAGATCAATTTACAGCTCATAAGGTGGAAAAAGTCCGAGACTTCAAGATTCCGGCGGGTGGGTCTCCTACAGTTTCCTCCCTTGGCAAGGCGGTTGTGGCTTTGGCTCTCCCACCCGGGTGCCCCTTCTGTAGTACTCAGGGCCAGCATTTTTCTCTCATCTTGTTTCCCTCTTTCTCTGCTACTTAAATTTTTCTGGTTAGGATTCTTCCCCTCCTCTCTTCCTCCTTCAAGCCTCCCACCTTCAACCTCCACCTCCTTGCAGTCTGCTTAGGGAAGCGCCTATCACTTTGTTTTCCCGATGACACGAATTGGTTTCCATGATTGCCCCTCAACTGCCCGCCTGCCCCACTCCCTCTGTTTTTCCCTCAGGTTCCCACAGCTTCTGCTTGTCTCCTCCAGCTGCCCGTAGTCTGTTTTTCTACAATTTCTCCCTCTCTGCCTTTTATCTTCCCCGCCCTTCTCCTTGGTTTTTCTCTTGGCCTTTCTTGGCTCCTGCTTGATGTCATTTATCATGAGCATTCAATGACACCATCACCTATTGACTGGGCTTCTCCGTCATGTTGCAGCAACAGTTCTTGGGAGGCAGGATCACAGGAAGATGGACAGGGCCCTGATGGAGTTGTAATAAAATTCCATCATCTATCAATCATTCATCCATCCACACACCCATTATCCATTCATCCATCCATCCACTACCCACCCATCCACCCACCTATCTACCCAAGTCTTCATTTCACCATTAATTGATTTCTTCATTCAACAAGCATTCATTGAGCATGTGCTATATGCCAAACATTCACCATGTACTTGAGAGAGAATAGTAATAAAATATAGGCATGGGTCCAGACATATGGAGCTCAAAAGGAGAGGCAGACATAAACAATCATACATAAAAATGTAAAACTTCAATAAATGCTAAGGAGAGGTGTATAGGAGCAAGATATCATCTCATTGGGATTTGACCTACTTAGGACTGGAAAATTAAAACTTAAGCTGAGATCTGAAGGCTTTGAGGAAAGAATCAGCAGGCAACAGAAATAGCTTTTGGTAAAGAGAGACCCTCCTCACCTCTACCATATACTCTCCCCTTTTCTGGCCAAGAATTCCCATTCTTTTAGTAGAATTCAAGGATATTAGGCCACCAATATCAAAGGCAACACATCCTATGGGATAAAAAGGGTGATTTCAATGTATTCAGACTAAATAGTATTAATGGACATCAATTCCTCCCTGGGAATAGGCCTTAAATGAGGTAGAAGAGGCATTTTACACCTGAGATGATGGACACTAGGAATCCTCTACCCACTCCACACTGTGCCAGGAGGACTGTGAGGGCTTGAGGGGGGAATAGGACACCCCCGCCCCAGCCTGCTGTTCCAGATGTCAGCTGGGTGGCCCCCAAAACTGCTCCTTCTTTCTCTGGGACCTCAGTGCTTCCATAAACTTTGGAGAGCAGGCAATTCTAGAAGTCCAAGACCTCCCTTTTCCCTCTCACTGGCACTGGTCACAAATCCAAAGCGGCCATTGGGTTTCATGGCTTGATGGCCTCGTAATTGTTATTGGAACTCGTCTTGGATGGATTTACGGTAATGAACTCACCTAATAGCAAACCCGTCACGGGGCCTCTCTGCAGACAGGCTCTTTCCTGAGTGAAGATATTAGAAAACCATTCTGTAAAGGAAAAGCAATACCGACTGGTGACTTTGAGTTCAGGAAAAACACCACTGTTTGGGTTTTTCTGTCGGCCTCTAACTTTAAATGCTACATTGGCCGGTTGCTAACCTACAGGGTTTTTGGCCAGGGCCCTATTTATTTTGGCTCTAAATGTATGTATCACAAGCAGTTTGTGTATTTTTGGGCATGTGTGTGTGAGCCTGTATATGTTATAAACTCCAAAACTTTTGAACACAAGGTTTTGTACTTTTTTTTTTTTTCCAAACAGATTCTTCTGGCCAAGAAAACTGGCACCTGGCAGGCAGGGCATCCATGTGCATTAACGACCTGCTTTCAGGCCACCTCACCCCGTCACAGCCACCCTTTGGCTTGGCACAGCCTGGCACTGAGCTCTCTGGCTCCCCTGGACCCCTGTCTTATTGAATTATGAATGAGGGAGGTGGCTCCTGCCCAGTGAAAGGGGCTCCAGGGACAGTGGTGCTTTCTGTGTCACCTCAGTCTGCAGGCGAACACTCAAGTATGCCTGGGATAGGGAGTTTTCTTCTATCGGGGGCCAGAAAGCCTCCATGTTTTTGTGGCTTGGCATTAAGCAAACAACTGCTTTTTTGTTCTCTCCTCAGATTATTTGTCCAAACAAAAGACAGCTGTCATGGGGAGAGAAGTACAATTTTTTCCAGCATTTGCCCCTTTCTGTGCCCCTCCGCACAGCATGCTTTCTAACTCTGTGCATTTCCATAGCTCTGGGTCGGATTTCCAGTCTGCAGAATGCAGGGTTTACTGCTCTGGAATGCTATCGCCAACAGGCCTCCTGACCTCAGGCAGCATTGGAGCTAAAGGTGACATTCACAGGATGGCACCATCCTCCCCTGAGTCTCAAAGCGTTCTCCAAGCCTATAAACCATGAACCCAGAAGCATTCCCTTGGGAACAAAAGTATGGATAAACACTGAATCCTGAAATGAAAGAAGAAAGGTTGTCCTCTTCAAACTTCCATTTCTTTAGAAAGTTCAGAAGTCAGATCTTCTGCCTAACAAAGGATTGTTATGGAATTGAGAGTCATCTTTAGAAAAGACATGGCCTTAAAATTTGTATCTCATTAGAATATGGTAAAATATGCTAAACAACAAAATTAAATGATACAGAATTTAATCTTCCTCAGAGGCTTCTTGGGATTAGGTGTGTCCTTATCTGCCTGGCACACTCATGATTCTCTTGCAGACTTGGGCCAAATGTCACCTTCCAGGTGAGGACTTTGTTGCCACAGGACCTGGATCTGCCCTCTCCCTCCCCTGCAGAATTGGGGCTGCCTTGTCTGCTCCTGCAAGCCCTCTCACACTGTCACGCAAAACACAGCAGCATTTACACTTTGCATTCTAAATAATTTTGGACTTACAGAGAAGTTGACGAAAGAGTAAGGAATTCCTGAATACCAGCATTTCTCAACATTTTTTCTGATTGGGACTTCCAAAAAACATTTGCAGACATTTTTTTTCCCCTAATTGCCCTCTGACATGATTTTTATTTTTTATTTTTTGGTGGTACTGGGAGTGCCCTACTACTGAGTTTCATCCCCATCCTTTTTTATTTTTATTTTGAGAAAGGATCTCTTTAAGTTGCTGAGGGTTTCACAAAGTTGGTGAGGCTGGGCTTGAACTTGGAATACTTTTGCCTCAGATTCCCGAGTAGCTAGGATTATCCGTGACATGAAATTTTAATACACTGTATATCTGCAAGGGACTCTACATGTAATTGGGCTTTATATGTAAAATGGGTAAGATACTTTAACCCCTACAAAAACAATTTTCACTCCCTTGAGTGTGATGGTGCCTCTGTGGAGAATGTGTTCTATGTACCATTTGCCCACATTCCTCAGATGCTAATATTTTGCCATAATTGTTTCATCTTTCTGTCTAAATGTGTTTGTATACAGCACACACGATTTTATGCACAAATTAATATATATCTAAATATATCTATATCTATATCTATATCTATATATACATACATTTGTATTTTTTTTCTAAACTCTTTGGGAGTAAGTTTCAAAAATATTATGCCTCTTTACCCCTACATACTTTAGAAAGCATCTCCTATAAATGATGACTTTGTTCACAAATTCTAAAAACACTTTCATCCTTTCCATATGGTTGTAAGTTCCTCAATCTCAAGAACCCATGTCTGAACCATTTTTGGAGACTGAGTAACTGGGATAGGACCTGGCATGTGGTAGGAGCTATTATAAAATAATAAACTTTATTATGTCATAGATACTATGCATTTATTATGATAAAAGTTTTATTTTAATATGAACTATATAACAGATAATGTGCACATAACATATGTGAATATGTTATATGATACACACATATATAAATATATATATGTACTGTGCATAATAATACAAAATTGTTACTGACATGTGAATGAAAAACTCAGGATCTGATATAATATTCAACCACAAAGTATACTAGCTTTGGAAGATAGAAGAAATTGGGTAGAAAATTCACAGACTTTGGAAGTTGCTTCAAAAATAGCAAATTAAAAAAAGCCAGTGATTACACAGCTGATGCCAAGTTTGTTGAACAAGAAAGATACTCCATGTTAGCTCAGCTTTCTAGTTTTGGAGAAGGCTGTCATTCCAGTCTCAACACTTAAATTGCTCTTTGGGAGACAATATAATTTATTAACTAAAACACTTTCTTGTCTCCTTGGATTCACTCACAAGGCTATCAACAGCCTTCCATTTGGCAAGTAAACATCAAGAGACTTCTTAGATTTTGTTTCTTATTTTGTATGTGCTAAAAACCAAGTTAACTAATCCATTTATTTTTTTTTTAATTTCCTTAAATGCAAAATGAGAGGCACACATTGTGCCTCATGCTGCTTCCTAAGACACTGGGTGTGTTGGGGGTAGATTCTTCATGGATTCCTAAATGAGCAGTTGTAGAACAGGATCCCAGGGACTGGAGTGACCCAAATATGACTTCTTTCAGGAATTTGGCATCATATGAACATACTCAACATAAATAAATTCCCACTCCACAAAACATTTAAGTAGAATATATGCTCATGTTATAGGTGAATTGTTTCATAGTGCCACAATGCTATTTGACAATCCTGAGCATAAATGGAAAAAAAAAGCACTTGGTATTCTGAGCATGATTTAAACCTTTCTTGACCTTCCTGCAGCCTACCAAATCCCACCGTGGTGTCCCCACTGATACCATTCATCTCCATGCACACTTTGGAGGCAGCCCCCTCACCAGGTTATCCAAAATCCTTTGGAGAGTGCCAGAACTTGGGAGGAAAGTTTGGGGCAGAGCTGAGAAGAGAGCTGTGAGAGTCAAGGAATAGAGAGGGTGAGGATGTCGAAGGCTAATTTAACCCACAGTGTCCACAAGTTACATTTCTATGCTTTGTGCCTTACACTTCCACCACAACACGTGGCCAGAAGGGGCTATTTGAATGACAAACTCTGAGACAAAGGACAAAATCACTGTGAAGCCTGGAATGAATGATAGCACAGGCTCAGCAATACCCAATTCTGAGCTGGGAGGGAATCACTGAAGATGTGATATCTTGTCTTGCAATTTTGCAGATAAAATAAAGACTCTAGGAAGGAAGAACTTCTTTAAGGTTATAAAGAAAGTTACTGAAAGCTCATTATTAGATTATGGGAGCTGTAACCTATTCAGTGGATCAATCCATTTGATAGATTAATAATTTGAAAGAATGACTGTGCTAGGTAGCAACTGTGAGCAGGTGGGGTGTGGCTAGAGGAGGTGGGTTGCTAGGGGTGTGTCCTTGGGGACTAGCTGTGGCCATGGCTCCGACCTTTCTCATTGTTTCTCTGCTACTATGAGGTGAGCAGATTTCCCCCACCCCTCCCTTCCTCCTCCATATTCTTCCTCACCTTGGGCCCAGAGCAATAGAGTCAGCTGACCTTGGACTGAACCTTTGAAACCTTGAACCAAAATAAACATTTCCTCCTCCTGCTTGTTCTTGTCAGGTATTTGGTTACAGTGGAAAAAAAGCTGACCAACACACTGGCATACTGAGGCTGAAACACGATTTTGTCTTCAACCCAGAAATAGCATCCTTTTTTGTTTTATGCCCTTATTGGAAAGTTGAAGATTAATGGGACGAGAATATGTTTTGCTTCCACTTCTACTTCAAAAGAATAGTTTGCATAAATTTAAATACTTTATAGGCCATTATTTGAGATGATCAAAGAGTACAATTAAAAATCATATTAATCTCTCGAGACTGAGAAACAGAATAGGTGTCCTCCTCCATTTTTCATTTCCACACTTTTCAGATGCGAAAAATAAGGTCTGGCTGAAGGCAGCGGTGTCATTGTGAGCTCTGCTTAAAGCTCTGGCAGAGACTGGACAAACTCTTTTCTAAGTCAGGCATCTGTGGAATTGCTTAATGGTGGAACCAGGCATTGTGGGCAAGTGAGGTTCAGTTTTACCTCACTCTCGTGTCTCCAAGTCATGCCCACCTGCCCACTACCCTGGCTCTCTTTTCTTCCTTATATAGGATTTTCATGCTGCTCTAAGAACACTGATGCCCCACACCCTAGACTTTTTCCAAATTCCCTCTCCAATGAAATATATCTATCCCTGCATCTAACTCTATAATAGTCCCACTCATCTTGCTAGGGCATGATGAGTCCCAACAGATTCATCATAAAAATAATCTATACAAATGGATAAGCTGGGCAATGTGTTAGTGTACTCATATAACATAATGACATAGCTAACTTAATATGCACATGGCTTTAAAATCACCTCTTATTTGTGCTGAATGCAAATATCTGAAAATTTGAGTGTTTTATTGACTCAGATTTATAGGATACAAGAAAAAGGATAAGATACAAAGCACCTGGCTGATTAAAAACTCTCAGGATATTTTTCTACTCTGAGGGAGACACAGCAATCATTTGGAGGGAGATATTATCAGCTAGATACTGAACATCTTAGAACTGTCCAGGGTCAGAGTTGGAGGCAGATTTACCTGAAGGAAGTAATAATATCCAGTGAAATGAGAGGCCTAAAATGCTAGATGACAATCTGTATGTCCAATTCATTGGAACTATAGTTGCATTGCCTGGTGGGAGAATTCATTTTGTGAGCACAACACTCTAAGCTAACAGAGTTTTAGTGATGGGACATGGGCACTGGCTGGAACTTTCCAGCTACCTTTCCTATGCCCATGCTTCGGTCAGTGATCCATGTTTCTGGCTGTAGGAGAAGCAATGTTACTCATTGGTCACTAGTTCACAGGCCATGCTGCACCCGGTAGGATTTGCTCTAAGTTTGAAATACAGTGTCTCTAAGATGGCACTGGAACTGAGTCATCAGAAGTCCCTTCTGTCATTCCATCAGACCACCTGCTTCTGGGCAATGTGTACATAGAAATACCATGAGCACAGGCTACTGAATCATGAGCATAAGCGGGGGTCTTTCTCTTTTGCTGAAAAAAAACGAGTTCCTAGGCAAAAGCTGCACTTCATGCACTAATACTTTGGTTAAAAAAGTACCCAGTAAGTGCTAACTTAAAAGGCAAATACCTAACCATACTATGTCTATCATCTAAGGACAAATCACTGAAGGGAAGGAGTCCAGGATAATGTACTAGTCTCAAGTCTGAGAATTACCTGTCTTGAACAAGACAAATTCAGGTATGATTCTATATCTGGAGCCTCAGGGTGAGTGGTCTGGACATGTTTATCTGGTTCTTGAGAACGCCTTTGGAATCAAAGATACTTAGCAAGCAATCACATGGGCCAAAACAGTCACATATTCTGGGACTATGCTCAGACTATACCCAGTTAATTTCTCCGACTTCCTTATCACCACTAATACTATAGTTAACTCCTTCTAAGTCCTCAATCACCATGGCAAACTGGAAGCTTATGAAACAGTGCCTATCTGTCCCTAAGGTCACCTAAGATCCTTCTGGGAGAACAAACATGTGCTGTTGAAGGTTCTGCCACAGGGAGGATTTCCCTTTCCACTGACCTTCAGGCCACCCACAAAAGAAGCTATGACATCACTGCCACTGATTTCAAGGAGGAGAGAACATGGTGCTCAGAGTCATCTGCTAAATAGCAGGGCATTTTTGCTTTTCAGTCAACTCTTAATCATAGAAAACTCCTGGAGAACACAGATGTGGGTTGAGGAAAGAGTAGTGCTGTGTCCAGAACACACATATCAGGAGTGGGAGCTACTAAATCAATCAATGGCCAGGGCCTACTTGATTTTACCCTCATGTAAGCACTTCCTTTGGTGGCAAGGATGCTGTTGCCTGTGGTTTGGTTTATCAGAAATACCCACTTTACTGAAAGGTACTCGGGAGCACTGCCACCTGAATGAGGCTCAGTAGACTGATGCTCAGACACCATCAGGGATCAATGGCTAGTGGAGAGCTCCTCTTAATGAAAAATATAGTGGCTATTCCCATTCTGGACTTACCCTCCTGCCATAAACAACTGGAAAACTGACAAAGCAAATGAAATGGCTTCTTCGTATGTAAATATATAAAATATATGAACAACAATTGAAAAAAAATCAATGCAAGACTAATGCCTAGGTGAAGGGTAACCAGCAAGATGAAACTCTGCAATAGTCCCAGCTTTCTGCCCAGAGACTAATTCCAATGGCAGTGAAGGGGAAAGGGTCCCAAGCAGTGCCAGGGGTCTCACTGAGTTAAAAGACAAAAGACTAAAACTTAGGGATCCCAAGGTGGGGTAACTTGTAGTCCAGAGAACAGAGGGACAGGGAACAATGCAGAAAAAGAGCTCTATTCCTGGATGGGGGTCTTCCTGAGTCTCTGGCTGGATGTCATGTTTATGGTAAAATACCATGACGAGGTGCAAAGAATGACAGAGGAGCTAGAAGCTGTATAATTTCCAGGGTACATAGAGGGAAGAGAGAATCGGATGCCCATTTATTTTGCTTCTAAGATTCCCTAGACATTGCCAACTCCTAAAGATTGCTGTGGGTTAAACCACTGCAATTACTACTCTAGCTCTACTACCTGTTATGGTATTCATGGCCACTTTGTCTCTGGAGTTTAAGTACTGATAGATGACTTCTGATACCTTGAGGTTCCATCACTTCCTCTGAAAGTAAGATAACCTGTTTCACTACAGTGTATATAATCTCTCACAAATCTTTATTTTTAAATTTTTATCCTTTCAAAGGAAAAAACCTTAATATGATGATTTACACTGTGATAAATGATAAAAGAAAAAAGTTATGAAACAGCCTTCTCTTGATGCATCCTGCTTTTGCAATTTTTCTATTCTAACTTATCTTGCCATCTTTCCCCTGTGCATTTCTATTACATTTGCCTCACCTTTTCCCATCTCTGTTACATTGACAAATTCTTCCTTCCCCCTCAGCAGTATAGAAAGTTTATTCATACATAGGTAGGATGGTTACCATTAAAAATTTTAAATATACCCTTTAACTTTACCAACATCTAGGTAATAGCAGTCCCATACCCTCATCCCTCATTCCCTCGTTTAACAGATAAGCTGTTAGCTGCCCACCCTTCAGGGTAGATGTGATGTTTTACTTGTTGATTTTCTATATGTGTTTTTGTCAGAAGAAAGTATATTGTACATGCATTAAAGCCACCAAGATTGCTTAAGTAGTTTCTCAAGGAATTCATTTTAAAGAGGTTACACAAGGAATAAACTTTCCGGATTCTTTGATATCAAAAAATGTCTTTGTGTTACTTTCAAAATCAAATACCAATTTAGCTTGATATAGGATTCTAGGTTGAAAACCTTCCTCTTGAAGCACTCCATTTACTTCTGGAATCCAGGGTACCCAGTGATGAATCTGCTGTCAATCTGATTCTTGTTCCTCTGTAGGTTATTTATTTTCTTTTAAAATATTTTTAGTTGTAGATGGATACAGTATCTTTATTTTATTTATTCATTTTTATGTGGTGCTGAGGATCGAACCCAGCTGCTCACAAAAACAAGGCAAGTGCTTTACCACTGAGCCACAACTCCAGTCCTGTAGGTTATTTCTTTTCTCTCTCTGGAAGCCTGTATGATTTTCTCTTTATCACTAGAATTTAAAACTTCATCAAGACACGTCTAGGAGTGAGTCTCTTTTTCATCAATCATTCTGAGTATTCACACTTGTCTCAAGACTCAAAATTTCCTGAGCTCTGAAAAATTTTCTTCAATGATTCCATTATTTATATCCTCTGCTCCATTATCTATGTCCACTATCTTTTTCTGGAATTCCTATCAAACAGATGTTGGCACTTTTGAATCTATCCTCTATCTCTTAACCTTTCTTCATTGATTATCTTCATTGGCTATCTGTAGTATATCCTTAGAGAATTCTTCCATTGGATCACCTAAATTGTTCATTCATTCTTCAAGTATGTCCATTCTACTACTCAGAACATCTATGAATTCTTAATTTCCAAGACATCTGGATGGTAATTTTTTTTTAGTATTTCCAATCTCTTTTTGAATCTCCCTGCATATAATAATCACAGTTCTTCTCAAGTTTTCTTCTGTTTTATGGATGAAGTTGGCCTCTTTGAATGATAACTCTTCTATTCGAAGAGTCTTGTATTTCCCTCTGTTGTCCTTAAAAATGACACTGATGGGTCTCTCAAAGTTATATGTGAAAGCTTTTTAAGACTCATTATAACTTATCTCTGGTTATTTTGTGGGAAAGGTCAAGTGTAAGGTCAAACGGCATATCCTGGTTCCCTTGACTTCTGAGCATAGCAGCTTCCTATTCTTCCTGGCTTTTGTGTACCCACTTAGGGTTTTACCAACTTTTTCTTCTCAGAATCTCAAATCAAGTAACCCATGGCAATTTATTTAAGTCAAAATAAAGTCTCTTTTTTCTCAGTCTGGTAGACTTTACTTTCTTGCATCAAAAGACTTTCCTCCCTCCTCTTTCTCCTCTGACTCAGAATCTGCCATTGAATAATAATAATCTTCACACCACTCTTGGTTATTTCCTCTTCTCCATGCTTTGTGTCTACCACAGTAAGACCCTGAAAGGTTGAGTCCTTCTCCTCCACCTCCCCTGTCTCTGAGTTTTCTTCTCTCTTTTTCTCAAGTGCCATAGCCTCTTGCTCCATGAACTTGGAGATTTCTTTTTCCTTCCATTCTGAAAACTCTTCCTGCTGAGTCTCTAAGTTCTTCATTGCTGGTCTAGCAACTTTTACCTCTTTAATATGTAGGAGACTCAAACCATTACTGCTGTTCCTCCAGCTTCATGTTTTGAGTCTTACCCACTTTTTCTTATATCCCATATCTTCTTCCTTCTTGATTTGTTTTTCATTTTGTGGGAGTATATCTTTCAGTAATTTTTTCAATAAGAAGGTTTTGATTGGTAAATTTTCTGAAGCTTTGCAGGTCTAAAAATGTCTTTATTCCATTGTCACATTTAAATGCATATTTAATCATGCATAGCAATTCAGGTGCAAAACGATTTTCTCTTAAAATGTTGAAGATGTTGCCCCTTTGCTTACTAACATCCAGGATTGCTGACAAAGAGTCTGCAACTAGGGCAAGTACAGATCCTTCATCTATCAACATTTTTTTCTAAAGTTTTTTTTCTTTTATTTCCTTATTTCTTTAACTAGTTCCTCCTCCCTATTCTTGCTCTTTTTTTAAAATATTTTATTTAGAGACAGGGTCTCACTGAGTTGCTTAGGGTGTTGTCAAGTTGCTGAGCCTAGCTTTGAACTTGTGATCCTTCTGCCTTAGCCTCCCGAGCCTCTGGGCTTACAGGTTTGCACCACCACAACCAGCTTCCCTACTCTTTCTATTCTCTTTTTCCACATGTTTATTGTAATTTCTACTTTTATCATCTTTAATACATGAGGCTTCTTCCATAATTTCCATGATATTGTGATTTTGGGACTCGTTTTGGGATAATTTCTTATCTTGATTGCTATTGTCCTTCTTAGTTTTGTCTAATTTATTACTCAGCTCATCTATTTCTTTTAAAGGTTAAGTTTTTTTTTACATTCCAAATTTTTAGTTGTGAAAATCAATAGAATTATACAGAAAAAGTTATTGTCTTTGTGCACACTATTATGCATGACAATAGGGGCTCTAAAATGCTAATGTAATCTTACATACACACTTATAGGCCTTGACCTGCTCAAAACAAAGATTGACTTTTAACAACCTTTTTTTTTGCATTACAATTTTTAATACACATATATACCACAATTTTTCATATCTCTGTTTATATATAAGTATGTTGACACCCAATTCAAGTCTTCATACATGTACTTTGTATAATGATGTCCATCACATTCCACCATCCTTGCTAATCCCCTTCCCCCTCCCTTTCCCTCCCACCCCTCTTCCCTATCTAGAATTAATCTAATCCTCCTATGCTCTCCCTCCCTACCCCACTTTATGAGTCACCCCCCTTATATCAGAGAAAACATTTGGCATTTTTTTGGGGGGGGATTGGCTAACTTCACTTAACATTATCTTTTCCAACTCCATCCATTTATCTGCAAATGCCATGATTTTGTTTGTTTTAATGCTGAGTAAAATTCCATTGTGTATATATACCACATTTTTTTTTATCCATTCATCCACTGAAGGACATCTAGGTTGGCTCTACAGTTTAGCTATTGTGAATTGTGATGCTATAAACATTGATGTGGCTGTGTCCCCGTAGTAAGATGTTTTTAAGACTTTTGTGTACAGTCTGAGAAGAGGAATAGCTGGGTCAAATGGTGGTTCCATTCCCAGTTTTCCAAGGAATCTCCATACTGCTTTCCAAATTGGCTGCACCAATTTGCAATCCCACCAGCAATGTATGAGTGTGCCTTAAAGGTTAAGTTTTTTAATATCTTCATCTACTTTTGAGTTTTTTCCTTCTGTTTTCACCACCAACTCTGTCTTGTGTGTGTGTGTGTAAAGCTATTTTTTTAACCTCTTGCCACTCTTGCCTGCTAGTGAAGTTCTTTGAAACTTTCATTTTAGATATTGTATTTTTACTTCTAAAGTTTCCTTTAGGTATTTTTAAGGTTTATCTCATCTGTTACCTCATCAGGTCTTACATTTCCATCAAGACCTTAAACTTTTTCATAGTAACTACTATGTTTTTGTATTTTAAATATAATATTGAAGCTATCTCCTCATCAGTTTCTAATAACTGCTTTTTTAATGTATGTAGGTTATTTTCCCCCTGTTACTTTGCAAGTTCAGTCATTTTTAAAATTGTACACTGGATATTTGTGGCTATGTTGACAAGATTGGATACTGTTTTCTCTTCTTGAAGAGTAATCTTTTTTTTCCGGCACACTGACTACACTCCATGAACTCAAAATCTTAAAATTTATCTCCTCTACTTTCATGCCTCTGCCAGGAACAGGACAGTTCTCTGAAGACTAGGATGCGATCTTTTGTGCCCCAGCAGCATGTCAATACTTGAGAAGAAGAAACCCAGCCCAGAGTACTGCCTTTCACCATTCTTTAGAGAACAGATTCTAGAGTACTTTTCAAGGACACTGTGGCTCTTCACCAGTGTCTTTCAAATACTCTGATGAATCCATTACATGATAAGTGTACTCCAACATTTCTAGTACCAGAAGCCTTTGGAGGTATTATTCTATCTTATAATAACAAAATTCCTGAGGCTCCATTTCATTTTAGATCATTATTGAATCCAATTTTTAAATGAACATTTAAAAACTTATTTCAAGATACTTTGTCTAGTGCATTGAGTCTAGAATATTTCTCTTTTTAATATTTTCAGTTGTAGATGGACACAATACCTTCATTTTATTATTTAGGTTTTTTTTTTTTAATGTGGTTCTAGTAATCAAAACCACTGCCTCATGCATGCTAGGCAAGTACTCTACCACTGAGGCACAACCCCTCTCTCAAATCCAGAATCTCTTTAAGGATACCCCTAAAGATAAATTCAAGACTTCTTTTCTTAATCTAATACTTTCAGAATCCATTCCCACATATGCTTGCTCTCAGGTTTTATTTTCCTAATATATATTAAAGACATTTTAATATTTTATTTTGGCATATAAGTTGTCTTTTTTTTTTTTTTTTGGAGTAGGGGGTGGTACCAAGGATTGAACTCAGGGGGCACTCAACCACTGAGCCACATCCCCGGCCCTATTTTGTATTTTATTGAGAGACAGGGTCTCACCGAGCTGTTCAGTGCGTTACCATTGCTGAGACTGGCTTTGAACTTGTGATCCTCCTGTCAGCTTCCTGTGCCACTGGGATTACTTCAGGTGTGTGCCATGGCACCCAGTTCTTGTTGGATTCTTGTAGCTGGCCACCTGGGTCATGCTGAGACATGACTCTTCTTCTGGTTCTTGAGAATGTAAGGAATGGTATGACAGGGGATAGCAATCACTGCCTTTCTCTAGGAAGAAACCACCTTGGATGCAGGCTTCAAGGAAGGAAGAACCAGCTTCCTCTGATGCAGGGGAAGGAGCTGCTTCTGCTGGGAGAGAAGCTCCGTGAGGTGAGGTTTGGGCAAACTTTTCCAAATGTGAACATTCAAACTTTTGATCTCCTATCCTTTCTAGATCAACACTCTAACTTTCAGGTAAGAGATGTGATGAGGCTGAGAATTACAGCTATTTCATTATTTAGCAGGATCAGACCCTGTTTCTGATTTCAGCTACTTCAACTGAAAAAACAGATTTCTCTAAGAGAGAAAATTTTCTTTGAGAAGTTATAGAAAGCCTCTCATCTCTGATCATGCCTTGAGCCAGGAATTTAAAACCCTAAGCATGTCTTCTTTCTCTTTCAGTTCTCCATAAAACTGGGGTCTTGACATTATGACCTTTGGAATTGCAAGAGCAGGAAGAGTCAATGCTCCAAGACCATGCTTTCGAGAGCAGATTGCTGAATCAGCAGACTTTCAGCAGCATTTAGTGCTACTGAGAGTGCATCTGCGGTAGGAGACTAGGCCACTGTGGTCCAGAGGCATGCGGAAGCCTGATGGTGTAGCCCTAACTTACAATTCAGGAGGCCATCCTACAATTCAGGAGTTGGAATGAGGATGGGTTTACCAATCTGTAATAGAACCATAGTAGGTGATACTCAAAAACTAGAAGAATTCATGTAAAATATGACTTTTGCACTTTTGTGGGCCCACAATCTGGGTGGTACAGTTGCGGGCTGAATGACATCATCTTTTAAAATGGACCTGCTTCCCAGTCTTCCACAGTTCTCCCCACTTCTAATTGCTTCTCACCTCTGCTATTCTCTGTGTGACCATCCCTGTTGGTCCTCAAGTTCATGACCTCCAACTGAAATCTCTTGCTCAACCCTTTCCAAGACCAAGGCACAGGAGAAGACAGGACTTGGTCACATCTGGATAATGTCTAGATGTAGACATTATCTAAGCCTCCAAGAGTAATTCTACAAGCTCCCCAGCAAATAGGGAGGATTTACTGGCTCCATCATGACTGAGGGAGTAAGACGAGTACTCTATGATAAAAGACTTAGGTCAGACTTTAGGCAAGACCGGGGCAGCTTCTTTCCTAAGGAATGTCCCACAGTTATGAAAGCATCTCCTTAAACCATGTTATGACCTGGGAGCCAGAGTCCTCCCTCTATATGTCTCACTGTGACCTCTCTTAGCTGGTTCTCATCTCTGTTTTGCTTGCTTTGACTTGACTTGGCCCAAAAGTTTTCACCCAAGATAACAGACAAATTTTCATGGTAAGTGTGATTTTTTCAAAGAATATCCACAGATTTCTTTGATAATTCTTCCCTCAAAAGGTGGAAACTTATTCTTCTCTTGAGTGTGAGGCAGAATTATCACCTCCTTTTTATTAAAAAAAAAAAAAAAAGGATGTGGTGGAAAGTAATGGTATGTGACTTCCAAGTCCAGGTCATAGAAAGCAATGTGACTTCCTCCCTGTTCTTTTTCTTGGCCTGATCACTCTGGGGGAAGCCAGGCACCATGTTCTGAGGACACTCAAGCAGACTATGAAGAAGAACTAAAGCCTTCTGCCAACAATAAGCCTCTCTGCCAGCAAATCATCTTGGAAGTGAATCTTCCAGTGCCAGGAAAGCCTTTGATGACTGCATCCCTAGCCAAAACGTTAACTGAAACCTCATGAGAGATTCTGAGCAAAGCATTTCCAAATTCCTGATACACACGAACTGTGAGATTCAGGTTTATTGGTGTTCAAAGCCACCGAATTTGGGGCTAGTTTGTTACATATCGATAGATAACTAATATGCAGTGATCAGGCAACCACACTCTCTCTTTGGCTGTCCAAGCTCTTGCTCATGCCAGTCTTGAGAATTATGAACCAGATAAGAGGGGACAATCCATGGCAGATCAGTGGGGAAGATACTCTGGGAAATGTGACAGCCCTGCCATGTGATCTGACTGTTGATACCACTAGATTTGTAAGAAACTTTGGAACTTACAGAGCAATATCTCATAAACATTTCATTACATTTTCTTCCCAGGAGTTCTATGGGACTGTAGGGCAGATAATGTTTTTCCCAATTGAAAGATGAGAAGACTCAGGCTCAGAGTTTCAAATTTCAACTGGCTAGTATGTGATCAATCCAGGATTTGAATTGAGGTCTATATGATCCCATGTCTGGGTTTCACCATGCCTCCTTCAAGTGATGCCATTTCCATCATGTGGGTCAGTTAAATTCAATTCAATGTATTTAAACTTGAGAGAGAATATTTACCGAGTGGTTGGTGCATGGTAAAGTACTTGTTAAATGGTAGCTAGTACTATTATTATGTTTACCATATATCAAGTACTGGGAATACAGAGCTGAACAAGACTACACCTTTTCTCCTAAGGAACTGGGGAATAAAGTACATCTTGCTGAGGGAGATGCTTCAAGGATTGCCTTGAAAAGTCAGCCGCTTTGATTAAACAAAAAAAAAAAAAAAAAAGAAGAAAGAAAAAAAGATTACTTCTTGAAGTACGCATAGGTGTGGCAAACTAAGGCCAGGAGTGGGTGGGATGCCCAAGGCTATTCACAGGACAAAGTACTGTCCCTTCTCAGATTTATGGGTGAAGTCTGTCACCTCAGTGGAACCTACTCAGAGCTGGCACCCACAGCATGAGTTACTTGAGTCCTTATCAGGAACATCCTACTCTTAGTTTAGGCCACGGAGTAGTTTCCCCTCTTATCTGAGAGGAGTATATTCCATGACCTTCCACAGATGCCTGAAACTGCAGGGGGTACCAAACCCTATATACACTGTGTTTTTTCCTATACATACCTATGATAAGATTTCACTTATAAATTAGACATAGTAAAATGTTAAAATAATAGCAACTGGTGAAATTGAACAATTATAAAAATTATACTATAAAAAGTTCTTTAAAACTTATGAATTGCTTATTCCTGTAATTTTCCATTTCATATTTTATGGACCTCCATCAACTGCTGGTGATTAAAACCATGGAAAGTGAAACTGTGAATAAGGGGGCCTCCTGTATTTATTAGGCCGCCTTTCCTTGAGTCTAACGTGATTTACTGAGTGTAAGAATCAGCCAGGGCATTTTAGGAGAAAACACCCTGGGATGAGATCTTCTCTCAGCAGGAATGATTCAGGAAATGACTCCATTAAAATAACTTCCCAGAGTTCACAGGGCAGAGGAAAGGAATCGTCAGGGGTAGAAGGAGGCTTGTGGGAGAGGTGGGATGAAATAACCCACCTGGCCCATGGAGAGAGGGTGAGGACCTTGGCATTAGAGAATGGTTTCTGTGACAGTGAACACCCTGATGATAGGTAGCCATAAATTCCCTGGTGCCCCCAAAGGCTTTCCTGAGGGAGGGATGAGAACCAGTCCTCCTGGCTGGTCCTGTACAAGCACTGAGAATGGCCTGCTTTTGTCCGAAATTTCTCTTCTCTTGTTTTATTTTGTTTTTTGATAATCACTAGATTCCTGACATTCTTTGTATGCAACACCCATTAAACCTAACCCATTCTCCAAGACAAAGAAAACACCAGGTCTGGGGACACTGGCCAATAAGAAGTCCACGACCTTCCCTTTCTGGGGCACTGGTATTTTTAAGGCAACAAATGCATGATATCGAGTGTCCCATCAAGGCTCCCTAACTGGGCAGATCCAGCAGTTGTCCCAGAGAGGAAACAAACGGAGAAATGCCCCTATGTGATTATGGGATGCTCACAAAAACAGATCATGGAATTCCTCGCCCTAGTCAGGAAGGTGTGTGTGTGTGTGTGTGTGTGTGTGTGTGTGTGTGTGGGCAGGGAGAATGGGCATTGTTTGTCACAATGCTGGGAGCTCATCATTGTCTCCTTCAGGACACAGATGAGGGTGGTTGGACCTTTTGCTTGCCCTTGTGAAAATACAAGACACAACAGATTTCTCTTCAAGGACAGATTCCAACCAGAAGTCTTTGCCTCAAGGCAAAAACATGCACTATTTTGGCCCCACACAGGCTTTTTCTCTGCTGACCCCTACTCTGGCTGTGTGCACACTGAGCTGATGGCCAGGCCTAGGGTCAGAAGGAGCATGACCTGAGCAGGTGCTTCCAGGCCTGCCCAGATCCCACTGCCACCCTCTTCAGCTCCTCTGTGGGCCAGAACTGCGGCAGCCTGCTTTGGGTTCTTTGTCTTTTAGCAAATGAAGGCAAAGGCTGAGGAAAGGGAAATGTGATCTCCAGTGAATTGCAGTATTTTGCTTTCTCTAATCCTATTCAGGTGGTGACTGTAGCAAAAAGGGAAACCAGGCTAATATGCAGGATGGATAAAAACCCTGATTATTACCCCGATGAATGTGCGTTGGCTGAATTGAACTTGAGTCCCAGTGATGCATTATTAATGGGCCTCCAGTTCCAACCTGAGCTTGGAGATGGGGCTTATGTGAAGTGGGAGGGTCTCTCCCTGGAGGGGGCTGGTCGAGGGAGCAGCAGCCTCCCAGCCTGGCCCCACCTCCTGGCCACGTGCCAGCGGCATCCTCCAGGACTGCTTGCCTTGCACCTGCACCTGCACCTCCACTTCTTTGCTCTCTGAGAAGCTGCAGGTAATTTATTCTCCCTTGGAGCCTTCCTGAGGCCAGACTTGGGGAAAGAGTATGTGGAGAGGGTGTGGGAGGATCATGCTCATCTTCTCCATTCCCTAGAGAAGCGCTCCCCAGTGAGGAGGGTGGAAAACATTGTCATGCACGAATAATACACTTTTTCCTTTGCTTTCTTCGAAGAGTTCAGAGCACCTAGCAAATAGGATGTTCTTTACCCTCCACAACCCCCCCCCCCCCCCCCGAGGACGCATCAGGTTTTGATCCCCTCTCCCATTTTTCATTAACGGATAAGGAAATGACAACCCAGAGCAGACAGAGTCTGCGAACCAGCCAGTCAGCAGACTGCAGCCAGGAGCTGTACCCAGTTTTTATCCATCCTGCATATTAGCCTGTTTCCCTTTTTGTGTTGAGCAGAGCAGAGTTGGAGAGTCCTCACAAGGGCAGGACTCTCTGGGTTGACCCCATGCCTACTCACTACAGGCTCCTGAAAGAGATCCCAACAAATCTAAAGCCCAGGCGCAGGCAAAGCTTGTCCCACAAGCTGGTCAGCTAAAAGGGTTTAGTTGTTGTAATTAGCGAAGGGGTTCTCTTCTAAGAGGATGCTGCTAGGTCATGTAGAAATATCATGAAAACTCTACCAGAGCAGTCGCAAGGTGGGAAAGTGTTGCTTCTTTCAAAATGTAATCCTGTTGAGTCTCAAAATGAAGGCAAAAATTCCCTCTCAGATATCGCCAGGAGATGATTCCCAGGTTTTCCTGCTAAACGAATTCAACAAGAGGAGAGACCCAGTTTTCCGTGTTAAGGTTTTCTATGTGGAGGACTTGCCATTGAGTGACAGTGACTAGCTCCTAATTCTCTTTTGCCTTTATTTTTGTATAGACTCTTGTTAACACATCTCACTGTCTCCACTCTTCCTTCTGCAATATGACAGTAACAGTGATCTTTAAAATAAAACAAAGTCTGGGGCTGGGGGTATAGCTCTGTGGTAGAGTGCCAACTTAAGCATGTGTAAGTCCCTGGGTTTGATCCCAGCACCAAACAAACAGAACACCAAACACTGATCAGGCCACTCCAGTGCTGAAAACGCAATGACCTTTGTAAAAAAGGCAAACTACTTAGCACAGCATGAAAGGCCCCTGTCTATCCCACCAGACATCGGAAATTGCCTCCTTTTTTTCTCCATCCCAAGCTCATAATTCATTCATTTGTTCAAACATTAAACTGAAATTTATTGAGTGGTGACTATTTCCCAGCCAGTTTGCCAGGCTCCTGGGAACATATTGCTCCTGACAGTGCCCAGAGCATGAGCTGACCAGGACTCATGGAATCTTCCTCTATCCTTAGAATTCATTTCTCTCTCTGCCTATAACATCCTCCTTCCCCTTTTCATCGGCTGTCTTTACTTGCTCATGCCTCTCGTCCCTCTTAAATGATACTCTTGAGTGTTCTGATAGCACACGGTACAAGAATTGGGTGTTATTTTCTATTTCTCTACTTTATCTATGTGCTCTTTGAAGGCCAGGACTTTGTTTTATTCATGGCACCTGGCACAGACCCAGCTCTGTGACTGTCGAGGTCATGATTCCACTGGTCTGTTGGCTTTGGCCAATGATACTTAAGGAAAAGTCATCTGGGAGCTTCTAGGACAGACTCCTTTAAAAAGTAACCATGCCTTGTTTTCTCTAGGGTGTCAGATCTAAAAGTAATGCCTGAACCAACTGCATCCCTCTTGTTATCCAAATGGAAGTAGCTTTAGAATGAAGCCAGTAAAGAGGATAACAGGGCAGAGAGAAGGAAGGAGTCCAGTCCTAGAGTTTCCACCTCTGTACTTAAGTGATGAGAATAGCAAAGTTCTCATGGTTTAGCCATTTTGACTCAAGGTAAAGACCCAAATGTCTCCTTGTCTTTTTCCTCTCCCTTTTTCTTTTCCCTCCTTCTTCTCCTCCTTATTTTTCTTCCCAAATCTCCTGACTTGAAGCTCAATATCTGTCTTTTATAGGGCCCAGCATCTGAGTCCAATTGACAGCGTCTGGAATTGTCCTCTTTGCTAATAAACTATAGACTCTTTTTAAAGAGGAGGAAATCTATTTTGATCAAAATTGTCCTATTTTTCCCTTCTCCCAAGGGATACCCAATATCTTTTACATAATAAGGAGCTACATAAATGTTTGTTGAATGGAACTGAATTCTTCAACTACTCCCCGCCTCCTTTTCTTAATTCCAATTCATCACTTACTTTAGCACCACATACTTTTATTCTGTTATGTTATTCTTACACTGTTCCCCACTGAAAGTCTTGCATTCCTTAAGATATTAAGGTCCAAGAGAACAGCACTTGAGTCTTATCCCTTATGTCTTTGGTATCCCACATAGCTCTCAGTGTTTGTAGGGCTCATAAGAAGCACCCACTGACTTCCTGATGAATTTGTTCACTGAAACCTGAATAACACAGACAGTGCATCCAAGTTCATAATTATGCACCATGTGCCTGCACGAACCACTATTGCATGCTTGTCTCAGTTCCTTGATAGCAGAAGCTCTTACCTTTTACTTTCTGCTATACTTTGGCAGTCACCAGCATCAATAAAGACCCTGTGGTTAATGTATGAGAATATTAAGCTACCGTCTCCCCACAAATCACAACCTCCCTCACAGGCTATTTTGATTCAGTTAATCTCTCAAGGACTGATGTGATGAGGGTGGAACTAACATTTTCAAATATCTAAATTTTAGGAGGGCTGTTTTTGGAAGTGACACCATTCATTGATATCCTTGTCCAGCCATTAGGCCACTTAGATGTTGTTTGGGCAGGGATGGAGCCCAGTTTTCTTTCTCGCTCCGCCAGGCATTACTATTTTTTAAAGCTCTACCTCTTAGGCACATCCCTCTGTGTCTGCAAAGAATTGTGTAACCACAGCTGCTGTTTGCCGGGAGGACCCTTGGCACCTTGAGTTCTGTCCTTAAGAAGGTCTGCTGATGAGACTGCTGCTGTGCTCACGCCTGACCACGTGACATATTCAAGAACAAAACCCAGCACTTTAAATTATTTACACCAACTCCCAACCAACAACCGGCCAGGGAGAGGTAAATACAGGGCTTTCCTATTCCTTCACTGCTACTTTTAGCAGAGTTTCTCCTGTCCTGATGATGGATTTTGAGCCTGGTTATAATACAGTATCTCTCAGAGACAAGATTTTAAAATCTTAAAACCAAGAGAAAGTAGGGATTGGCTGTGAGTCAACAAATCTGTCTTCAGTTTTCTTCTCCCTATTTTATTATCTGAGTGGTCTAGCTTCTCTCTCTAAATCTGAAGAACAGTTAGACAATCTCTGCTTTTTGTCCCCTGGCACTCAGAGATAGTGGTGGTGGCGAGGCGGTGAGCTACCTGTTTGTTTCTGCATCAGGAGCATCTGTGATACAGAGAAGGGGATGCAATATCAGTGCTCTATGACCAATGAAAACATCCCAATTTAAGATGACACTTGACATGAGAGGTAGCATATGGCCTGCCCTGCCAGATGCAAAGGTGCGTAGGATATTTAGACCCTCTAGGAACACATTGAAAAAGAGGGGAAAATATCTTTTCTTTTTTTAAAATTTAGTATTTTTATAAAATAATTTGTGGTCATAAAGTTGATAAAAAGTAGCAATGTATTTAGTAAAGAGAGTACAATTTCCCTTCCCTATCTCTGATTCCAGAGATAGGTATTATTAAGAATTCTGTTGTGTGGCTGGGGATGTGGCTCAAGCGGTAGCGCGCTGGACTGGCATGCGTGCGGCCCGGGTTCGATCCTCAGCACCACATACCAACAAAGATGTTGTGTCCGCCGAGAACTAAAAAATAAATATTAAAAAAAATTCTCTCTCCCCTCTCTCTCCCCTCTCTCACTCTCTCTTTAAAAAAAAAAAGAATTCTGTTGTAAACTTTCAGAATTTTTACACTTATAGAAATAGGCATTCTTATGCAGTTGGGTCATATCATACGCACTCTTCTCTGACTCTTATCATCACACTCAGATACATCTTATCCTTTTTGTATACTTTGTTGGCTGCATAGTATTCACATAGTGTTTCCCAAATGTCACATAGTGTTCTCCATTGGGTGGACAAGGATTTTTACTCCCTTAGTCCCAGTATTTCAGTGAATATCCTTGTTCATTTATTTTTGTGCACTTGATGAAACAGGTTCTGCTTAGGGAGATTAAGGAAAATTTCAGAGAAAAGGCAGAATGTTATTAATGCCTAGGAGAGGGAATGACATGAGGGTCAAAGTACAAAATATATTCCGAGCTCTGCAAATGGAAACTTTAGGTGGATATGTTAGTTGGATGGTCTCATCTTGAATAACTCATTCAAAAGGAAGGATTTGGGATGAAGGGACACTTTGCAAAGGACCATAGTTCAGGCTTAGACATTTCAAGATGGTGATGATGTCATAATATCAATGTTTATCTGGGAATCCAGGGTTCGGGATGGGTGGAAACTTCCAGAATATTGAAGGCACCCGACTTTCCAGGAAGCATTAAGAAAGCTCAGACACATGAAAGAGGCATTGTGAAAGATGACTTGACAGGGCTTGGCGACCGACTGTGCGAAGGAGTGCAGGCGCCCATCCAAACCTAGGAACCATCCCCACACCCTGGTGTTGTTAGGAACGTCAAGCAAAATGATGTGTGGACTTTTGCTATGTAGCAACTACCACCATAATATTATTTAATTTGATTAGGAATGTTTTCTGTAGTTTCTGAGGTATCGGTCATCCCAACATGGCTTTCAGAGTTGCTAGTTTATGGCGGGAAGAGGGTGGATTACAATGACCTTTTCAAGCAACCACTGTGAAGTCACCAAGGGGGGTTAGCTGTGTGTTTTTTCAGTGATTCAGTGGAAACTGAAGAGTTACCTCCAAAGATGTGTATCTGAACTAAATGGTTTGAGGCACTTTCACATCTGTGGTTACTGAGTTAGATTTTTTTCTCTTATCTAAGTCAAGCCTCAACCCCCTTAAATTACAGAGACCTGTTTTTGCTTTTAGAGCAGAAAGAAAGGATAGGAAGACACACTCCAAATATTTAGTTAGTTTCAAAAGTATGTGTTATGCAAAGCACCTTCAAGTACTGGGTTTCTTGAAATAAGAAACTATCATCTTGCTCTGTGTGTTCCCTTTGGCAGAAGCTTCAACGTTAACCATCTACTTCAAGAGCATAACACTCAGCTCTTTGCAGGGAAAGAAAAACAACTGAGAGTCAGGAGAGCTAAATCCTGGGCTCAGCTCTCCCTCTACCCATCTGTCATGACTTCTCTGGGCCTCATGTTATTTACTGGTAAAATGAGAGTTGAACATGATGTCATTGGTTTCTTGTTTGTAGAACATCGCAAAGTCCCTGTGAGGTTTATGGGACAGTATCCTGAGACTCACTCTGCAGATTTGGATATGGAGAACCAAAGAGGTGAGTGGTCTGGCTAAACTCAATGTGTTTCTCCAAAGATGAGACCAGAATCAAGGTCTGCTAGCTGCTTTCTGACAGGTAACACTGGCTTCTACGAGTCCTGTGTGAGCTAGGCTGGGAGAGATCAGTCAGGTATCCAGCTTCCTTCCACCCCTTGGTACCTCAGCTCTCAGGCAGCCCACGGAGAACTCTTCACTTCTTAGTGCCTCTTCACAATCCTCCCAGAGGTCTGAGCCCCATTGCCTCTCTTAACTCAGGGTCTTTGCCTAAAGTGAGTTTATTTGCAGGGGCAGGGCTTGGAAAACTCTTCCACTTTAATCCTTTCCCCTGGTTACCCTTATGCCTACTTTGAGATTTCATTTCATTGTTGCTTTTTTCAGATACCTTTCCCTGACCCTCTCTGTCAGCTGGGTTAGAGACAATGTCTCTGGACTCCTCCAAATTCTGTAGGTCCTCAGTCATTGTGATAATAGTATTTACCAGCCCACATGGTAAATGCCTGTTCACTCATGGCACAAATAATATACTTGATGATGGTTCCCAAATTGCAGTGATTTAAACAAGATAAATGTTTAATTTCTTTCAGAAAACATGAACTTGGGGATTGGCTGTCTAGAGCTGCTGTGGTATCTTTACCAACAGAAACTTAGGTTCTTAAAGCTTTTCCTCCAATATCTTTAGTCTTACCTCACGGTTACAGAATGGCTGTTGGCATGCAAGCTATCATATCCTCAAAAGGGGCAGGAGCAAAAGGGAATGTCTCTTAGATGACTCAGCCTCCTTTAGGAAACTAAGCTCTACCAAAATGCATCCACTTGACTCTCCTCAGCTGATAACTGTGGTCTTTTAGTGCCCTAAAAAACACTGAATGCTCTTGGTAAAGTAGAAAGAGAAAGGGCTGGGATTGTAGCTCAGTGGTAGAGCACTTGCCTTGCATGTGTGAGGTACTGGATTCAATCCTCAGCACCACATAAAAATAAATAAATAAGTGAAATAAAGGTATTGTGTTCAACTACAACTAAAAAATAAATATTAAAAAAAATAAGGAGAGGGAGAGTAGCTGTTGGGTAGGCAACCAGCACTCTTTGTCTCTCAAGCTAACTGAGGTGTGGTAGGCAGTCCCTGGCAGCCCGTAAGCAGATAACTCAAGGACTGTACATGTTTAGAGATGTTTATAGCAGCTAGACATTCCTGTGGCAGGCATCAGACCTCAGCGGATAGGAAATAAAACAACCATTTATCTCTGCTGCAGAGTATGGAGAGCCCTGTCTGCTAGGGTCCTGTGTCTTCTGCACAAGACTGCAAGCATCATGAGGGCAGGCCAGCTTTGCTCCCTGATGTGTGCACAGGTCCTCTGGCACTTGGTGAAGAGGTTCTTGATGAGCGTTGGCATCAGTGTCAGCAGCCCAGGTCCTGGTCACCACAGGGCCTTTGCTCTGCTCGCCTTCTCTGATGTGTTTGTCTCCTCTCCTGTATCCCTTCATCGCCTCCCTTTATTGCTTTTCTCTTTTCCTCCTGTCAGCATCTCTGTGGCTCCTTTCTCTCCCTTCCCTTGAGTGTGTCAATTCCCCGGCCTCAGCCCTGAGCCCTGGGTTGCTCTCTTCTGCATCCTTTCCCTCGGGGGTGGCCCACTTCAGCAGAAGGGCTTCAGCGTCCCAGCCTGGCGGGGCTCTCTCCTGGCCCCAGGTATTTCCCAGGTGCTTGCTGGAATGCATCCAAAATGGACCTCCCCTCCTCCCCTAGGCCAGCTGCTGCCTGACTCTTCCCTTTCCCAGAAGGGAACCACAGCTCTGGCCTGAATGGGACAGTGCTTGGCTCTTTCTGTGGCCTCTTCCTCCTTCCCTTCTACTTGGTTTCCCAGGGCCACTGTGGGAAAGTACCAAAGGCTGGATGACTTGGAGTGACAGAAGTTTCTTCTCTCGTGGCTCTGGAGGGTAGAGGTCTGCTTCGAAGCCAGGAGGCTCCCAGGGAGGACGTTCCTTGCCTCTTCCAACTTCTAGTAGCTCAGGCCATCCTGGGCATGAGGTAGAGAAACTCGGACCTCTGCCGTCTTCACAGAGCCCTCTTTTATACTCCTTCATGTGCCTTGGCCCTCTGTGTCTCTTCTTAAAAATACCCAGCCATACTGGGTTAGGGGCCCCCCTTATTCCAGGATGACCTTAACTAGTATATCTACAAAGTCCTTATTTCCAAAGTCCCCATTCATAGTACCACATTTTGGGGTATAACATTCCCCTTCCTTTCTCTCTCTCTCTCTCTCTCTCTCTCTCTCTCTCTCTCTCTCTCTCTCTTTTAAAAATAGTTATTACTGAACAGAAACATCAGTTGGGGCCTTCAGGATGCAGACTCTGAAGTGGAGATCGAGGTCTTCATGGGAGGGGGGTTGTCTTTAGGATCAACAGCCCCCAGGGCAGGGAGGGCCAGAAACCAGTGGCTGCCTCACAGGAGCAAAAGTGGCCCTAGAGAGTCTCAAGTGGAGGCTTAGTGGCTATGCCTACTATGACCAGAGAAGCCGATTTGCCAGGCTTAAGAGAATGTCAGCTAAGACTGGGTGACAGGGATAGTTGTCACCCTTCCTTGTGCATCGCTCAGTCCTGGGTGGGAGAGATAGAGGCTGCCAACTGCAGATGTCGTTGATGCACCTCCTTCATAACAGTGAAGGGAGAATCTGATACAGATTTAATAATCTCCAAGAGCTTCCCACTGATACTTTTTAACAGGAGAATGACAGCATTTTCATCATCACACTCCTCTGAAAACTCTCCCCTTGTCCCTGCGTGGCTCCACATCCCAGCCCTCCACAGTCTGTGCCGGCCCTGGGAACGCTGGCATAGTGATCCTGCATGGAGGGATTTCTGTGCTCTTATTTCTTCGCCTCTGTCACAGGATTGCCCTGTGGAACTCGTATCCATTTCCCCAACTGTTCAGAGGGTCCCAGACCAAGACCCAGCCCCTCTTGGGACTGTGTTGAACCCCACCAGATTTGTGGGCCTGGTCTCTCTGAAGATATGCCAGTCCTGCACCCTGATACCAGGCCAGGACGGGTTTTCTGCATTTGAAGGAGGTTTGGGAAATCCCTCCAGCAAGGATGCACTCAGGGTCACTTGGGCATTTGCTCTTCCCTGGGTACCAGTCCCACTCCCCCCAACTGTGAGCTCACTCCCCAGACCCCAGTCAGGACTCACTGGCCTTCTCAGCTTGCTTCAGAATCAATGGCAGTTTTACTCACTGAAGTCACAGATCAATGAAACCAGATTTGCATATGAGCTGAGTATATAAATTCTGGGGTGAGGTAATCCTTTGTCTGCCCTGCTCCCTCCTCATTTCCCCTCCCTCCAGCTCATTCTCCCTGCTACTCTTTGGTCCTGCTCTTGACTGATGATGCCCTTTTCCTGCAGACTACCCCTTTCCCCCAAGCCCCTTAATCCCAGTGTGGGAATGCACCCGGTAGATACTCCTAACAGGGCAGGGCAATTGTCTGTTAATTCACTTCCCTCCAGGCAATCCCATCACTCTATGAACAACTCCAGTGCAGATGGCATTTCTCTTGGGGTCCCCAAAATGTGACAGAGGGCCTGCCTCCTGACTGAGTCTTTGGCCCCCTTTTCTGCTGTTCTCTACCCTCCTCTGGTTTCATTTACTTTCCTTAGGGAAAATCTCAAAAGATGCCTGGAAAAAGAAGAGCTAGTGCCTTACCACAGTTGTGACTTCCCAGATCCCAGAGGTCAAGGTGCTACGTGGGGTGATTTGGAACTTCTTATTTATTTATTTTTTTTGGCATGGCCACATCATCTGCTAGAGGTGCCCAGTGTGCATACACACCCCCGTGGGACTTTTGGAACATGAAAATCACTTGTGCCCTTCTCTTGATTAAGGCGTTTGAGCCTCATTTGGAAACAGAGGCAGAGCGTTTGCCCAAAATGGTGTTGGAGAAACAACGAGAACCTGTCTGCTGTCGACCTCTCCAGGAGATGGTGCCTATGGGCTTCCTCTATTTTTATTTTCTATCTTGATTAAAAATTTGTGATGCTTGTGCTGTTTCAAAACAGACATGACTTTGGGGTTTATTTTTGGCAGTTCTATCCTGTTTCCTACTGTTCTTTCTTAAACTTGCTCTGGGATATTGAAAAAAGTAGCACCGGCACAGATGGGAGCTTCTCCTCCAGTCTACTTTCTATTTAGAGATAGGTCATCTTTTTTTTAAAAAAAGAAACAATTGGCATGGATAACTGCCAAGTCAACTTCCTATATTATTAGGGATCAGAAAGCAGCCTCAGAGGCTATCTTGTCCTCTAGGCAGTGGAGATTAGCACCCAGGGGCTGTGTCATTGTTGCTTATAATCACAGCAGCTGCTGACCTTCCCGCAGCATGTCACAGTGTGCCTCCATAAAGAATCTTATTTGAGTCTTACATCAATTCTCAGGAGGTTATAGTCGTAGCCATCACAGGTGAGTGAATCAGGACCCCCAGATACTACACAGCTTTCTTGCAAATCCACAGTCAGGAAGCAGCACCCAGAGCTCCAACTAAATTCCCTGCTCTTCCCATAGGGCCACGGGGTTCAGGAATGATCATGTTCCAGAGTGATGAGCACCACTGGAAGGCGCTTGGCTAGGGGCAAGTGTTACTTTCCTAGAATGTGGGAACTGTCCCATGATGAAGTCCACTCTTCCTTGGACAGAAAGCCAGCCTCTTGGTGAAAGTCGTGCAAGCAACTGAGCAACTCTCAACTTTGACTTTCCAGAAAAGCTTCAAGGGGGCACCCACAGCACCACCTCAAAATTACCCAAGCCTTCCTTCTTCTGAGCATATCCCCTCTTTCCCCAGACCTCTCAATTCAGTCTCCCTGCTTCCTTCTGCCCTCCGACCAACCAAAGCCCATTAATACCCGTTGTCTTGCTTTAAAATATTGTGCAGTTACTCTCCTGTCCCAACATTTGCTGAAAGAGAATCTGGTTAATTAACATTGATTACAGTCCACCAACTGCAAGCCAAATCGATTCCCAGGGTCCCTAATTTGAATGCCCTTCTCTCTCCTTATCTCCTGCTAGAAGGAAAGAGACAGAGAGTGTGAGGAAGAGAAGAGGTGAGAGGATGGAGGATATTTTTTAAGCCGTGCAATTTCCAGAGTCCCTGGTGAGGGACATTAGTGATGTGCTGGTCCTTAGATCTCACGCTCTCTCCTTCAGCGTGGCTATTTTTCAGAGTGACGTCTAATTGCTGCAAATAGTCATTGTGCACATTTGGGCCTTGTCCACAGCTCCCTTTTTTATTGAGAGAGGAGTGATGGTATTGATTCTGGATGGCCAGGGAGAATGCCAGAGAATATTAGTAAGGAGCGGAGAGAACACAGTACATAAACTTTTATGACACAATGTCAAGCTGGATTGTGAAGACATAAATGAAAAGGACAACACGGTCTGTAATTACCACAAGCCCCCCCCTTTCTGCTGCTGGGGCTGGCAGCCTGAGTTGTCCAGGGTGAGTGGCAGAGGGGATGAGTGTGCAGCTCACAGGAATGGTGGCCTGTAGTTGTTGCTCCTCATTGTTGAGAAGGAGTAGATCGGACATAAAAAAGCACTTGTCCTGGAGGGCAGCATGGCCTCCCAAAGAGTGCATGGATTCTAACACCACAACCACTGCCGCTAGCCACGTGATGTGGGGGATGGTCACGTCAGTGATCTCAAATACAGTTTCCTCCTTGCAGGATTGATGTTAGGATTCGGTGACAAGGTGCATGCAGACCCTGGATGCCTGGAAAATAGTTGGCTCTTGGTAGACAGTAGATATGATAATCATTGTTCAGGGTTTTTTTGGATGCCATGAATATTTATGAAGTGCCTGCTAGGTGCTAGCAAAGGGCTGGATTCTGGGGGTGGAGCAGTCCCTCAGCCTCATGGATCTAACAGCTCTGTGGGGAAACACTTTGATCAATCCAAATAAATGTGAAAACACTGTGATGTAGGCACTGGAAAGGAGGGACACGATGCTTACCAGTGACTCACACAGGAATTTCTATTGTTTGTGCTTTTTCGAGTACATTTATTTATTATTTGACTCTTCTACTCTCATGTTTTCTGGGGACCAGGGACTAGGTCTCTTGGATTTACTACTCTGTCTCCAGTGCCTAGAATAGTGAATGGCACATAGTAGGCACTCAGTAAATACAGACTAGATGAATGAATAGGCACACACTTAGGGTATAAAGGAAAAATGAATACCCAGCTTTTAAGAACTTACAGTAGAGGGCTGGAGTTGTGGCTCAGTGGTAGAGTGCTTGCCTAGCAGGTATGAGGTGCTGGGTTCGATCCTCAGCACCACATTACAAAAATTCAAAAAAAATAAAGGTATTGTGTCCATCTATAATTAATAAAATATTTAAATAAAAATTAAAAAGAACTTATAGGGGAATTGGGTGCAGAATAAATATGTAACATTTAAAAGTTCATGGAATCATGAGCATATTTAGCCACAAAATCAGTTCAACTTATTCCTTGTAAACTTTACCTAGACACTAGCTTCACAGAGCCACCTGGAGACTGCCATACAGCGGACATCTCATGGCCAGTAACGGAAGGAAATGGGCGGACAAGAGAGGGGACTGCTCCTCCTCCCTTTGCTTTGGTTCACACAACATGAGTGTTTTAGAAGGAGCAGGGTACCCGACTGGACAAGGTCCATGTCTCGGCAGTGAGGGCGGCAGAGGGGCTCTCTCTACACAGTCTGCAGGCAGGTGCCCTGTTGGAGGGGCTGGGCTCCTCCACTGCACCCCCACAGGCAGCTGGCAGGTGAGGGGAAACCTCGAGTGTGGGGTCTACACCCACTCCCTACCACATCAGCCTGGTGGCTAATGTTGCAGAGAATAAGCCACACGGCCTCGCCTGGGTGCTGGGGATCTGGGGGATGTAGACAAGTGGTGTGCTCCCAGGGAGAGTTGGTGGGCACCACCTTCTGCACCCCAGGGAAATCAGCAAACACCCTGGAGACTCCAGTGTGCCAACCCCAGGATCCAAACTGACCAGCACTCAGAGCCCTCTAGGAGATCGCCATCTAGTGGATGAAACATGTAACACATAAATGACTCTCCTGAGGGGCACAGTAGGTGGACTGAGCAGATGGAGGTGAAGAAGAAGCAGGAGGAATTCATTCCTCAGACTGCAGGACTCTGTGCCACGGGCACAGTCAGCTTGGATGGGAGGGCGGGCATGCCGTTGCCTTTAGATGTGACTGAGATGGCCAGCTGCACACCAAAGCCTGGGCACCCCTTCCCATCCTCTGGGCTTGTGGTAGGCTGTTGAGGTGTTGAACGGACAACTCTGCCTTGTGTTGAGGTGAGACATGGGATCAGTTCTCAATGGGAAGTGTGGGTCAAGGGGATGACGGTGACCTCTGGGCCATCTGAACAAAAAGAGGTGTCTTCATCCTCTCCTTCCCCTGCCATTGGCTAAACGTTGGTGCTCAGGGTTACCTTCAAGCCTTGTCTGGCTTGGCAGAATTGCTGTCTCTAAATGTCTGGAATAAACCCACTTCTTCCAACACCCAGCTAACAGGGAACTCCCTTGGATGCTATGTGAACGAGAAGGAAACTTCCGCTAGTATGAAGTATTAAGTATCTTGGGTCTATTTGTTATAGACATTGGCTGGCTTAATACAGATGGCTAAGTTGAAGCATCAGGCAGTATCCAGGGGGCTTTTCATGTTTGGGAAACAGTTTAAACAAAGACCTAGAGGCAGGAAAATAGTGCCTTCAATGTTATATTGTGGGTGGAACTGTAAAATGGGACAAATGACAGTGTGAAGATTTCTTAGAAAGTTAAAAAAGCACCTATCCTGTGTTCCATCAATTCCACTCCTGGGAATTTACCTAAAAAAAAAAACCCAAAACATATGTCTACAAAATGATTTGTACTAGGGTATTCATAGAAGCATTATTGGTAATAGTTAAAAACTGTGAACAGTTCAATTTTCTACCAGCAAAGGTATAGATAAAAATATTATGGTGTATTCATGTTATGGAATACTATTTAACAATGAAAAAGAATTGCCAATCATGTGACAACATGTATAAACATCATTTATATTGTATGAAATGAGCCAGATACGAAAGAGAATATACTTTAAGATTCCTTTATATAAATTTCAATTTACTCTATGATGATAGAATCAGATAGTGGCTTCTCATAGGGGAGAGGATTGACTAGAAAGAGATGAGGAAATTTTCTAAGATATGAGATACTGAGGGAGCAGCTATGTGTTGTATATACGTATTAAAACTCATCAAAGTATATGCTTGAGATCCAGGCATTTCACTGTGTATAAATTTTCCTTTATTGGAAAGAAAACAATAAAAGTATGTTCAGGAAAATGTACAGGTAATTTTTACTGGAGCATGAAGTTTTAGACAGGGTAATAGGTGTAGAAATCAGTAGTATATAAGACTGGTATAGAGTTTGGGCTTTTAATGCTAAAGAAATTTGGGTTTGTGACTTAAACAGTGGGGAACCATCCAAAGCTTTGAACAGAGGAGAAACAAGGTCGTATGCAAGCTTGGGGACTGTGTGCGGTGGCAGAATGGAGGAAGGAGGGGGAAAGGTGACGAGTTTCCATCCGGGCAGGGCCCCTGCAAGCAATGCATAGGCAGGAATTTCCCTATCCCTGTCTGCAAAGGCCAGCCCAGGGGCCGCTGGGACCAGTAGCCGTGTTTGCCAAAGGTCGAATCATGAAACAAGCAGTTTCTTTCATACGGAGAATATTTTAATCCTTCTGACTCTATAGTAAGATTTGCCCCGTGTTATTATTGGAAGTGGTGTCTATTATTAGTTACTGTTACTCCTCCTGGACTGTGGGATGCCAAGGCTTGGGAGGAGCTGGGCAGGACCCAGAGAAAGAAATGGTCTGTGAAGTCTGCATTTTCCAGAGCTCAGCAGACAGGCGCTCAGCCTTGCAGCTACTTATTTTATGTCCGTCCACTCACACCTCGGGCTGTGTTCCTCAGTCTGCATCAGAAGCCTGGAGAACCTGGGAGTCACCGTGGATGGTGGTGAGGGGTGGGCTGGGCTGCCAAGAGGGGCCTGCTCCCCAGGGCTGCTGGGAGGGCAGAGCACAGGGCACCGGCTCAGGGGGTGCTGCTTTCTCAGGCACGCTCTTGAGCAGCCAGTGTGCTTCTCACATATTCTGGGAAAGACCGTGACAGAAATGCCCCTGCACCACCCTGATTTAGCATGTAGATTAACTCCACTGATTCTAGGGAACCTGATAGAAAAGATGAGAGATACCAAAGTAGCTCAGAAAACTCTTGTCTGTGAAGCCCAACATTTCAAGGACATTTTCTGAGCGTGGGCTCCCCATCGGTGCTGGGACAGAGTGGACAGGACAGGCAATGTCCCCTCCTGGTCTTCTGTCTCATTGAATCACCCAGCAGCATTTCCATGAGGGTGTTTTCCAAAACAGTCCTGATTTATGTTGTTTCTTTTTCTTTTATAGCAAGGATGATTCATTAAATGTTAAGCTAAGTGTGGCCTTACTTGAATATTTTTGTCAGACTTTTAAAAATACAACCAGAAAGCAGAACAACAAATTCTTTGTCCGTCTCTGAAACAGAGCATACTAAGTAGTAGTTAGTCATGGTACTTGTATGTACATAACAGGTGCCCAGTTAGTTCTCAAAAAGGGCCTAACCTAAGCCCCATGAGACCTTCTAGAAGTTAAAACCAGGCTGCTGCCTCCCAGGGTCCTTGTCATCCTGGCTGTGAACCCCTAGGAGTTCCCACCCTGCTGGGGTCTGCGGGTGCTCAGCCATTTCACGGTGATAAGTTGCTACTGAACTGTTGCAATGTTTGCAATCCCACGGTGGCGGGTCTCTCAAAGGCCGCGGGGCCCAGCCCTCACTCAGTCCACCAGCTGTCCTAACCACGTGATGCTCGTCAGGCTAAGGGCTCTTCAGGGGAGCCTTGCACAGCAGCGTCTCGCACTCCATGACTCAATCTTCTGGGAAGTGCAGATGACCCAACTTCCTTCCAGAGAGGCTGATTAGCAAAGACAACTGTTCTTCTCTGGCAGGGAGACCTTGTTCCCACTCTGGGAAAACCTGTGGACCTCAGAACTCTTGCCACACGTGGGCCTTGGTGGGGAAGAGTCAGGGACACAGAGGGAGAAGCTTTGGAGGCCAACAGGCCTAGGTTTGAATTCTGGCTGTACCCTGTACAAGCATTGATGCCTAATCCATGAGCCTCCAAACCTCAGTTTCCTCATCAATAGGTGAACGTAAGAATGTGACTGCCTGCATTATTCAGGGTCAGTAATGCTAACCAAGTGAGTGTCATTGTCCCACCAGGAGAGAACTTTCTTTCTCCTTTATGCAAACTCTAGTGTGGAGTTTTTGATCAGTGGCTCTTCTAGGAGGAGTGATTCCTTCCATTGTGCGTGTTTCCCATCTTCTAGGGACCTGGAGTCTATGTTTCCTGACGTGGAAGAGAGAAGAGGGGAAGAAAGGGGATGAGAAAGACAGAGACAGGCAGAAGAGAGCCAGTGTCCTTGCAGAGATAGTCCAGAAGAATGGCTGTCAGCCGCTCTGCTCTGAGATGCACAGAAAAGCAAGAGACCAATAAAGAATTGTCTCCTGACCTTTGATGGCTTTGAATTGGCCATGACAGGAGTATCCACACCACAGAAATGAACAAGTGTTACACATCAGAAAGCAGATGCTATTCCCCGCCAGAGAGTGGGTTGGTTGACATTCTAAGAATGTCACTGATCCCTTGTGGTTCTGAGTGGGGGGGCATCCCTGGGATTGGGCTCTTTCCTTGGTGGGAAATGATGTCAAAACAGGAAGTGAGCCTATTCCTGATGCTTCCATAGAAGTGGGACTTGTGGAAATCATTAGAGTATGTGTCCTCTGCCAGGAATCACACTCTGTTCTGCTAGTCTTACAGGCTGGGTGCTTTTTGCTAAGTTCCATTTGTCTCAGAACTTTGCCCGTGATGAGAGACATACCATCTCAGATTCTCAACAGGGACAGAAATGTTTGGGTAGGTCAGGAGGAGTGATTCCTTCCATTGTGCGTTCCTTTCCATTGCTCCCAGTTCTCCCTAATCCTGCATCAAATTTTCCCCGTTACTGACCCCTTCCTTAAATGTACTTTGTGCAACCAGAATCAAGAGATCTCGTGGAGCTGGGAGGGGGAATCGCTCTCCAACAGCCACAGAAAGAAGAGCCATCACCTAAAGTGATTATTAATCACTCTGGCGTGTACCTACACATCTGCCCTGTTTCCTAATATTCACATTTCCCACTTTTGCCATTTTCTTTTCTGGTGCCTCTGGGAACCGTTAACAGGGTTTTCCTCCTACCCCAGATTTGCAGGAGAATGCAGATGGGCCCAGAGTGACCCAAGTGACGTCTGGAAGGATGTGACAGAATTTGCTACTGGAACTTCTGCTTTTCTTACCTGAGGCAACCATTAGTCATCATTTCCCTCAAATTGTGCAGACAGAAAAAAGGCTTCTCTGGGTCTGTGGGCCAGCCGTGGCCCAGGTCTGTATCCCCTGGAGGAGTGGGCTGGGCAGAGGGGACAGGAGGTAGCCACACTCATCATTCCGATGCAGGAAAGGCATGGTTCAGTGCGGCTTTGTTTGTTTTTACAAATCCAATGGGACCACCTCCATCCCCACCACCACCCAATTTGCAATTGGATCTTCCCCAGACTCTGGAACACAGCCTCGCATGGCCACAAGCTCCAAGCGGCAGTGGATGAGTGGCAAAGCCTGAGATGACGTCGACGGCGTGTGCTGAAGCCAAGGAAAATATGCGGGGGCCCTGGGTGGCTTCATCCCTGTGCTTGTAGCAGTGCAGCTGCGAGTCATAAGTTTTCCTTCTGAGCCGAGCGCAGCACATCTGAATCAGACCCTGAACCTCGCAGACCCTCCCAGGCCTCTTGCATCCTCCCCTGCTCCCCGCCCTCCTTGAAGAACTACAGTTCTCTAAGCCAGTCCAAGAGGGGCATGGGGCAGAATGGGAGCAGGCAGGCGAGACCCAGCAGTATTTGGGGGAAGAGCTTAATGTCCACATGGTGTAGCAGTAGGGATGGGGAAGGCATGAGCAGACCGGGGCGGGGGGTGGGGGAAGTGGAGGGAATTCCATCACCAAAGTGGGAAGGAGGAGACAGCTGTCCTGATCCCTCAAGTCAGGGCACCCACTTCTCCTGATACGCAGAAGGGCTTGCATTTTATTTTGTGCTTTGACGAGGCGGGGGCTTGAGTGCCTACAATCACCGTTCCCATCTTCCCCTTGAACCTACCCATGAAAAATAGCAGAGGGTCTCTGAGAACTGCTACCCACGGACCCATGGCTGGAGGGTTCAGAGAGCCCGGTTCATCCTTCAGGCCACTTGATGGTAGAGACGTCTCCGAGGTCAGGAATGCTGCCTGTGAATCTGAAGCACACAGATGCGGCCCCAGGGGGATCTCTTAAGTACCCCAGAAGTGCATTTTATGGATCGGATGACAAGTCAGTGGAAGCTATATTATTTTTCTGAGTCCAGCAAGACCCTGGAGCCTGGGAGAGGGAGCAGTTAAGCATGACTCCCTGCTGCTGCCTCCTCCTCCTCCTCCCAGCTGCCTCCTCCTCCCTTGACCCTCTCTGAGTTGCTCCAGCCAAGTGAGGTTTGGGAAAAGTCAGGCGGTGAGGCCTGACAGTGTGATGGGATGCAGGGCCTCTCCTCCTCCACACTGACCGCGGGGGCTGGGCTGGGCGCGACTGGCCATCGCCGACACTTGGCTTTCATTTTATGATGGTGTTTATACAGCAAACATACTTTGGAAAAAGAGGAACTCTTCCATGGCTGCCGGCCATACCACCTTGTGATTGCAGAAGTGAAGAAGGGCTGGCCGGCTTGCTGGGGGCTGCAGAGCCCACCCACAGGGACTCACGTCCTGGCATCCCCTCTCCTGAGTCACTTGCCCCTGTGAGAAAGAGACCGGGGACTCAAGTCCCCCAGGAAGGTGTAAAGCTGAGCCACAAAGTCATAATGCATATATGAACCTCGAACATCCATTCTCTTTCATCAACTATAAAAACAAAACTTAATACCATCGGCTTAGAAGAACACAGTGAGTGAGGCCCCCCCAAACTTCAGCTGCTGTCATTCTTATTAATGGACTGCTCTTTGTCACTGTCCTGGTACTTTACATATTTCTCTATTCCTTACACCAGACTAGCAAGAAGATACCATTATTACATCTTAAAGATCGGGCTCAGAGAAGTTAAGTAACTTGCTCAAAGTTACAGAGCAAGGTGGTGCTAGCAGTTCTCTAACCACTAAAGTCTAAACTCATAACTTCCTAGTACTTATTGTCTATCCTCATTTTCCTGTTTCTACGGACTATATAAGTAGTGCTAGATCTTCTGGGTCCTCTGGGCTCTTGGCCTCTTCCTGGAGAGAAACTTCTTCCTCCCTTCTGCTTTCAGCCTGTGCACTGGCATCTGGGACTCTGTGGGGACCCCTTGACATGTGTCTGAGCAGCAGTGCTGGGAAGAGTAGTAGTCTTCTGGCCAAGTGCCTTTTCCGTGCTCTGCATGGAATTGTTGAACATTTCACTCAGGGGTGAGGCCGACTTGGACCTCCGAGTGCTGCCTCCCAGGAGGGAGCGCCTGCTCACCAAGCTGACTGCACCTCCCTGTCCTCCCCACCACTGCGGGGAGGTGAGACCCCGAGCTCTCACAGCTGTGAGATGAGGGGACATGGCCAGGAAGGAGGCAGAGGCTGTTCACTTAGGAGGCAGATGGAGGGAGGGAGGAAGCGAGAAGAATGGTGCCCACACAGAGTGCAGCCAGGATCCCTGAAGCTAGAGCTGCCGCAACCAGTGCACCTCAGGCTTAGTGGTCCACGGAGAGGAGAGGGAGAGAGAGAAGCCTGTGAGCCTGTAGCTCCAAGATCCTGGGAAGAAGCGAAGCCCTCACCTGCAGCAGACCATCAACCCTGATATTCTCTTCTTCAGGGTGTGGGTTTCATCTGGCAAGGCAGGGTTGTGTGTGTGTGTGTGTGTGTGTGTGTGTGTGTGTGTGTGTGTGTGTGCTGTCACCATTCTCAGGACTCAGGCTTCTCAGGCCTGGAGTGTGGGGTCAGGAGGTCTGCAGGGTAGAACCCATGATACTCTTTGATGGCGCTAGATACAGCATCCCCAAGGACCCATCACATAATTAAAGTTTGACTCATGAAGGAAGGAATGGAAAGATGAGACAGGAGCACATGTCAGTCTGTCCTAGCCTTCCCTCTCCTTTCTCTTTCTCTGTGCATACAGATTCCACAGGCTACCAGGTATCCCTGACTCCTAATTTCTGGTTGAACAAAAATGGAATCAATCTATTACTGACCCTCTGATATGATATCCAGAGTGAATGCTCATGGTGAACACCGGTTCCATGGTCCATTCTGTACCCTCTATGGGTGCCATAGACTGGAATCAGGGGCCCACATTCAAATGACCCCAGTTAGTCATGTGACCACATTTAGTTCTCTTCCCTTATCTGGACATTTGCTGCTACCTCTGTGGAAGGAAGCATGGTCCTGTTAAGGTGACTATTATCAAAATGATGATAATAACCTTGCATAGCATATGTGAGGCCTTGGGTTTGATTCCCCAGCAATGAAAAAAAAGCGCCCTAAATTATAACTAAATCATATGAGTGAGCTGTCCCTTACTGGCTATGTAGCCAAAGAATATGACATCAGTAGGCAGAAGAGGCATCTGCACTCCTGTGCTTACTGTGGCACTAGTCACAGTAACCAAGATACAGAACCAATCCAAGTGCCAAGAATGGATGAATAGATAAAGAGAATGTGGAATGTTTATACAAAACGAAATACTATTCATCCTTACAAAAGAAGGAATTCTTGTCTTTCGCAATAACCCAGGTGGACATGAAAGACATCATGTTAAGTGAACTAAGCCAGGCACAGAAAGACCAATGCATGTGATCTTACTTATATGTGAAAATCTTAAGAAGTCAAACTCATAGAAGCAGAACAGGTGTTACCAGTGGCTGGTGGGAGGGGAGCATGGGGGAGATGTTGGTCACAGGATACAAAATTTCAGTTAGGAGAAATGAATTCCAGAGATCTATAGTCACATCTGACCTCAGTTAATAACAAAATATTGCATACTTGAAAATTGCTCAGGGTTCCCACCATGAAAAATAATGAAGAGGCGAGATAAGGCCTATGCTCATCATCCCCATTTAGCTATTCCACTATGCCCACGTGTATTAAAACTTTATGTTTTTGAATGACACGAATATTCTGAGTTAAAAAGTTGAATATTGCTCAAAACCAGGTGTGATATAATAAATTTATTTTTATAAATAAAAAAAGTCCTTCATGTGGTACGTTAAATGCACACAATTTTTACTAGTGAATTTAAAGAATATTTTAAAAAGCAGGGTGTGGCCGTAGGGTCTGTGGGTGGCCTCTGAAGTTGCCCACAAGCATCACACATTTGCCTTCCTGTGGAGGGCCACTGTCCCTGGAAGCCACAGACTCTGCAGAAGGGACAGATGAATTCCCAAGGGTCTGATGCTCAGATCTAATGTCTTCCGGCTCATGGCCTTGAGGCCCTGAGGGAGCCTGGCAGGGCAGCTTCCGGTCCCGTGGGCAGGGCTGTGCTGGAACCATCATCAGAAAGCTGGCAGGGAGGCATGGAGACCAAGGGGGACCGCCCCCAGAGGTGAGCTACAGGGTAGGGGTCTGCTCAGATGAGCAAGGAGAGCCACGGGAGAGAGGGGAGAGGGAAAGCAGCTTTCCTGGGCTCGGGAACAGAAAACAGCAGGCTTTTGAGTGCTATGGGGTCCCCCTCTCCCGGACCCTTCACTTGTGGTAATGACCCCAGCAGGGAGGGGGAGTCTGGGGAGCGGGCCTCTGTCCCGTGTCGGCACTCCTCCTGAGCTGACGATTCCCATGATTTAGTGATGACAACAGAGTCAGAGAGACTCTGGGGTGAAGGCAGGGCTTCCCAAAAAGCCTCCCTGGGAGTTTGGGTCAGAGAAGGGAACAGAGACTGCAGGGATCAAGGCCAGGAGGAAACATCTGCAGGCTGGCTGGTGACACGGGAGGAGAAGTCAGCATCCATGGGCAGCGGCCAAGGAGCCCACACCGCAAATCATCTCCTGGGGAGGCCTGGACGGGGAGGGAGGCCTGGATGGCCTGGGGACCTACAGGCAGCTTCTGTCCCCCCAGATAGCAGGCTTCAGCCCAGGTCCATTCCCAGCACTGGTGCACTCTGAATTGTGCACTGCAGGACAACGAACAGGGCTCCTGACCTCTCAGTCCCTGCCCGCTCATTAACCTCCTGCAGGCCCCTGAAATTTCATCCAGGTACGGAAAGCTTTATTATTTGGGGAATTAATGATAATAACAGCAAAGATTTATTGAGTACAGACGATGCCAGGAATTGTGCTCCCTTGGTATTTCGTATCCTCTGCATTAGGATTCTCGGTAGAAACATAACCAGTGGGGTCAGAGGAAGGGGCTTTTAAGGAATTGACTCAAGATGGTGGGGACTGACAAGCCCCAAATCTGCAGGGCAGGAAGCCAGACAGGAGACTCAGGGAAGAGTGGATGTTGCAGTCTGAAGGAGTCTACGTATGGTCTGGTGGCAGTATTTCTTCCTCTTCAAGGGTCTTTTAAGGCCTTCAACTGATTGGACGAGGCCCACCCACATTATATGTATTATCTGCTTTACTCAGTCTGATTTAAATGGTAATCACACCTTCACAGCAAACATCTAGACTAGTGATTGACTAAAACAACTAGGCACTATAACCCAGCCAGTTGGATGCATAAAATTAGCCAGCACACATATTTTACCTCTTTGAGTCTTTGCAAGAACCCTGTGAAGTAGGTGCTGGCAGAGTCCCCATGTGTGGGCGAGGGAACTGAGAATAGAGTGTTAACAACTAGTAAGTGGCAGAGCAGGGATGTGGATTCAAGATCACTTGATTCTGGAGACCGCCCTCAGCCATCCCGCTGCACCGCCTCCTGGCTTTATTTCCAGAGACCTTACTTCAAACCCTCAGGCCTGGGAGGGCAGCAGGTCAGGTGATGATCAGGGAATCCTTGCTGGGCCATCGTTCAGATATATTGGAGGTATCTGAGATGAGCGGCTGCGTTGGTGAATCAGTCCAACTGTCTTTGGCCTCCTGGGTCAGCAGCTTCCGGCACTTCCCGTCTGGAGCACCCACGTCCGTCCAGCATTACTGCACACACCCTGCATTAGGGACAATGCCCAGGGCACTTGTGGTTTCTCCACTCGTTCGTGTTGCACTTCAAAAGCACTTTGATTCCCAGATCACAGCCTCTCTGAGACCCTTCCCAGAAGTTCATTCACTCAGAAATCTCCAAAGGGCGTCAATTGGGGTGACGGTTTTCCCAGACCAATCACGGCAGTTGTCTGAGAGTCTGGTTCCCAGGAACTGCAAACCAGGGTGCCTGTACAGCTCCAGAGGACCACTGTTATGATCAGGACCAGGACCCCATTACTCTCCTGCCTGCTCTCACGAACATGGGCATCCTTCTAACTCCAAGTTAGAAAAGAGAGAAAAGGAAGAGAAATTTAAGTTCTCGTGAAAAAAAATCTGAGAAATAGTGAGCCTGAATTTGAAGGCAAAATTTTCTTCCAGTTTCAGGTTCCCTAGAGAAAGGTGACAAACCCCAGCAAATGGAGCAAGATTGGGCTCATTGGCTGAGTGCCTCCTCTGCTGGCGGCCCTTCACCCGGCTAGGCCTTCAGGCTTCTCTCTCTCTCTCTCTCTCTCTCTCTCTCTCTCTCTCTCTCTTCTCAGTCTCCACTTCTGCATTAAAGCCAGATGAAAAGGGTCAGGAAAATGACCACCTAATTCCTATTAACCACTGTCCCTCAGACTGTGTGCAAACACAAGACAAATGGTTCAGTCACCAGGAATCACAGTCCTGACATGTTATGGACCAAAAGTCGAGTGTGTACCCATTGCTGAGAGTCCCATGTCATCTCTACGGTGGGAGAAATTTTCCTAATACATTTCCTCCCCACTGTGTGAAGGGAAAGGAAAGGGAAGCCAGGCCCTTGGACACGGGTCCCGCCTGCTGGGGCATGGTGTTCTCTGCCTTGCTGGGTCTCCCCATTGCAGGTAGCAGCTTCTGGGACTGACTCTGCTCCCTGGTAGTGCCACAGAATGGTGTAGGAGAAGAAGAAAAGCAGACTGACTTCGCATCTAGGTTTCAGAGTTTTAGGAACCACTGGCTCCGTGAGCTTCAAATGCTATAGGTGTTTCATGACTGGAGCCAAGAGGGTCAAGTTACACAGGGCGCTGGAAGCTCATCAGCGTCAGAGACGTGCTGTGTGGGTATCTCAAAGTTCCTAATTAGGTCCTATAAGTCAATTGATGAGTCTCATCTTCTGTATAGAAACTTTGGTTTCCTTTCTACTTTCTTTTTTTTTTTAAGTTTTAATTCCAACATTTTATTTAGCATTTTTGTTTCCAGGGAAGGGATGTTCAGAGTAAATAATTTGCTATACTGAAGAACAGAGAAGTCCTGTTATATTAATTATTAGGTTTTGTATGCTTGAAGTATTTCATATTTATTTATTTATTTTAAATTTTATTTATTTTTTTTACATGAGCTTTATTATTATTATTATTTATTGGAGAACTAGTTAATATAGCCTTTGATCCCAGTAATGACATCCCAAGAGGATCCCTCAGATCACCAGATCCCCTCTCCAGGAGTTCTAGTTAAGGGTAAGACAAACAGAATAGCTGGAGGGCTTCCCGTGGTGACATGGGGAAAGAGCATTTTGCATGTGATGATCCACTGAAGAAGTGAGCCCTTTCCCCATGTTGAAGAAAACACAAAGCAAAAATAAAGAAGGTTCCCAAACAGCTATTCCTGTGGGCAGAGAGGCTGATACAATGGTCAAGGCCACGAAGTGTCCCAAACCCTCAATACACAGGGTATACTGGAGGACAGCAGAAACTGGTATTTCTCCTGATTATAGGAAAAGAAGGCTGTCCTCTATCTAGTGAATAGCAATTGCCTTGTTTTAGATCCATCCCTACTTTTCTTCCCTCTTTCCTTCCTTTCTTCTAATTTTATGTCTTCATTTCCTTGATGAAAATAGAACAATATCTGCAATAAACTAGGTGAACAATAGGCAAAAATTATTCAAATTAAATCTTGGAATTCATGCTTGAATTTCTATGTTGTGAAACTAGTCCACTGATCTTAGAATTTATTGGTGTGGATTCTCTCTGTGTGTGTTCTAAGAAACACATTTGAAGCTAAATTGATCATGATAATTTATCTACTCCAACCCACTTTTATTTTAACAAACAAGGAAACGAAGATCACAGAAGTTAGAATTCTTAAACACCAGCACACGACCAAGATAAGTCCTGAAGTCTGAGTTTGGGAAAGATGCCAGTTGCATCTTTTGTTTGGGAATTAGCTCTTCCTTTTCCTGGTGGGGCAACATAAATGCCTTCAGAGGCCACAACCAGTTCCATGCATTAGCCCGCTTTTTGTTACTGTGACAAAATACCTAAGAAAAACAGTTTAAAGGAGGAAAGGTTTATTTTGGCTCAAGGTTGCAGTGGTTTCAATCCAAGGCTACTGGCTCCATTGCTTTGAGTCTGAGATAAGGCAGAACATCATGACAGTGAGGGTATGGGGCAAAAAAGGGTGTTTATCTCATGGCAGCCAGGAAAAGGGGTGAGCAGGGACCAGGGCATGTTCCCAAGGATCCACTCCTTTCAACTGGGCTCTATTTTCTATAGTTCCCACCACCTTGCAATTGAATCCATTCAGCTTTGAATCCATCAATGGACTGATACACTGATGAGGTTAGTGCCCTCATGATTCAATTACTTCCCCATGTCTCACCTCTGAATATTGCTGCATGGGACCATGCTTGCACACAGAAGCCTCTATGGTACATTCTAGATTGAAACTGAAACATCCATGGACTCACTTCCTTTCACGAGTTGCTTCCTTTCCCCTCCAACTCTTGGTCTCTCTCACTCCAGCCTTGTGCTCTAAAAACAAAGTATCTGGGGATCTCTTATATTTTGCAAAAGACTGCAAATTTATGCCAATATGGCAAACTATCCTGTGAGGTTCTTAGTGACAGAAGAAAAATTTTAACAGGGAATGCCCTCAGAAACATTTTATCCATCCTTTGAAAATGGCTTGGCACCCACTCAGACTGGTAAGGAGCCAAAATATCAGAAGTCTCCCTTGGTGAAAGCCCCCAACTGGAGATTCTGTAAACCTGGACCTTATTCTGTGTCCTTGTTTTCCAGAGCTGAGAATGATTAGATATAGCATTTAGGGAGGAAGAACTAGGAGAGTGACACAAATTCTACTCTTATCCCCCTTCCTGGGAGCCCAGAAATTCCCTCCACATATTCTTAAACCCATATGGAATTATTTTTGGTAGACTGGCTCTGTGATCTTATTGCAGTATTCCCATGGTGAGATTCTGAGACAAAAAGATGGTCATACGAAGGCAAGAATCCACTTGAAAACTCAACACGTAGGAGCCTGAGGATCACCCTGACTTGAAATAAAATTCTGTCCATACTCTCAATCATGAAGGATGGAACCCAATATAACCAGGAATAGCTGGCCCGTGCAACCTGCAGGAAATTCTCCATTCTCTAGCAAGAATACTTTTTGCAAAATTTAAGTTGGATCACATCATTCTCTTGTTCAAATTCTTCTAATGGCTTTCCTTCTCTCTCTGAACAAAGTTCTTACCATGACATTCAAGGCACTCCATGATCTTGCCCCTGCCCACCATCATGGACTTTCCACCTTCCAATCTTCATCCTTCATTTTGTTCCAATCACTTTGGTATCTTTGATTCTATAAAACACAAAACATCTCCTGCCTCAGGGCCTTTGTACTTTCTGTTTCATCTTCCTATAATGCTTTCTGCATAAATAACCCTAGACCTAACTTTGATTTAGTTATATATCTGTTCAAAGAGATTTCTTTGGCCCTCCTGTGCATCCCATTGATTGTTCTCCATTCCCTTATCTGGCTTTGTTTTTATTAGAATATTAATCTGCTTATTAATCATTTATTTTCTGCCTTCTTCATTCAAATATAGATAACATGAGGCTAGTAATTTTGTTTGTATTCCCAGACTGGTCCCTAGCACATAGTAGGTATTCAGTAGATATTTGAAGAAGAAATGAATGAATACATTCATATACATTCTCTCTCTCCCCCAAGTACACACACCAACCCTCTACTCACCTAAATACATATACACACACAAACCACATCACATCATACATCACAAAACCTTATGCATGAGGTCAAATTCATTAAATTCAAATTCATTATGCATTAATTGAATGCCCTCCTAATGCGAAACCAGGTGCAGGTGCAAGAGGAAAGACCTATAAAAGGGAATAAGACTGGTTTACACCCTCTAGCAAAGCCATCTTTCCACCACCTCTTAACTAATTCTGTTTTATTTATTGTAACAAAAATTTTATATTGGAAATTATTCACATTTACATGTTCTGAAACCTCACTTTGTGTTTAAGCATGCGCACGTCTTTAAAGTTTTCCTTTTTTATGTCATCATGTCTTTGGGATTATAATTATCCTTTTACAGTGAGTTGCAATTTTGGAATTCTTGATGAGGAATAATCCCGGTACTGATATGGCACAATTAATTCTTCAAAATAAGATTAAAAACTCTGCATTCAGGATGGAAGGCTCTGTCTGGTGATTAGTTGCGGGGAAGAGCTTGTTACAAGCCAAATAGAAGGAGCTGTCATCCTGTTGATGGTTTCCAGGGACTAAGGCTCCAGGACCTGCGGTAATTTCATTTGTCATCATTGCAAAACCAGATAGTCACGTGAGCTGCCAGAGTCTGCATCGGAGGAGATTCACTTGCCAACTGTCCTTAAGAATCAGAACACAAGGTAGACAAGGCAATGGCTGGAAATGAATTATTTCTAGCAGTTATATTACCATCATTGTGGAAAAAATGAAGAAGCAGGGCGGTTGGATATACTTGTAATAATTTCCCAACTTCAGGCAAAATCTTCCAGTGATGAGGACGGCTCTAGAAATTGTGATGGTAACTATTCATGGTCTCTGTGCCGTTGTGAGAACAGGCTCCGAGGGAGCTTTGATCAGACAGAAAAGCAACATTGGGCCAGAAGGAGGAAAATGTGTAACCCGGCAGAGCCTCCCCACCAGAGGAGGTGTGAGCTGGAGGAAATGCACCTAGTAGGACAGGCAGTAAGACAGACAGGGGCACAGGTCCCCAGGGTATCAGAATACATGTGACATGGAGTCAAGCAGGAGGGCTGGTCAAGGTGGGGAGAACCATGACCCCCAACAGGCAGGCAGGGCTGTTCTTACTGTGATCAGTCTATCTGTTGAGTCAGGGAAGTTTCTCAGATGATTGCTTGAGATTAAAGGAAAGAACTCAAGTCCCAGAAAAGGAGATGGCTCACGCCATGTGCATTGTACATCGGCAGAGGGCTCAGCTCATCATTGTGGCTCAGAAACACAGGCTGGTGGGACAGCCACCATCCCACATAACGGCAGTCACCCCCTGCCAGGGAGGAAAGAACGCTCTGGGCGTCTTGCATGTGCAATTAAATGTTCTAGCCCAGAAGTGACCCACATAAATCACAAGGGTCCATGAGAAGAGGAAAACTGGAAACAATTGGGAAAGAGCATGGGTGGCTGGCACAGCCCCCTCCTGGGCCGACAGGGTTCTCAGACCCTAATGAGGAGACTGCTGTCCAAGTCAGGGGCCCAAGACATGGGGCTCTGAAGATAGCTATCTCCATGACCATTGTGAGAACAGGCTCTGAGGAGCTTTGCTCTGATGGCTAAGGAGAATTCAGGGAGCCATAGCAGAAGCCCCAAATTTGAGGTGGCAGAGGCAGGTTACAGGTCAGCAGTCATGCCTATCTCAGGGGGACCCTGGGAGTCAGGATGGATGGCAGATAACTTAATTCCAAACCCATCCTCTCCTAGTGTGTGATGAGGAGATGGAGACCATGGACATCCCCTTTCCTGCAGTCCTGATTGGCTATAGTTCCTCCAGATCTGGCAGGAGGTTTCCATCAAATGATATACCTATGAGAAAACAGGTTTGGAAAGTTGAGGAGGGTGGCCAGGGGCTGACACCTGGCTCTTATCTTCCCCTGACTTACATGCATTTATTTTCTTTTCAAGCAGTGTCATCATGAGTCTCAGACACCCACAGGAATAATAACTAAAAGGGAAATTTTTCTGAAGCTTTTGAAAGTCCTGGACAGGTTCCTAAGGGAGGTGGCAGACTTTTGTTTGTTTAAGATACTAAAGCAGAGTTTCACAGAATGTAGTTCAAGGCCACCTGCGTCTGACTCACGGGGGAGCTTGTCAAACATGTAGTTCCTGGGCTTCTCCCAGATTTGCTGAGTCAGAACTTCTGGGGTTGGAGTACCATACATTTGCATATTTGACAAGTTCCCCTGATGCAAATTAAACTTGGAGAATCATTGCCTTATAGGGAATAAGATCTCCCTCCAGGAGGCACAGGTTGGTCCTCCCTAGAAAGGGAAGAGGAAACCTTCCTAGCCCCATGGTCTAATACTCCAGTGGAGCAGTTTGAAGACTCCAATGGATGTCACTAATTGGCTCTGTTTTTATTGTGGTTCGTCACTTGATTCTGACTCCAATCTCTAAAACGGCTTCAACTTTCCACAGTGTTTGTTGGAGTCTGAGCTACCAGTTGCTGAGATGAGAAAGGCAGGTGGGGTAGGGGGCTGCTCTCCCCAGGAGACAATTACATGCTCAGCAAAGGACGACCGTGGCTTGTCCCAGGCAACAGAGGGGAACTCTTGTCAGCATTTTGAAAGGCTGGCGCCATGCTTGAAAGGGGTTGACGGGAGCCACTGATGGGCTCTGGCTAGAAAACAATTGCTTATGAGGAGGATCAGTGTCAACTTTGAAGTGAGCCATGCTCGAATTAGCACCGTCGTGGTAACAAGCAGAATGAGCAGGGCTGAAATGACATATTTAGTCAGGAAAGAGGCCTGTGTTGAACGGAAGGACTCTTTCAAAAGGAAAACAGGAGCCTTGGATGAGAAGCTGCTGGCTCCTTTTTTGTCTGGCTTGTAAAATCTCAGGAAAATTGACATTTAGTTGAGTGGCCTTTCCCTGAATGGAGTTACGTGTGTGGCTTCCGTACTCCTCTAGCATATGTGACCCATTCTTTCTGGATTGTTGTGCTGGGCCCATCATTTACACGTGGGGTGTCCTCGGGAGTCATGCGGCCTTTATGTGCTCCAACGCTGGGCTGCTCTGCCTGCCCTGCTGAACTCTGGGAACTTGGGGAAGGAAACGTGGTGTCATTCTCCTTCCACCTCTGTGCCTCTCCTCGGCCCATTCCTTTGACTCTGCTGTGACCCACCATGCACTCAACTTTTGACCTCGGCTCTAAACGCCCAGACTGCTGATCACTTCATCTGAGGTTTTTCTCTCTCCTCTTTGCAGAGGCCCCCAAGCAAAACTCATCATGGCCGAATTGAAGTCCTTGGACTAGGTTTTCCTCCTCGCTCTGGGTGGATAAGGAAATGGAGCAGGAAGTTGGTTATTCTTCTGATCAGACCTTCAGAAGCCTTGACTTGAATCTCTAAAAAGCCTAGCTCCATGCTTGACCCCTCCTTCCCCCAAATCAGCATGCAACATGCATTTCTTGAATTAATTGGACTATTTTTATTAATATTGCAAATGATACTATTATGATAGTTGCTTCATATTTTGAGGCAGCGTTGGTTCAGGCTCCTACATCAGTCACATTACAGATGCCACAAAAGGCAGCATTTTAATTCTCTCTGTGGCATACAAAGCGAACAGCTATCTTTGTCTTCATTTAGGAGCAAAGTGTTTTTGCCTCTTTTCTCTTGAAAGCATTCTTTAACAGAGCTCAAAGTGTGCAGCTGGAATGCATTGTCCAGTTTGTGACTGGAAGTGGGAGTCTATTGCTAGTTCCCTGTGCACACACAGACACTAGTCATGTGACACTTTCTTCACCCTGGCCTTCCCTTCTGTAAAAGAGGACAGTGTTCACCTCCTGAAGGTCATTTGTTTCTGTGTTGCAAAAATGTATAAAATAAGATCCTTCAAAGGCTTTCAAGTCCTCAAAAGAAAAAGTCGCTTCAGTAACCTAAAGTGTGACTCAAGGAATAGTTTTTGAATAGGGGAAAAAGGCATCAAATGAAAACTCATCCCTTTAGTAACACCTGGAAATTGCATACAGATGTGGAATCACTTCTGGAAGGTTAGATTGTACTTACGCTTAGGAGTAAGTTGCAGCAAAGAAAAAGCTGAGCACAGGCCTTTGCGGCTCAGCCATCTGGTGACCTCCTGCCCCACCTCATCCTCACCTGGTGGTGCTACTCCAGGTGATGGAGAGGGGTGGGTTTGCTGCTCCACACCAGGCTGGTGTTGCAGCAGCCAGCACAGCAATCCAGCCACGAGACAGGAGAGCCCATTAATTGGCTAATTCTGCTTATAATGTTTGGGCACTGGTTGGCAGGCCCCAGCTGCCTGTCGGGTGGTGTTTACATGGACTCATTTGGAGAACTGGCCTGGATGGAATGATTTTTTTGAATGGATGATGACATCTTCTAATGGCCCCACTCCTTTGCTTCACTCTTAACACCAATTCTGGCTCAAGGAAATCTAGAAAAGCCTGTTGAGGGGTGAATCTCAGTGAATTTTTGCTCTTCCCTAACCTCAGACTCTCATTTCAGGTAGAGGAGAAGACTGGGAACTTTGACCAGGATTCCCTGGGTGCCTTGGGTGTTAAGGGGTTAACACCAGCTGCTTTAGTCAGATGCATTAGTACCCTGTGGACACCTCAGGTGTCTAATAAAATTATCCTGGGTCTCTAACCCCAAAAGAAAGTTCTCTGGGGGGGCTTACTAGAATCTGAATTTCAGCACTGAGGTGTATGTGTGTTCCTAAACTATTTGTGGATCTTAGTGAAAATTTACTAGAAACTGCTGAATGGAGATGAGCACCCCTGGCCCCAGCATTTATTTTAGTTCAGTGCCAGTTACCCCTAGATGTGCTTCCTATTTGTTTAGGGCTTAGTTTTTCAAACTTCTCACAGGCCTTTTAAATCTCTTCAAGAGAGCTTCATCCCATGTTCCACTGGCAAGTTCTCTCTCCTTTAGACCCAGCGAGGTAGCAAGTTTTCCATCATCAGCTTTAAAACCTTTAAGAACCTCCTATCCTCATGCTTCCATCCCACTCCCTAAGAAAAGGGCATTACCTCTCTCCTCCCCTATGCTGGAAATGACTTTGTAATCTCACAATTTGCTTAGTTCCCTCTTTTGCTTGTCAAAATTTTCTGAAATCGATTTCCTTCCTGATGACCACTCTGCCATTGGAGGAGTGTGAGACTTAACGCAGACACTAACGCACAGGTATCTGCTCGTCCTTCCAGCCCCCTCTGCCTTCACACAGTGGAGATTGTTCAGCTTTCCTGTTTTCCCAGTGCCTGCAACTTGGTGTGACTCTCCATCCTTTTGGGTTTCCAGGGTGTGGAATCATCGGTGTCAGAGGTTTTCTTTACCTAACTTGGTCGTCTCACTGCTCTGGCTTCAGGTACCTGGGATAATTTAACTTTCTGGCAAAGCGATGAGGAACTCTGGTTTACAGAGGGGGAAATGAAGTAAGGATAGATTGCTTGCTCAGAACAAATTAGTGGGCTGATCTGATGTAGAGTTCATGTCCCAGTGCACGAGTTATTTGGCCACATTCTCTAGAGCCTTCATTTCTTCTGGATCCCACAGTGTCTGGGCACCCAAGAGAGAAGCATTCTTCCAGCCTGCGCTTTGCTCCATTTCCCTGACACTTGGTGGACATTTTATAAATGCTATTTGATGAAAATGGAAAACTTACATTTCAAAAAACAACATTTGAGCCTTTATCATATTTTAAAATTTCTAATAAGCCCTCAGAATGCAACTTGTTTTTCTTAGGGAAATAATTCAGTTAACAGTTACGGTTCTTCTCAAGGGTAAGATGGAGTCATTGAAGCCCAATTCCTTTTGAAGTTTTTCTTTTTAATGAAATTGTGATGCTGGGGCTGCTCTGTGTGGGGGGGTGGGGTGGGGTGGGGTGGGGGTGGTGGCGGAGAATGTGTCTTGGGGTCCTGGCAAAGAGAACAAACTGTAAGCATCTTGGAGGAATGTCCATATCGAAATTTGAAGTTAAGAGCTCTTCCCGGAGCTCAGGTTTCACTGCACACCCAAAGCATGGGCCAAATTCAGCAAAAGGCTGATTTGCGGTTGTGACCCTTGAGGACTGGGCAAATTTGATAGTTCATCAGGATTGGTTTCTTGGGGACCCAGGTCAATTTGTGGGAGAGAGTCTGTGTCCAATTAGGACTTGGTGTATGAAGAGGGTTTATTTCTCTGCTCTAAGGAACAATTTGGGGTTCCTCTAAAGTGAAGCCACACACACATGTGCACACGCATACAAACACACACGGTAACCCCAGAGTCACAATTTCATTAAAAAGGAAAACTTCAAAAGGAATTGGGTTTCAATGACCATCTTATCTGGCTTTTATAAGCTTTGCATATGACTCTTCTGACTATACTGAGCTTTGATACTTTTGAGACTCAGAGAACTATACCAAAAAAATAAAAATAAAAAATAAAAGAGAGAAAGAAAGAAAGAAAGAAGAAAGAAAGAAAGAAAGAAAGAAAGAAAGAAAGAAAGAAAGAAAGAAAGAAAGAGGAAACAGTCTGTGTAAGAAACTCAGAAACCTGAAACAAGGGGGAGGGCTGTACACTGTCCATGGGTGGTGTTGGTCCATCTTGACACCTTTCACCAGGCCCCTCTGGGATGGACAGTGATAATCACTAGCCCTCACTTGGGACTTCAGCTTTAAAGGAACATTTCTGACACACAAATAATTTGCAAATGCTGGAGCTGGAAAAGCCTGGTGTAGCTTCCCACTTACTAAGCACAGATTGACACTCCTGCATGCTTTACTCCCTGGGAATCTTTGTACATAAAACAATTATATCTGCCTACGTATCTTGTCACCAATCAAGTCATTGCTCTGTGCTAAAGCAAGACAAATGCAAGCCTGCATTCCATGTGCAGGGAAATAGCCTAAGTGAATTATTTTGAAAATTTGATTGTGAGATATGTCTGTTCCCTGTAAGGGAGGGAGGGAGGGAGAGGGGGAGAGAAAGAGGGAGGAGGGAGGGGGGAGAGAAAGAGGAGGAATGCATGAAAGGACAGAGTTGAATGGCCATCCTTGTCCCATAAAACCCCAGCTGTAGTGAAATAAGCTTCTCATGTTTGCTGACACATGATGATAGAAAACAATTAGGCAATTGCTGCTTTTTTGAAATACTGTGAAAAATAATACAAAAAAAAAAAAAGCCAGTGGGAGAAAATAAAATAAAATCACTCTTAGGTAACACTTGGAAAAGAAATACAAAGAGTAGCATCTTTCTCCCTGAGTTTTTCTCTTTGTTGTCTCTCTGTCCTTTCCCACCTCTGGTCTGATAAAGAGCAAGAAGATCCATTCTGCCACATGGCTGACATCTTAAGGGAAGTTTCAGTTGCATGGCAGGAGTTTAGAAGAGCTTTTTGTTATACAGAGGGGAGATGGGGGAAAGCCTGTGTGTTTGGGGTGTGTCTGCTCTGCAGAATTTTTATTTAAAAACAAAATCCTGTATATCTGGAAAGAATTGTGGGCCTCAAAGAATATATAAATCAATGAAGGAAAATGTATAAACAATCCAGACAGCAACCAAGAAATGGATTAACATAAGATAATACAGTTCTGTAGCATGTTGGCTTCTGCCTTCTTTTTAGGTAGTGAAAACGTATGCTTGTGGAGACTGGTTTCTAGGACCTTCCCTTTAAAACGTCTTCAAAAGCATTATCTTATCTCTGGCACACTCCAGCCTTAACCCTGTGTCCAGTGTGTCTGGGATAATGATGGTGAATGCTCTTGAGATCCAGAAAGCAATATGTTAGCCATACGGTGCTCCACACTGTTCGTCAGAGGGAGACACCAGAACGTGCATTTCTGCAGAGCAACAGCAGAAAGGACGAAGCGCCTTTATGTTGTCTGATAATGCAGCTCTTTGAAACATTGCTGGCGGACTCTCTTCACATCATGTCACACAGGACAAGAAATGGGACAGGCCCTCTCTGCTTCTCGATTCATCGACCTGCCATACAATACAACAAACCAGCTTTTTCAAGGCCCCCTGAATGAAGGCCTGTGCCTGCAAGGGAAATTTAATTGGATTTCTTTATGGGTTGCAACAATCCAATGAAAAATTATGTAAGAATGGCATGATTCAGTTTCAGCATGCGCTTGAATAATAATAATTTTTTTTATTTATAACAAGAATTCTTTAAAAAATAATAAGGAGAATTTTTAAATGAAAACACCCTGCAACAGCACTTTTCAGCTCAACTAGACCAGGCAGCCCAATTTTATCCACAGCAGCTTGTGTTGTAGGGATGTTTGTGTCATTGTCCCAGCTTAGAAAATGATTTTAAATGCATAGATTGCAAAGCATTCAGAATGAAGTCAGAAGCTTTCAAAAGCACTTGGTTTGGCTTTCTGAAAGAATAATGTTGTCTTTAACAATGTCCCCTGCTTTGAACCAAAGTGCATTTGTGCATCTCGGAGAGTAGGAAAAATGTCTATCACTCCATCCATTCTTAGGAACATATTTGTCACATACGAAGATTAAGTCCTCTGTTTTGACGTTTCTAAATTGGTTAAAATAACACTGAAGACTATTTCTCATCCTTCTCTTGGAGATGGGCATATGGCTAGTAGGTGCCTAAAACGCTTTTCTTGGTGTGCCTTTGCTAAGACCCTTCTTCTTGATTCCATAATTCCAGGTGTCCTTTGCTGTCTTCTTGGGTGCATAGGAGTTAAAAGGAGTTAAAAGCACCCACCTCCACTCACCAAGATCCACCCAATTGAAATCCAAGGTGGCAGATAATTTAGGTTTATCTCCTTTGTGACCTCAGCTTTCCTTTCACTCATTCATCCTCCTTTATTCAGCAAATCATACGCTCTTCCCAATATCTGAATCCATCGTTTTCATCTGGTCCAGCTGGGAAATTTGCACTCATCCATCAAGATGGGGTTCAGATGTCATCTGCTCTGAACGGCATCTCACAGCACTCCACCCCTCTCCACAGGCAGTGCTTCCTCCTGATGCTCCTGTTGTCCCTTGCCTCTGTGAGCCTCTCCACTGCTGTCCACATTGCATTGCTTCAGCTGTGCCCCCAGGAGACAGTGAGCCGAGTACAGGGTCACTGCACATATTTGTCATTTTGTCCTCAGCACTTAATACAGTGCCTCCCTCAAAACAGGCATTCAGTTAAAAGCTCTTAAGTGTATGAAGAAGTTGACGGATGGATAGAAGAAGATAAAATCCAGGTATCCCTCACATATAAGGGCTCAGAAAGTCTTCTTCTTTTTTTTTTTAAACAGGATATAGAATTTATTAGGTATTGACTATAAAAATAAAACCATCTAAATAGAAACCCCAAGAGATCCCTTACAGATCCCTTCAGGTACCTGTAGATCCTCCCACCCTAACCCCGATAAAAACACCATTTTGTATACACAAGGGCCAGTAAAGACTGAGACGCAAAACAGCCAAAGATGGCAGATGCTTAGCTTAGAGGGGTGACTGGGTCAGATGAGACGTTTCCTCCAGGAAATGTCTGTTTTGTGGTCACAAAACAAAACAGAAAGTCTTCTTAAGATGTATTTTTCCAAAGCAGCAATATTAAATGCACAATTTTGAGCTCTTGAATCAGAATTCTACGCTCCATTTCCATAGAAATGACTAAAAGCATAATATTCATTTGAGTAGAAAAGATCTGCCTGAAAGTTGTATAGCAGAAAGCTTTTAAATACATATAAATTGGCTGAACAGGGCAACCCAGTAACCAATCACTTGATATGTACATGATGTCTCATAATAATAATAATACTTGACACTGGGATGTGATTTACAATTTTCAAAGTACTTTTTTACATCATCGTTTTTTTGCATTTTCCAGCAAGTATTCATTGAAAGTCTGTCATCTTATCACTCTGAGAAAAATTGACCTCAGGGAGCTTACAGTCTCCTGGACAAGGCAGATTTTAAACAAATGGTGTTTCAGATGATTATAACCACAATTGCAAGTGTTGTGCACAAAAGGAACAGATTACCAGGAAAATATTTGAAATGTTTTGTTTTACTTGAGCGTCATACCTTTATGAAGATGGAGAACAAGTAGCCATCACCACCTGTTTAATTTAGAATGGACAGGATGGACAATGGCTGACAAGAGCAGAAGCAAGATTTGAATCCAGTTCTTCTGCTGGGCATTGAGAAAGGCTCAGTGCTGAACCACTTGAGTTGCTGGTCTGGGCACCTGGGAAATTTTCTGAGGCAGAATTAAAAGGGCTCAACTTTGTGAGGACTTGGAGGCCAGAAATCAGGCCCTTAGCAGAGTGTACCTTACCGGGTAGGTTTAGCACTTTCATTGAGTGTGTGTTTGTGTGGGCAGCTTTGTGTGTGTGCAGACAGGAGGGAGTGGTATTGGTAGGGGCAGTGCCTCTGATGTCCGCTAGTCTTCTCATACTGAAATAGTAATAGCCACCTTCTGAGTACATATGATTTGCCAGGCACTTGCAATATATCAATCTCCATTTTAGAGATGACAAAAGGATAGGACATCATGAAAGCTGATGCTTATAGAAATTAGGGAAGCTGTCCAAGAGCACAGAGCTAGAAGATGTCAGATCTAGGATTTAAACAAAGGCCTGTGGCCTCAAAACCTGTGTGTGTTGCTCTCACCTCCTGTGCCTTCTGTCTCCTGCCCCTCAGACCTATCATCCTGTTGACCTGTCAATGGAGCATTTGCATCATCTTCACTCATACACTGAGCTCAGACATTAGAGGAGTCTCAGGACAACCAGGTTGGCTGCTTTTAAGACTTGAATTCTCAAAAATGGGTTTTAGATTTTAGTAAGAAACTTCTACCTGTACACACACACACACACACACACACACACACACACACACACACCTCTTCTCTAGAGTTTGTCTTAATAGTTCTACTTTCTTGTCACCAAAAAGAGATATCAAGTGTGTTGTAGCCTCTCTGACTTCGATGGGATCCACATGTGAGCATCTGGAGATAGCATTTGGCTGATGGAGAAGAAATGACTTGTCATTTTCAGTGACCATAGAGAGAAAACCTGATCCAAGGGCCTCTTTTTACCATGGGAAGTAGCTTTGTTAGTAACAGTCCTAGTCTCCCTTTCAGCGGGCGAACAGGGTAATGATGCTTTTTGCCAAGGGTCATGGGGAAGGGTGGCACCTAGGGGACTAGTTGAGCTTTCTGGGAGGAAATTCAATCACAGGAGTTGTAAAACCACTGCCGTTCAAGCCCACTCCCAGCAGCTCCAGCCCCTCACATTTCAGTCACTCATAACTTTACGACAAATTCTCTTTTTGGGATAAAAGTTTCCAAGTTCAGTGTTTGCTCCCCGGAGGCCAGGTTTTTATGGGAAATTTGTGCTAAATCAGCAAAACGAGGCTCAAGTTGGAGAAATACAAGACACAATGCACTTTCCCTCTGCCAACTTGAAAGAGACCATCCAAAGGGAACATCCCATCTCTTGGGGTTGTCTCTTGTTTCTAAACGTTCCAGGCTGGGAGATTATCAGAGCAATGATGAGAAACAGCATCACCAGTTTTAGAACTCCCTGGATCAATGGCAGACCAATAAATGAATATCGCAAGTGAATGGAGTTAAATGTAAGAGAGATTGGGAGGAAGTGATGAATGAATAGAGGTATTTAACACAGAAGATACTAGTGGAAAGGAACTTCTTTGATTCTGGGAAGGTGGGGGCAACTTTCAGGTTTAAATAGGAAAACACTGGGCTAGAATGCAATCACTTGTGCCCAGGTCAAAAATCTTGAGAAGCAGTCTCTCGAATTGGGTAGGTCATATCTTCTGAGCATCTACTAAGTGTCAGACAGCACAGGAGGCCATTGGCATGAAATCCCCTCATTATACACAAGCCTAATGGCAGAAATTACTGCCCCCATTTTACAGATGAGGAAACAGCAGCCAAAAAATACTTTTGGAGAGGGTAGGTGTTTTTATAGTGGTGAACAAAACCACAATGTTCCTTTCCTAGGAAGGTCACATTATAGTGGGTCAGAGCAAAGGCAGACAACAGTTATATGTCAAGTAACATTAGGAAGCATTAAGAAAAATAAAACAGGTGTGAGGTGATATGGGGCAGCCAAAGCAGAGATCCCCAAAGAGGTGACATCTAAGCAGAGCCCCAAGAAGCATGTCTTTCATATATTTGAGGCTGAATAGGCAGACCAAGTGGTGCAGCATAAAGAAAGGGAGAGGGGGTAAGGTACAAAGTACAAGAGTTTGTCAAGGGCAAGGTCAGCTGGGGCTCTGTGGTCCTTGGGAAGGGTTTAGATGTTTTTATAATTGCAAAAGTAAGGCATTGATGGGTATACAACTAGGGCACAAACGCAGCTGCTATAATAATTTAACACACTGGAAATCAAGTTCTTTGTCATGGAACATTCAGAGGTAAGACATCCAGAGTTGTTAGAGGCGTTCTTGTCTCTGTGCAGGGTGTGATGGCGGGCAATGGCTCGTTAGCAAAACACGGGAAAGAAGTGGAGGGGCTTCCCCTCCTGCAATACATGACCAGGACATTGTACGTGTTACCATGGTTTGTGCCCCATTGGCTACACCCGGGTACATGGGAGCACCAGTCTCAGGGAGAATTGTATTCTCCCTACAAATTCATATGTTAATGGAAAATAGAGCCAGTCATGAGTCACCACCCAGGTGAGAGCTGGAGGATCTAGTATGAAAGGAAGGAAGAAGAATGGATGCAGGGGACAGCTAGGAGTCTGTCACAGAAGATTCTGAGTGTAGGATGACATGATCTGACTTACTGGCCTAAACCACAGATTGAAAAACAATCTGGAGAGTCTGGGACAAGAGTAAAGAAACTAGTTAGAAAACATATGCGTATATATATATGTACATATATATCTATATATGCATATATAAGTGTGTATATATATATATATATATATATATATATTTAATTGTGGATGAACCTTTATTTATTTATTTTTGTGTGGTGCTGAGAACTGAACCCAGTGTTTCACACATGCTAGGCAAGTGCTCTACCACAGAGCCACAACCCCAGCCCAGAAAGCACTTTTAATATTCCTGGTATTTACAATGATAGTATGACCATGTACAAATATTCCTCTATAATTTATACTGTACATATAATACACTAATTAAATTAATAATGATAGGATCTCAGTACAGCAGAGCAAAAGAATCAGGGGAGGGAGTGGGGGAGGGAAAGGGAAGATGGTGGGAATGAGGTTTTGCAAATTATGTTGTATGCATATAATGAGTATGGCATAATGAATCCCACTATTATGTATAATTATAATGCACCAATAACAAAATAATCCTGGTACTGAATTATGATGGCACAGGCTAAGATGACAGGAATGGAGATGGTGGGAAGTGTAACAACTTCCAGTATATTCAAAGACACAGAAAGATTTGCCAAAGGACAATGAGAGGTGTTTAAGAAAAAGAGGCATCAAAGAGGGATCAAATATTTGGCTTGAACTCTGAAAGAGAGACTTACCATTTACTGTGATGGAGAAGACTAAGTAAGGGAAGATTTCTGGAGAACATGGAGAGTTTGGTTTTGGATACACTGAGTTTGAGATGGTTATCAAACATTCAGATAGAAACATCTAGAAGGAAGGTGGAATCTGATCCTTCAAGGAGGGAGGAAGATCAGGTCTAGAGATGCGAATTAGGGAGTTGTTGATGTTGAGATGACATTTAAAGATACATACAGATGTCTTGAACTTGATCCAGGTACAGGTGTGGCTAAGATCCCCAAACCCTTACTCATCCTCTTACAAACTCTATGCTCTTTCCAGGAGCCCACAGGAGCTATGCCACTCTCCTTTACCTGGGAGTTGCTGATCTTCCCTTTCAGGTCCCTCTGCGCCCTGCTTCCACTTTAATTTATGCCTTGACCATTTCACTAGAAAAAGAAAACAAAATAGACTTTAGTCCAGGACAGAGGCTATGCAAAAAAGGGGTGTCCTAGGGCCCCAAGCCCCCAAAAGGCAAACCTAAGGATTTGAATTGAATATAGAGCTGAGGCCAAAGGCTGATGGAATGGGGTCACCAGGAAAAGGGAATTGTGAGTTTCTGAAGGGCACGTCATAGATAATAGTGGGGTAATATGGTAGTAGGGAGGGTGGTAGATGTTGTCAGGAAAATGGAAAGAGGAATCCTCCAAGAGTCTGTGAAGTTAGGCAAAGACCAAATTATTGAATGCTGAGCCAGAAGGAGGATTGATCTTTATTTCAGAGCTCTACGTACCTGCCCAAGGTAGCTACACAGGGGGCCTGTTCATTTTCAACCATTTAGAGGAGATTTTGTAAAAACGTCATTGGAGTGAAGGATGACTAGAGCAGAGTTATGAGACTTTCAATAAGCTTCCTTTTATTTTTGACATCTCTTTGTTCTACTATGTCTGTTAGCACAAAGAGAAGAACAATATTCTAGAATAGAGAAATTTGAGAATGTCATCATTAAGTTTTGCTTCTATAGACTTTGTCCATGAATTCACTTTCCTAGCGACCTATTTTTATCTGACTTATAGAGACACAGGAATTTTGTCCTCTTGTCCCAGAAGACTTGTTGCAGGTTGAATTGTGTTCTCCCTGCAAATTCATATGTCCAATTCCTGACTTCCTGTAGCTCAGAATGTGACCTTATTTGTAAATTAGATCCCTAAAGCTGTAATTAATTAAAATGAAGTCATTAGGGTGGGCCCTAATCCAATATGACTGGTGTCCTTATAAAAAGGGGAGCTTTGAATAAAGAGACACACACAGAAGGAAGATGATGTGAACAGACCCAGGGAGCAGACAGCCATCTATAAGGCAAGGAGAATAGCCTGGAGCCCACCTGTCCCTCAGAGCCTTCAGAAGGAACCAACTCTGTTGACACCTTCATTTTGGATTTGTAGCCTCCAGAACTGGAAAACAATTTTCATTATTTCAGTCATCAGTGTGTGGTACTTGTTTATAGCAACTCACTTCTACGTTGTGGCACAACCCTGTCCTAGGTCCTCTGGGTTTTTCTTTACTGATGCTTTTGAGAACCCAAGAAGCATTTTTCCAGTTGCAGCATTGGCCCTCGTGAAATGGAGTCATTCGATATACATACTTCTCGAAGAAAGACACCCACACTGATTCAGGGGAGCAAGAGAAAAAGAAGATTAGATAATGCTAGCAGATTCCCCTCATACCAATCCTACTCAGAAGATCCATGCTTCAAGAATGAGTCTGAGCTAGAGACACATGCCTTCATGTTGGAGTATCTTTCCATGGCCAGGTGACTCTACCCATTAAGATTCATATGTCAAGGGTGATTTGGGGGTTTACATTACTTTCTCCTTGAAGGAAGACTCTAACTCCCATCTAAACCTGAAGGTTTCCTCCTGGTTGATCCAGCTGGTGGGACAGTGTGGAGAGCACAGAGGCAATCTTGGTGGTGACCCTCTCACAGTCATTGTGCTCTGCAGCACGGCCTGGAGCATGCGCAGCATGAGAATTAGAAGACAGCGCCAGGTGTGATTGAGATACTGCTGCTTCTGTCATTCAAGTCAGATGTGACAACCTAAAAGTGGAACTGATGTGAAAGAGCAGGAAGACCATCTAAGCCAATTAGGCTTATATTTTGAAATATGTGGTACCCAGGGGAGAAAATATATAAAGATGGAGCTTCCCCCAGGCCTGAGTCACCTAGGCAGGTGTCTCAGGGGCCAGGCTGGTAATGTAATCAAGGGAAGTGGGAAGGGCACAGTGCTGGTAACCTAGAGAGAAGAACTAAAGATACAGCCACTAGATAGCTACATTCATGCAAGAATGGATCCCATGTTAGCAGTGACCTTCAAGTTCCCAGGGTGGCTCAGTGGTATAGTATCCAGACACTGTTAATAGTGAGAAAAACAGGTGTATTGGTAACACTCCTGTAATCTTATCTCCTAAGGAGTCTGAGTCAAGAGGATCACAAACTCAAGGTCAGCCGGAGCAATTTACCAAAACCCTTTCTCAAAATAAAAGTAAAAGTAGGGGCAGGCTGGGAATGTAGCTCAGTGGTAGGGCACTAGTTAGAATGCACAATCCCTATCCTGCAAAGAAAAAAAAAAAGAAAAGAAAAAGAAAAAGAGTGAGAAAATAAGATACAGGCCCTGAGAATATTTTCCAAAACATACTCAATGCAGAACTTGTGTCCAAAAATAGACAAAAGATTCAACAATAAGAAAAAAAAACTTTAAAAAATGGGCAAAAGATCTGAACAGACACTTCAACAAAGAGGATATAGATGGCAAAAAGCATATGAATAACTGCTTGACATAACTCATAGGAATTGTCAATTAAATTTACAGAAAATACCACTACACATCTATCAGGATGACTAAAATCCCTATCTGACAACATCACAGGCTGGCAAGGCTGAAGAGCCACAGGAACTCTGTCATTGCTGGTGGGAATGCAAATGGATGCACTAACTTTGGAAGACAATCTGACAGCTTCTTACAAAGCTATACAGTTTTATCATATGATCCAGCAATTGCATTCCCTGGAATTTATCAAAATGAGTTGAAAACAGTACACACAAAAATCTACACATGAATATTCATATCACCTTTATTAATAATTGCCCAAATTTATAAGCAAACAAGATATCCTTCATTGCGTGAATGGATAAGTAAAATGTTATACATCCAGGCAATGGAATATCATTTAGCACTGAAAAGAAATGAGCTTTCAAGTCTTGAAAAGACATGAAGGGTTTGGGCTGGGGATGTGGCTCAAGGGGTAGCACGCTCGCTTGGCATGCGTGCGGTCTCTCTCTCTCTCTCTCTCTCTCTCTCTCTCTCTCCCCCCTCTCTCTCTCTCTCTCTCTCCCACTCTCACTCTCTCTTTAAAAAAAAAAGAAAGAAAAGACATGAAGGAACCTTAAATACAAGTTGCTAAGTGAAAGAAGCCAATCTGAAAATGCTACATCCTTACAAATCCAATTATATAACATTCTGGAAAAGAAAAAACTATAAACATGGTTAAGAGATCAGCGGTTTCCCGGAGGTAGAGGGGAGGAAGGGTGAGCGTGCAGAGCACAGGGAACTTTTTAAGGCAGTGATACCGTAGTGATACTGTGATGATGGGCACGTGACACTGTGCATTTGCAAAACCCACAGAATGTATAGCACAGAGAGTGAACCCTAATGTAAACTGGATTTTAATAATAACACACCATTGTTGGCTCATCATTTGTAACAAGGACACCACACTAATGCAAGTGCTAATAATAATGGAAACTGGAGTGAGGTAGAAAGGGTGAGGGAACTTTCTGCTCAATTTTATTGCAAACCTATAATTACAATTTTAAAAACTATTCATTTTGAAAAAAACAGTGCCTTTGAAATTTTAGCTACTACTTCAATATTAAAGGAAAATGAAGCCATTGTAGAGGCCAGTTAAAAACTCATCTGTGGGTTGTGACCATGAAGTACTTGACTTTGACTTCTGCCCCAGTCTCCTATGCAGCCTCAAAGTCACTGCCACAGGGCACTGGGCTCCAGGGAACATGAAAGACCACAGAGCTGCTCCAATTTCCTGTCTTGAGGGAGGAGGGAGTTGAGGTCCAGTTGAGTTGACACAACCTACTCAGGATGGCCTGGCTCACTGGGGACAGAGCCCAGATTGAGGTTCCAGTCTACTTCAGTGTTTCCCCCAAGATGCCCTTCCCCATGACTTCAGGGCCTCAGTTTTGTTTTTCCCTCCATTCCTTAAGGGCCATCTGAGCTTTTTTCTATTTTATTTTTTTTAATTTATTTTTTTGACAGCATGCCTTTATTTTATTTGTTTATTTTTATGTGGTGCTGAGGATCGAACCCAGTGCTTCACACGTGCTAGGCAAGTGCTCTACCACTGAGCCACAGTCCCAGTCCCTGAGTTTATTTTTAATAGAAGCTTGGACTTGGAAAAAGAGGCTGGGGAAAGTGGAGCACAGAGACTAGACAAATGGATAAAGGAAGCTGTGGAAAATGCACCAACACTGTCCTCAAAATGACTTAATTGCCAGTTCCAGGCCAGAGTCCCATCTGGGCAGCCCCTCAGAGAACAGCAGAAGAGCTCATATGCTATATTTCCCAGGCTGGCAAATGGTCTTCTCTGTCCTCAGACTTGGCCTGGTTAAGTTAGCCCTTTTCTTGAAAATATTCTGACGACTGGTCTAAAATCTCATCTGAAAGCCTTGTTAAGATGCTTCATAATCAGAGTCTCTCAAGGCAAGCCCTTGGCTTTCCCAGGCTCCAGTTTGAATGGAAAAGTATTCCTGACTTGGAAAACGTGCAGAACCCTTATCACACATGTCTTCAGATGATTTCCATGGAGAGCTATGGGAAGAAGGGACATCTGTTGGAAACACAGCTTCATAGTACTGTTTAGTTCTCAGAGCATATAGTGTGAGTGGAGACAGTGGTATTCTAGATCACAGAGGAGGAAGCTAAAGCAAGTATTAACGTGAAGACCTGAAACCACACAGCTAGTCAGTGGACAGCCAGAGCTCCCACCACACCTCACTCCAACTCTTGTCACTTCCTTTGTCACCACTCTGCTTGAAGCAGGCCTTTGAAGGATAATACCGTCTCTAGATTTTACACGCACTAATGATGGTTTGGGGGGCTTGGGAAGAAAAATGTAAAGAGCCACCATTCAAGTTCTTCCTTCTTACTCTTCAATGCTATCCTTGGTGGGAATAGATCAATTCTTCCAGCAGGGTTTTCCAGCAAGGCCATGATAGTTGAGGTGGAATTTGTGTTGGAGATACCGATGGGAACCCAAAGGGGTTGGGGCAAGGGAGCTGTGCATTTATGGAGTGTCTGTTATTGACCACAGTCACTGTTATGGAGTGTGGATTGGATGAGAAACTACCCTGAGCTCTGTACATGTTGGAAGCTATTTTGTCCCCACCATCCTCCTGCAAGGCAGGCACTGCCCATCGATATTTTACAATGAGGTAACTGAAGCACTTACAGGTTTGTCACTGACCCAAAGTCAGATAGGAACTAAGGGCACAGTCAGGATCTGAAGCCAGACGGGATGACTCCTAACCCTTTTCTTTCATGCCTCATTAGTACCTGCAAGTGCCAGAATTGGTATTTTGGTACTTCGACCATGTTCTTGAATCTCCACACAGCCCTACATGGCAAATACTATTGATTATCAACATTTGTAATCTGATTACCTGGCTTCATCATGTACTAGCTGTGTTATTTGGGGGTAAGTTTCTTAGCTTCTCCTAGTCTTGGCTTTCCATCTGTAAAATGGAACTAATAACAGTGCCAAGCTTCTGGGGCTACTGTGAAGGTTAAAAGAAGTGATATGCATAAGGCACCCGATACTTTCAATCCCACATTTAATAAATGAGAAGAATGAGCTTCAGAGAGATTAAGTCACTTGCCAAAGATCACACAGCTGGTGAGTATATTGCTTTCTTGGACAGGAGGGAGAAGGGAGTCGGGGGCTGCTTCTGAAATGAATGTAATTCACTCTAAAATGAATGTAATTTGGACACTCTAAAATGCAGTGGAGAGTATCAGCCTCTAATAGAGAAAATATGATTTAGTGGTTGGTTTTTAAACTAAACAAATTTACTGTGGTCTCTAAATGAGTCTCATGACAAGACCAAAACATTTCTTTTGCTCCAGATTACCAATATCATATGTTAAGGAGAAAAAACCAGATGGCTCTTAAGCTGGTGTCGGTGGAAATATATATAGGTGGGCTGTTTTTTATAGCTGTTGGCATATAAAATAAGTCATTATTCTAAATAGAAAAATATTGATGATGTCATCGAGGCCATTGAAAGACACATCAACCTGATCTGATGAGCTGGAAAATCAATAGATACTTTCCAAACAAGATGACATGCCCTTTTAATTGGTTGTGTGAGTGTGATATACTGTGCACTGCAAAGGTTCAAAGTTAATTCTCATTGGTTTGGGGTTTTGATTGTTGTTTCAGTATGCAGGCACTTTTGCATCCACTTAATATATTATTAATAGCAATAATAGTACCTGCTGTGTGTGATTTCATTCCAAGAAGGGACAAATTGATGGGTTATGTTCACCAGTATTACAACAAGGAGCTTGGCATTTCCACCTACTTCCTGTGAAGGCCAGGGGTAGATTGTGTGGGGTTGGTCTGCATTTCATGTATGGAAATTAGCCAAAGACACCCCATTTCTCATGGGATGTTAATTCCAAGGTAGGCAACTTATTAGTTAAACCTGACCAATTCTGGTTGCAGATCTCTGAGTTATTGCATTGGCTCCAAATGCAGTCCCAACCCCAAGCTGGGCAAACACACCCTTTTTGAAACTCTTTGTTGAAAAGGCCCGAGGGAGTTTAAGAGCAAGAGAGGTGGCATCTGGCTGCTGCTCTGAGAGGCTTCCACTAGAGAATGGAGTGATATTTTTCTGATGTGTAACTTCCAAAGAAGCAGGCCCAGGTAAACATGAAAGGCTCTGCTCCAAAAGGACTTGACATCCCTTTGTGTATTTTTGGTAACTTTCTTGATTTCCTTTTAGAAATTAACTGCAAGTCTAGAGAGTCCTGGTGTAGGAAAAGGAGCCAGTGGATTCTCACTGCCTGGGGAAGTGGAGCTGGAAGGCACTTCAGAAATCATTTGGAAAGTCCCTTTTAGATGAAGAGGGGATTCAGCTCACAGTACAAACTCATAAACATGAGCTGTATACTAAACTAATATAAAAGGTTTTGGAAATGATGTTTACTCACCTGATATTGACTGGGTGGCAAGAGCAAACAAAAAAACTTGGCCCTCTGTGAAACCCCTTTCTGGAACACACACATTTTTGGAGAAATCTGAAGGAGAAGGAGGAGAAGTCAGAGGAAAGATCAGAGTAGAGGAAGAGGCAGGGAATGGGAAGAGACTGGATCCCACCCTCCACTTCTTATGCTGCCCAATGGGTGTGCTCCCATTGTACCAGCAACCATGGGAAGGCCAGCAGCCCATGTGCAAAGAAATGACCCGTGTTTCAGGCTCTGCCACATGTCCTTGGCATCTCTGGATAATACCTGATTATCCTCCCACAGGAAACAAATGACAGTACCCAACTGTTGTCTGAAAGGCAAGGGGGTGGGAGTCCAATTGTCACGAGGTAGGGAGAGAAGCTTATGGATTGTGAAAAGGTGAGAGGTCAGAAGCCTGGCAGTGTGGGTGGGCTTAGAAGTAGGCCTGGACACTTTCACACTCCCTTAAGGAAGTTCTCCTGCCTCTGCAGAGGCTCTCTGCACCCAGACTACTCACATTAAAATAGAAAGCAGCTGTCTTGCTCCAGAACAACCCCATATTTACAATGACCAACACTGACTGAGATTTATAAACCAGCCCCCTCGCAGGGAAACCCCCAAGAACACACACCAACCTTGAAATGGAGTGGGCTCATCTCTCCACACCTTATCACCTCTTCATCAATCAGAATGATGTGTTTTATGGTTGTCTTCCCCGTCCAGGGTCAGAGATGGGGCAGTTGGGCTGCTCTTGTTTTCTTTCCTCCTGAGCATGTCGGGTGACCTGGCGGCCTTCTTACCCATTAGGCCTCCTGGAAGGTTGTTCTGCTCCCCCTGATCTGAGCTGCTCATTCTCAATACCTAGCCCTAGCTGCAAGATGCCAGCCCAAGTTATAGGGTACCGAAAGTACTGGGCCTCATTTCAGTCCAAACAACTGCAGTTTCCAACCAGAGATGCATTGTCCCTCACAGACACTCTCCATGCCAATCGGGTGGTCCCTGCCAGTGTCTGCCAAGAAGAAGCACCACTTCATGGTACAGAAATTGATTTAAATGCAATGAATCGTTCTGTCACCTGACATTATACTTTCTCTGTGGAATTATGACCTTAAATTTTCCAGGGACTGAATTTCCTCATCTTGGATAGCAATAACAAAAATAACAATAAGAAAAAGCTCTAACATATATTGAGTTCTTATGATGTCAGGCATTATTACCAACTCAGCACCTTGTGAAACAACTTGGTGAAATCTCTCAAAATTTACCCTGTCATGCAGGTATTATTATTAACCCATTCCACAGCTAAGGAAACTGAGAACAGGGGGATTTTCTGACTTGATGGTAGTCAGCTTCTTCTACCACAGAGATGCTCCCCTAAGGTACTCAGTGGTCTGTGGTACAGCTGGACTCAGGCAGTGTGGTTTTTATTTACAGACTTAGTTTACAAAAGATTACACAAAAACAATTTCACGGACTTCTCAGTAGACATCTGAGAAAGAAGCAGGGTAAGAATAATTATTCCCATTCTGTTATTTATTTATTTTTCCAAGAAAACACAATCTCAGAGTTTTAACAGTGTCGAAGGACATTTGGCCAGGGCAGAGTGAAGGTTTGAACCCCAATTTCTTTTGGCCAATGCTAGGTCCCTTCGCTCTGAGCCTCTGTGAAGCAACATGCTTGGCCTGATTCTTTCCTGCTGTTTTTCTGACCACAAATGCCTTCCCTGCCTTTCTTTAATAGTGGTTAAAATACAGGAAGAGTTTCTTCTCATTGAGGCTAAGCAAGTTGTTGTATGTAGAATAATCTTGCTCATTCTTCCTGAACAAAAACAAAAACATTTGGTTGGGTATTTTGTTTTTTAGCAGAACTCTTTAATAAAGAACTAATATTTACTCAGGATTGCCCCGTTGGAATGATATTAATTAGGAAGTGATTAAAGGATATTGGATCTCCTTCCATGTATTGCCTTGGTATTTATGAGAAATGCATGCTTATGAAAACATTCATTGGGTAATCTTTGAATTTACTCTATGAGTTTTGTATACTTGTTTGAATTTTGTCAGGTTTTCCCAAAATCCAGTTGCTAAATAGGACCTAAATCTGTTAAATATTGACTCCAGTTTTGCCCCAGAAACATTATTCTGATAATAATATGGCTCTATTAAAGATCATTGATACTGAGTGAGATGACTTCTCGGTTTGAATGGCGGGGTGTACTCTCAGGCAGGAGAGCAGGGAAGGTCTTTCTGGCTTGATGTTAGCCAGTTTCTTCTACCAGGGGGATGCTCGTGAAAGAAAAAAAATTGGCCAAATTAAAATTGGCCTGTGGGCTTTATTTTTTATTTCCTGTGGCTAAAAGTGTATAAATTGAACTGCACTAAATAAAACACAATAATTTGTTCTCGAAATTAGCAAGCACACGTTCCACCCATAAAACCGTTGCTCTGTGATGTGAGACTGGATTTCATTCCACTGGTCTTGATTTATTGTTTGGTTTGTTTTATTTTGAGGGGGTGGGGATAAGACCTCTGCAGGACAAATCTATTAAAATGGTTGACAAGAGCAGATTTGCGAAGGTTTATTAATCTTTAAAAAGTCTCGGTCAGTGAGCTGAAAAATTTTAAATGTTAGGAAGAATTGTAAAAGGCCTTAAAGATGTATATGTGCTGCTTAAACCAAAAAGTCTGATGAGAGCTTGGAGAGACGAGTCCCCCTAGTATTTCATGGTCTTCTGGAAGGTTGTTCTCTATGCACTTGCTTTTTATGCTGAAAGAACAGTTTCCTGGTCGTGCAGATTGAGAACATGGTGACTTACGACCCCTTGGCTGGCCTTGCAAGAGCTGAGATGCTGCTCAGACAGCCCCTTTCCCAAAGTCCCCACAGCTGTGTGCATCCTCTGACAGAAGCAGGCACACATGGGTTCAAACTGGGAGGCAGGAGCTGGATGGCATTTCTTTAGAAAGGTAGGTTAAAGGTAAAGTCATCAGAACAGCTCAAAAGAAACTTGGTGAATATGGGAGTGCAGATATATGCAAGGGGATGATTTCATTTCCTTTGTGCAGATAAACACAAGAAGGATTGTCTTATCATGTGATAGCATTGTTCATAATAGCCAAGTTATAGAAACAAACTGAGTGACTCTTGAGGGAGGCATAGTTAAAGAAATTACATTATACACACACCCACGCATGAGCACACACACATACACACACAGGAATATTATTCAGCCTTTAAAAAGAGATCACGCTATTTGGGACATTATACTGATTGGAGTAAGTCAGACACTGATGAAGAAATACTGCATGATCTCTCTTGTATGTAGAATCTTTAAGCATTAAATAAAGAAACAACCAAAACAAAACCTTAATACATAGAAATAGTACAAAGGTGGTTATCAGGGATGGAGGGAACAGAGGAATGGAGGTCAAAGGGTACAAACTCACAATCACATAGGATGAATAATCTAGAGAAATAATGTTCAGCACAAGGCCTGTAGTTCATTATATTGTATTATATCCTCAAAATTTGCTAAGAGAGCAGCTCAGGAGGTTGAGATAGGAGGATTGAGAGTTCAAAGCCAGCCTCAGCAACAGTGAGGTGCTAAGTAACTCAGTGAGACCCTGTCTCTAATAAAATACAAAAATTGGGCTGGGGATGTGGCTCAGGGGTTGAGTGGCCCTGAGTTCAATCCCTAGTACCAATCCCCCCAATTTTTTTTGCACACACACACACACACACACACAGATAACTATGTTGGTTAGCTTGACTGTAGTAATTATTATACAATGTATATGAAAAGATCATGTTGTAGTCCTTAAATATATACAATAAATTAAAAAAATAAAGAAATGCTAAGGAAAACAGAGAGTGACTTAGTAAACTCCTGAATACAAACATAAAACTTCTTTGGGATCTGGAGAGCCCCTCACTGCTCTGCCAACCAAAGAATTCAGTGAGTATGTTTGGATCTAGTGACAACTAGACTGGCCTAATTGGGGGGGGGGGGGGAAGAACTTATTGCATGTGACCTAAAAGTTCAGGAATAGACCGGTTTCACCTCTATGGTTGTTCCAAGGATCCAGCTGATGTCAGCATTCCCCTTCTTCTGGCCCTAATTTTTACCAGTTGGCTTTATGACTATAGATTCCAAGAAGTGGTTGCCAGCATTTAAGTCCAGTGGAAAGAATGCTAGCCTCTCTCCCAGCAGGCCCAGAAAAAATGTCATTTTATCTTATTGCCTCTTCACCATCCTCGAGCCAATCAAATGGTCCAGGGGAATGAATGGGCAATCAGGCTTGAGTCACAGGCCCTTCTTTGGAGTCAGGAGAACTGTAACATCTACCCAAGTACATGAATCAAGAGGGAAGGTTCAGGCGGCTCCCCAGAGCAAAAGAAGATGGTTTTTGCAAACTAGATGGCAGAAACAACAGAACTCTTGGTGTTTTCTAAGATGCAGGGTAATAAAAGAGACAGAGGAGGAGATAGCCAACAGGGCCAACTCTACTGGTGGCAGCCCCTGTCACAGGTTGGAACACACAAGGCATTGCTTTGGAGACTTCCAGAAATAACTGAGAAACGCTTTGGGGAGGTCTGTTTCTGATAATAAAATGGCTGGGAGACTTGTGCCATTGTGATTTGGGTATAGAAACGATGTGTTGGTTTTCCTTCCACAGGGAGGCCTGGGGCACTTGACGACACTTGGAATTCTTAGAGAAGACACATGGCACTTACAAGAGAGTTGTAGAGACTTGGGCAATAAAAGCCCCACAGCACTCTTAAACTCATATTATGGTTTGCTTTCGTGAGGTTTTTAAAAGGGTTGCATTCTGGTAGAAATACAAATTCATTTATAGGCTGATCCCAAGGACCTGGAGACAAAGAAGTCTTTAAGGTGGTTATTAAAGTGAAATTTCCGGAGACAACCTCAGCAGCTAAGAGGTGTGATTTCATCTGTGTCCCAGTGTGCACTTCTTTTCTTCCATGTCTGCAACTGTTCCTTTTCTTGCTCATTCCTCCTGAGGTATGTTTGTGTTTCCTCTTTATTTCTTAAGCTCCTTGGGGGTGGGTCAGTTTTATTTGTCTTTTTAAAGAGTAGACTGTAGTTTTACTAGTTATTCACACTTTGCCATTTGAATTTCTAAAAGTGACCAATTTCAGCTTTTATTTTTATACAATTTATCTTTGAACTTTAGAGGTTTTGCTGTTACTTTTCGATTTAAGTCATGTTTAGTTAACTTATTTGCTTGATTAATAAAGCCATACATTTTCATTTGAATACAACTTTGGCCATGTCATTTGTCATTTTCTGCTCATTTTTAGATAATTTATCATTCAATTTGATTTTTCTTTATTCAGAAATTGTTTAAAATTTTCCTTTTTATTATCAAATAAGTAGGCTTTGTTGGCTATCTTTTCATTATTATTGCTGGTTTCTAGCCTTATTTCATCATCCTAACAGAATGTGACCTCTCTGAACTCACATTTTGTGTTTTAAATGTTTTATTTTGGCCAAATGCACTATTTTTTTTATACATGTGTACATAAGAAGAAAAGTGAATCTTTGGAACACACTCGATAAATGTGCATGTGCTCACATACTTGAAAATGTCAGCTGGGCACAGTAGCATACATCTGTAATCCCAGCGGATTGGGAAGCTGATGCAGGAGGACTGTGAGCTCAAAGTCAGCCTCAGCAACTTGGCAAGGTGCTAAGCAACTCAGTGAGACCCTGTCAGTACCAAAAAAAAAAAAAAAAAAAAAGGAAAGGAAAAAGAAAATACTAACATGATTATACGAATCCTTCATATCATTTCTCCTTTATTTTTTTTAGTTGTAGTTGGACACAATACCATTATTTTATTTATTTATTTTTATGTGGTGCTGAGGATCGAACCCAGCACTTCACATTTGCTAGGCCAGCGCTCTACCACTGGGCCACAACCCCAGCCCCTTCTCCTTTACTTTTTCCAAAAATGATCTGTGGAATTCTCAGAGAATTAAAGTCCCCCACTAAGATGATCATGGTCTTATCAAATTATTCTTATATGACTAAGGTTTTGTATAATGTATTTTGTTGATTTCAACAACTCAAAATATCTTACTCAATCGAATTTCATGTTCTGGCCTTAGGTAACCCTCCTTTAAAAAATATTATGTATTTATTTATTTTACAGAACAATGCATTTTGACATATTGTACCCAAGTGGAGCACAACTTCTCATTCCTCTAGCTGTCCATGGTGCAGAGTCATTCCACTAGTATAATCATACATCTATACAGGGTAATAATGACTGTCTCATTCTACTATCCTTCCCATCGTCACAGCCTCATCCCTCCCCTCAATCCCCTCCACACAACCCCAAATTCCTTTATTCTTCCCTACCTCCCCATCACACTATGGATCAGCATGTCCTTATAGGAGAAAACATTTGGATTTTGGTTTTTTGGAATTGGCTTATTTCACTTAGCATGATTTTCTCTAGTTCCATCCATTTACCTGCAAATGCCATAATTTCAATTTTCTTTAAGGCTGAGTAATGTTCCACTGTGAAAATGTACTACATTTTCTTTATCCATTCATCTGTTGAAGGGCACTTAGGTTGGTTCCACAGTTTAGATATTGTGAATTGAGCTGCTGTAAACATTGAGGTGGTTGTGTCCCTGTAGTACACTGATTTTATGTCCTTTGGGTATAAACCAAGGAGTGGAATAGCTGGGTCAAATGGTGGATCCATTTCAAGTTTTATGAGGTATCTCCATACTGCTTCCCATAGTGGTTGCACCAATTTGCAGTCCCACCAGTGATGTCTGAGTGTGCCTTTTCCCTCACATCCTCCTGGCCCTAGGTACCACTTTATCTGACATTAATATTGCCACTCTCCACCAGTTTCATCTTTGGATGATATAGCAACAGCTATTCTTAACTTTTAAACTTTGATTTCTTTAAAATATTCTTTTATATGTCTCTTATCAATAGTGTCCAGCTAACTTTTGATTTTTGTGAGTTGGTTTGTATTTTTAATTTGTCATCTTTGTCTACTAATGGGAAAAGTAAAGCCATTTACATTGTGATATTTGGGATGTTTGCTCTGATGTTTTCCATATTGTTTTATATTATAATTCACTTTTCCTTTTTTCCCTGATGTCACTATTTAACACATTGCATCCTTTTCTTTATTATGAAATTCTGCTATGTATTTTATATTGTTCATAGATTATATTAATATTTTTCAACATCATAAACATATCTGTCTGCTCAAATTAAATAATAACTCTACCTTGGCCCCTTTTCTCAAAAAGCTCACTATAGTTTCCTCACTCTTAATTCCTACACTTACCTCCTGCCCCATGTCTGAGTATTATAACTAATATAGAATTTTAATTCTGACCAATATTGAATTTTTATTATAGCACATACCTTGGTTTTCAAATATCCTCTCATTTATATTTTAGGTCATATTACCATTATTGTGAGGCTATTTACATTATAATGGGAAGGCATGTACGCTGATTCTGGAATCAATCTGTTTGTCTTCAAATCCAGTCTGTATGAGTTTGGTAACTTACCCAAGGAAAAGTAATTGTAAAATATATTTTTTTCCTACGATATAGAGTTAGCAATAGTAGTAGTTACAATGTAGTTAGAAAAATGCTTCACAGATGAGAGGTAGTCAAAACTTTAAGGTGGTATCATCACCAGCCCATGAGTGTTAATGTAACTTCATTGCATTATTGGGTTTATTCTCCCCTAATTTTTATACCCCATTATCTGCTCCCTTGAGATTTCTTTTTTTTTTCTAACATGCACATTGTACATTTTAATAAGTAGTTCCTTTAGGAAAGGTACAGAGTCTTTGCATGTATAGAAATGTTTTTCTCTGACCCTCCCAATATTTTGGTCTCATGGATAATTTTGAAACTATCATCTTTGTCTTATAGAAAAGAAAACCAATTTCTTGTCTTATTCTGTTCTCTGTTGTAAATAAATCATCCTCTGTCTTTTAAAATCTGATTTCAGAACCTTTACCTGGATATGTCTGGGTTTATTTCTTTTTTTTATTACCAAATCTACTTAACAAGCCCCTTTGATCTGAAAATGCAAGTCATTTCTTAGGCCAGAGAAATTTTCTTCTAAAATGTATTTGGTTGTTCTTCTTAAATTGCATCATTTTCTCTTTCCAAACTGTTCCTTTCACATTACATTTCCTGGGTCTATCTTCCATATCTCTTACCTTTTCATTCATCACTATCATTTTTTAAAGATTTTTGTTCTGTTTTGTGAGAAAGTTTGTCCATTAAACTTTTCAAATCATTACATGAGTACTCATCAGGGTCCAGTCCTTTGTTTTAATTTTTCTGTTCTATCTTAACATTTAGAAATTAGATTTTTGGGAGGATGGTGTGTAGCTCAGTGGTAGAGTGTTTGCCTAGCACACAAGGCCCTGGGTTCAATCCTCAGTGATGCAGGAAAAAAAAAAGCAGAAATTATTTCAGAAACATTTATGTTTTGGGGTTGTTTCATTGCAATATCATCTTGTACATTTTAAAAGTTTTCAGGGATCTCATTTTCCTCCATAAGTGACAGAAAAGAGTCCCAAGTCTATGGGAGGGAATTTCCCTGAGTCTTATTCAATCCAAGGCTTTGCCCTTGAAGTCAGCTAAGACCAGTGGGATCAGCAGACCCTTCTCAGGGCTGCCACAGCAAGCAGATAGGGCCATTTCTAGGCCTGTGCTGAGAGCATCCTTGGCTCAGCTGGCTGGCCTCACTCAGGAAGCAATAAGAGAGGTGATCTTAGGAGCTGGGGCTGTAGCCCAGTGGCAGAGTGCTTGCCTAGCTTGTGTGAGGCACTGGGTTTGATCCTCAGCACCATATAAAATAAGTAAGTAAGTAAATAAATAAATAAATTAAATAAAGGCATGCTGTCAATCTAAAACTACAAAAAATTAAACAAACAACTAACAAAGAAAGGTGGTCTTTGTACCAGAGCCCTTCAAAGGTAGACTATCCCTTTGTCTATCCTCTTCACCTCTGACCCCTAGTGTGAATAGCACACCTCAGAAACCTAATCTTCACTGGCTTCTCATGTATCTCTTCTCAAGAATCCAGTCTCAGTGTGGATTCCCTCCAGGCACCAGTTACAGACCTGCATCAGTCTACAGGTTGGATCCCCAAACCAGGAAGTTATCTATGGAATTGTATTTGAATTTTAAGAACTTCTTAGACACTGCTTTCTGTTAGATACTCCTGTTGAGAAGGTATTTTCCCCCTCTCTTTTGTGACAAAAAAGTAGAACATTATTCCTTTCTGATTTGGAGGGAGTGGGTAGGGGGAAAGGAAGAGAGAGAGAGAGAGAGAGAGAGAGAGAGAGAGAGAGAGAGAGAGAGAGAGAGAGAGGGAGGGAGGGAGGGAGGGAGGGAGGGGGAGGGGGAGAGAGAAATTTTTTTCTTCTCTGGTGCCTGAAAAAGAACTCCCTACCTCTGTTTTCCCAACTGAATGTGGCAAACCTTACTATTTGTTTATTCAATAGATATTCCCATATCCCTAATTCCAGTTAGCCATACTCCAGTTAACGTGAGAAGTGAGCCTGGAGCTATGGCAGTTATTTTGTAATCATGAACAAAATGAGACAATCATAGAAATGTATGTAAGATGGTTGATCTGCTGATGATGGGAGAAATCAAGTCCCTGATGATAGAGTTAAACCACTTACACATGTTGAGTATGAATATAGGTGCTAATGGCTTAACCCATTATAGCTGAGCAATCTGTTACTTGCAACTGAAAGCATTTCTAACTGATAAACTGATGTGTTGGGCTGCGTGCTGGAATGATGCAAAGGCAGAAGACAAACATTATTTTGTTTTTAACAGAAGTACCCATATATTATAAGGTAGAATTCAAAACCAGATGAATTTAAAAAATAAAACAGAAAGCATTGAAGTAAATTTTTATTTGCTGGGAGCCTCTTTGGTCTAAGCCTATGGACACCCCGTGAGCCATTGGGAATTCTTGGGGAAAGAGCTTCAGAAACAGGCTGGAAAGGCAAACCAATGTTCTCCCTTGATAAGGATCAATAGTCAAGCAGATTATTGCTGCTGTTGTCACGCTATTATTTTTCCACCAGTAACTGAAGAAGAACACGCTGCTGACAACTGCGAGACATTTTGATGCCAAATATGTCATCCTGGGAAACATCTGATTTTACCATTAAGATTCAGGGAGAATTATAAATATATTTTTCAATTGAATTAAAGTTAAATGAGATTGTGATTAATAACAGCTAGGGGGTTGTGTTATTTATTATATTTTGAATTTTACCTCTGAGGTAAGCTGCTCTTGAAGTACTTTTTTTCTTTCCAAAAGGAAAAATGAGTAAAATAATAAGGAGTGCTACAAATTACCAGGTGCATATCATGTTCCAGCCACTGTGCTAAGGACTTCATAGGTATAGTCTCATTAAGTCCCTCCAAGAATTCTAGAGCAAACTGCCACATTGTTTTACATATAGGTTTAGAAGAGTTACATAATTCTTAGAGGAAATTTTAATGTGCAAAGCCCACATTCTTAATGGAACATGCTTCTATCTTCCAAAAAGTAGTTTAATGCAACTTTTAGTCCATCACACTTACAGTTAATCAGCCTAGACTAGATCTTTTAACCAGGGTACTTGTTTAACGGTGGTATTTTTGAACTTTGAATTTAGTTTTCTATACATCCTACATCTTTAATTGAACTGGCAGAATTAAACCAGTTGATTATCAACAGACTATGATATGATTTGTCTTTTCATCATCAAGCAGTGCACTGTTTATTAGTAACCACAGGTACACTTCCATTAGACTAAATTCCCAAAGAATTCAACTTCAATACAATACTGAGAATTCTTGAGCCAAAGGTTAAGTGAGGGTGTAGTGGAGCATGCCACAGATAATTTAGATATAGTGCAGTCGTTTTCTTCATAAGATGGTACATATAGTCTCTGGATTTTAAAAAAAACACTATATTGACAAAAATGATTCCAATTTTTATACTGTCACAGTGCAAATAGAAGAGTGACTTACATCTCACAATTTGCATAGCTGATTTCCTGTCCTCTTGACCATTCCATCATCTGTCTGACAGTTACAAAATTGTTTTTCTTTGGGACATCAGTGGTATATGCTTATTCTTCAAGTAGTTTCCAAATTAAAGTATGGGTTTATTATATGACACACGGGGAACCTGATCCCAACTAGTATAATCAGACTCGGCAAATCAGTCAATCAGGCTTTGCTGATGCTCATATCTGCAGCCGCTGTCTCAGGAATCGTTCTGGGCATCAGGTGCTCAGAGGGCTCATCATGAATGGTGAACAGACACTGCCGGGGCCTGGGGTTACCTAGCTCAGGATCCTATTCTCCTGTCCTTCAGTCCTGATAGAGATTTAGTTAGAACACCATGAAGCTGCAAAGGGTGCCTGATGAAAAGCCAAGTTTGGGATAGTTTAAGGGTCTTAACTTTTGAACATGGGGATAATGAAGGAAACTTGAATGATTCTGGCTTGAGGCCATCTTAGCCACCTGCCTCACCTTGATTATATTCATACAGCACTAAGACCGCTGGCCATGCCCACATTCCCTTCTTTGCCTACAGCTCTGGCTTAAAGATAGCCCCAGGCCATCATCTTTTATATCACACGACTTGTCCCAGGCACAGCTGACTGCAATAGGAATGGGCACTGCTCCAAGGAAGCCAAGCCAAAGCTTATCAAAGACAAAAGTCAAAGTCTGGCCCCTATAAGCCCAGCTGAGTTAACCAAGGAAACAGCGAGGCTCGTCATGGGAATGGAAATAGGAAGGGAGAACAGAGCTAGACAAAATCCCAGGGAAACAAATTCTGAGTTAGACCAAAAAAAAAAAAAAAAGCAGGGAAATAGGAACTGTAAAGTAGGGGAAGGATGATGTCCAGGGTGAGCAGAGGTCATTGAAAACAGAAGAGAAGGGGGGGGGGGGAGGGAAAGAAGGAGAGAGAAAGTTCTCAAAACTCTCCAGTACTAAAGGTTTTCCAATTTCTGTCCCAGATAGTGTGTCTTCACAATAAATCCTCCTTTTCATAAGAGTTATTCTTTTCCACTGGGTGTATTGACATACGCCTGTAATCCCAGTCACTTGGGAGACTGAGGCAGGAAGATCAATTCAAGGCCAGTCTGAGCACCCTAGTGAGACCCTAAGCAACTTAGTGAGATCCTGTTTCAAAAGAAAAAAGGAAAAAGGGGCTGGGATTGTGGCTCAGTGGTGGAGCGCTCGCCTAGCATGGGCGGGTCCCGGGTTCGATTCTCAGCATCACATAAAAATAAAGGCATTGTGTTGTGTCCATCTGCAACTAAAAAATAAATATTAAAAAAAGAAAAAAGACTGGAGATGTAGCTCAGTGGTAAAATGTCCCTGGGTTCAATACCCAATACAAAAAATTAGACTCTTCCCTTGGTGGGGCTCTTTCTTTAAGGTGTCTCAAAAGTCTGGCTGTGCAAGTTGTCCCCACTAGGTCTGAGCTTATCTGTGATCTGGGAATAGTTACTATTAAGAACTCACCCTGAAGAGGAGCACATCTAGAAACCTTGAATGGAAGGTCTTACTCAGACAGGTAGAGATTTTGGATTTCCAGATCTTAGGGGAGCAACTCCCCGTTTGCTTCATTGGGAATCCTCTGAGTTGCCTATAATCTAATTCTGAGAACAAAATCCCAGAGACCAGCCACTGTCTACAGCTGAGGGAAGTATCCATTCACTCAAATAGGGCCCGACGTGCTGGTAATTCAGTGCTTTGACAAGGGGGAAAGGAGGAGTGAAATTATCTAAATGGCTCTCGCTATTTATCTATATATTGTAAGTGCTATATTTCCTGGAAAGAAGCAGTGAGTTAAGAAAATAGTTTTAAATTCTTCTCTCAACTTCCTGGCTGCTGTGATACTCAAACCACATTTCAATATTTCTGGTTTTGTCTGACAAAGTAGAAGCATGAGGAGAGGGAGTGGGGAGGGGGCGACGTGGTGGAGACCAAAATCACGAAACTGGAAGGAATTTCAAGGGATCAGATGCTGCAGAAGGGCCAGAGGGTGGTATATACTTCCTACTTCAAATTGGCAACGAGGGTATCATGGATATTTAAGCCACTCTCTCCTCCCCACCTTTCTTACGTCATCAAGTTAAGGAGACCTGAACTATCTGTGATCTATTTGAAGGAGTTGGTTGCCCTTCCTCCAGATCTGTTTTTCATCTCTGTCTAAAATTTTTTAAGTTAAAAGTCATTTGTTTGGGTTACATATCTCCAGGCACTCTCTTTTGATCATTATATAAACACACCGAATAATATTTCTCTAGGGCTGTAGGGGATTACTGAGCACATGGGAGATTGCTGGACATCTATGTGAGCTGAGGAGGAAAGCAAAACAAAACGCTGATATTTCTATAGCATCCCAAATCTGTGGTCTGTGAAATTCTTCAGGTGTTATTTCATTCCATCCCCATGATAACACAAGATAGATGTTTTTATTACTCCCATTTCTCAGATGAGAAAAAGTGAGACTTCCAGAGATTCTGTGGCTTTCTCAAGGTCTATGTGTAAGAGGCAGATTCCAGATGTGATGCAGGTCCTGGGGTTGAGGGTTTTTCCTACCCCAGGGGACTCTCCAGCAGACTGAAGATATCTACAAACTGTTTTAGGTCATATTTTTAGCCAATGACCAGTGGTCAGAGAGGTGCAAGAACAATAACAGGAAATGTACCCTTCCCCCCAACGAACAGACCAAGCCCTGTCCTTGAGGGGAATCTCCAGGAGCCTTGGTACCTCCAGGTGGGGAGCAGCTGGACTGCCCTAGTGAGAGGTGGTATGAGCTGTCTCTGTCCCCAAGGCATAAAATTTTGTAGGAAATTACCTCCCCTTCCTCTCATTTTCTACTCAAAGTATGTCACTTTAAAAACAAACAAACAAAAATTTTTGTTGTTGTAGATGGACAGCATGCCTCTGTTTTGTTTATTTTATTTTTTTATGCAGTGCTAATGATGAAACCCAGTGCCCCACACATGCTAGGCAAGCATTCTGCCACTGAGCTACAGCCACAAACCCTGGCATGTCACTTTTATATCAAAATCTGATCCCCAAAAATATATTGTTGACTTAATCACCATCTGTATTAGTTATCTATTCTGCAGAACAACTCACCCCCAAGTTTGGCAATTTAAAATAATAGGCATTAATTATCTCAGTTTCTATAGGTCAGAAATTCTGGAGCCGATTAGCCTCTAGCCCTGGCTCAGGGTCTCCTAGGGCCTGCAGTCATCTGAAGGGCTGACATGGGCTGGAGCACCCACTTCAGAAAGGCTTGCCCCCACTGGCTCCTGCAAGAGGCTCCAGGTTCTTGCTGGCTTTGGCAGGAAGTCTCCCTTCCTTGCCACAGGGACCTCCCCATGGGGCTGCTTGAACATCCTGGTGACATGGCGTAAGTGATCCCAGAGAGACACAAGGAGGATGCCTCAATCAATGCCTTTTATGTTCTAATTGAGGAAGTCCTCACTGTCACTTCTGGCTGCTGCATTCACTAGAAGTGCGTCACCAAGTCACCTCACATTGAAGAGAAGGAGTTAGGGTGTGATTTTTGAAGGAAAGCATATCATAATATTTATCATAATATTTGCTATTAGAGATCACCACCCAGGCCCACTGGAGCACTGAGGACTCACAGTGACATTCAAGAAATTTGTGGCTCTGACAGCGTTCAGTTAATGAAACCAGACGATGAGTGCTTCTCTTAATCACACACCTACTTAAAGCTGAATCATAGGATTGCTCTGATGGGGCACTGAAGAAGATCCTAAGAAGTGGGCAGATAATTATAGCCCATTGCACGCAGGACTGTAACAACCCTGGCCAAGACGCTGAGCACTCGCCACCGTGCGTCATTGTCAGAGAGGTTCTCCTTATGTTAACTCACTTAATACAGCACTGGCTGTGAGAACACTTTATGGGCAGGGCATTAGGAACACCATGGCGAGGATGTGCAGAGCTTCTGAAACTTCCCCACAGGCCTCTCACACATCCTCGGAGATGTAAACAGACCTTCTAGAGGCTCCCATCTGAGTTTTGCACAGGTCATGCTCACAGTCTGATTCTGGACCATCCATAAGTGGAAATTTTTGCATCAAGTAGCCCTTTAGGAGACAGTGGTGCATATGGTAGAAAGAGGACAATGTTGTACCTGTACCTTACCAGCCAACTTGCTCAGAGTAGACTGGGATTGAGGCCTCCCTCTTATTTTCATGTCCCACATGAGCTGGGTTACTTTCTTTGATACTTGCCACAGTTATGGCCTCCAGCCTGTGTCCCATTGGTATTTCTGACTGGTCACTGATAAGCTCCATCAGCTTGGCTAAGGGTAAACAGGAGGCTTTAAAGCATATGTCTTCATGATAGGAATGGTTCTTTATTAAAAGTCACATCTTGCCACAGCAAACTCCTTAGGTAAGTAAGGTTGTAGTGGTTAGCTGAATATTTTGATTAATCAAGAGTTACTACAGAGGTTATCCATTCATTACAAATTTTCAAATAATTAGAATCCGGTTTCTTCTAAAATAACTCCATGCATGAGTTAATATTTCTATGAAGACTCAGAAGTCACTGCAAGTTTTATGTTTTTATAACGTCTTAAAAGTCATTATTATGATCCATTCATCTATTGAAGGGCTTCTAGGTTGGTTCCACAATCTTGCTATCGTGAATTGTGCTGCTATGAACATCGATATAGCAGTGTCCCTGTAGCATGCTCTTGTTAGGTCTTTAGGGAATAGACCGAGAAGGGGAATAGCTGGGTCAAATGGTGGTTCCATTCCCAGCTTTCCAAGAAATCTCCATACTGCTTTCCAAATTGGCTGCACCATTTTGCAGTCCCACCAACAATGAACAAGTGTACCCATTTCCCCGCATCCTCGCCAGCACTTGTTGTTGTTGGACTTCTTAATGGCTGCCAATCTTACTGGAGTGAGATGGTATCTTAGGGTGGTTTTGATTTGCATTTCTCTGACTGCTAGCGATGTTGAGCATTTTTTCATGTACTTGTTGATTGATTGTATGTCCTCCTCTGAGAAGTGTCTGTTCAGGTCCTTGGCCCATTTGTTGATTGGGTTATTTGTTATCTTATTATCTAATTTTTTGAGTTCTTTGTATACTCTGGATATTAGGGCTCTATCTGAAGTGTGTGGGGTAAAGATTTGTTCCCAGGATGTAGGCTCCCTGTTTATCTCTCTTATTGTTTCTTTTGTTGAGAGAAAACTTTTTAGTTTGAGTAAGTCCCATTTGTTGATTCTGGTTGTTAACTCTTGCGCTATGGGTGTCCTGGCATTTATACACAATGGAGTATTACTCTGCAATAAGAAATGACAAAATCATAGAATTTGGAGGGAAATGGATGGCATTAGAGCAGATTATGCTAAGTGAAGCTAGCCAATCCTTAAAAAACAAATGTCAAATGTCTTCTTTGATATAAGGGGAGTAACCAAGGACAGGGTAGAGACGAAGAGCATGAGAAGAAGATTAACATTAAACAGGGATGATAGGCGGGAGGGAAAGTGAGAGTTAAGGGAAATTGCATGGAATTGGAAGGTGAGCCTCAGGGTTATACACAATTACATATAAGAGGAAAGGAGGAGTAGGAGAAAAATTATATAAGTGGAAGAAACGATTTATAGTAGAGGGGATGGAGAGAGAGAAGGGGAGGGGAGGGGAGGGGAGGGGTGAGGGGACAGTGGAGAATGGGATAGACAGCAGAATACATCAGTCACTAGAAAGGCAATTTGTAAATCAATGGAAATGTAACTGATGTGACACAGCAATCTGTATACGGGGTAAAAATGGGAGTTCATAACCCACTTGAATCAATCTGTGAAATATGGTATATTAAGAACTATGTAATGTTTTGAACAACCAACAATAAAATAAAAAAAAAGTCATTATTATGGAGGTAGGTTAGGCATAAGAAGTTGTGAAGGAAAAAGAAGGCAAAGAATGTGTTCCGGTGGAAACCCCAGGGTCACTCTGGGTTTGAGTGTAGATGTCAACTTGCAAAGTTATTCATCTTTTAGGTTAGTCTTGGCATGGGCAGACTTTCAAAGAGTTTCATGGGGCTAGTCCAGAGGACAGATGCCATCTCAGATAGCGTCTTGGGCATCCTCTAACCCATTTTCCAAAAGGCATCTATCAAAAACTTCTCTGCTAATCAAAACCAGCTTCAGATGAGGGTCAGACTGCAGCTTCCAGGGCCGCTGCTTTTTAAGGAGCACTGAAATCTTACCTGAGTACAAAATTTTACTGGAAATGTATTGAGATAAAAGTACTTATCAAAAGTATATGTGTAGTTGGAACATTTAAAAGAAATATTCTTTGCAATGAATTGGGGTTTCATGACAGTTTTGTATCATTTTGTCTTCAAAGGAGGACAGATATGGTTGGCTACAGAACTTTTGTTTCTGGATGAGGTATGTAAATTTGGGGCAGAGCTGAATTGTTCAGAGCATCACTTTTATCAGATATCCTCTTCCTTTCCCTCCAACTCCTCCACAAAAATATTGAGCAGATATTTAAAGCACAACAGCTTGGAGGGATGTTAAATTGCTGCTTCCCAGGAAGAGCATCATGCCTCTGTCTACCTTTGTTCCTAATGCACCAGTGGTTTAACATGCACTTGTCAACTTAGCTTCTGACTCCTCTCACCCTACTTTTTTTTTTTTCCTTTTCACTCTTGGTTATACTTCCATGAGGAAAATGGGAAGAAAAAGAAGTGACTTTAAAACAGTCAAGGATTCTACTTCTTGACAATTCTAATTTTTTAAAAGAAGGTAAAAAAAAAATTGAGGAAATTGGAATTGGGGGGTTAAAATAATTCTCCGAAGTTACCTGTATTTGACCATAAATAACTCACACTAAAGGAAATCTTATAAATTACCCAAGAGGCTTTGCAGATGTGAAGATGGCCATCCAAATTAACTGACTACACATAAGCCAGCACATACCCAACCAGGAATAATCTATGAGGCACAGGAAAAAGATTCCCAAGACTGAAAGAGCATGAAAGATGTGTCTGTCTAGTCATCATTCCTTTGTGTTCTCACCTTCTTTTTACCTAATGATGTATAGGGAAAGAGGCTCCCAAGCTTATTCATGAAAATAACACGATCAGCTTAGATTATGAACTTTTATTTGACAAACATTTATACAGGGGTTAGCATGTATTCCGGAGATTCTGACTATTTAACCATTTATGGCCATAAGAACCCTGTCATTATTCACATTATACAGAGGGAGAAACCAAGGCACATGAGTAGCACAGAGGTGAGGCACATGTTAACAATCTGGCCCAGAGTCCATGCCCTTAACACTAAGCCTCCCAGACTTCTGAATTCTGCTCCTTAAGTTTGTCCATAAGTTTTTCTTTTAATCCCCTATGAACTGCCTAAACTAATGAAGGTACAAAGATCTGATGCTGCTGAGAGCAAAGAGACTTTGCTGATTGGGAAGCAGTCCTTCAGGATGAAAAAACAGGGCCATATGAAAACACGCAGAGATGTCCTGAGTTTCATGCAAACATCAGCTTTGTACAGAGCAAAGGGAAGAAGGCAGGTGAGGGTGAGGCTGAGGAGGTAGATTAGTCCATATAGGATTGCAGAAAGACACCTGCACGTGTATGTTTAGAAGTCTGTGACCATGTAGTTCTGGTTGTGTGTCCCTGTGTGAGAATGCATCCATGCATTTATGTTTTTATACCCCCAGGTGCATGTGTATGTATGTGAATATATGTGTGTATAAATTCAAGGGCTTGATAAAATATACAGAAGGTGCCACAATAGACTTCCAATGTGACTTGGTTTCTGCCTGCTTAGTGAGTCCAAATTCATATTTGACAATTCTAAAAACAACACTTCTTTCACCCCTGAAAGAGCTCTTGTTTGCTCACAAGTGCATAGGATGAGCAATACACTTGGCATTTTTTCTCTTCTTTAAATGAAGCTGAGGGCCAGTTTCAGAAGATGACAGAATCCTCTGGTATGCCTGTTCCCCAAGCAGCAGCCCACCCCTTCTGGCAGCCAGGACCAGCATGGCTCACATGCATGAACCATCACAGCCTGAAGCAGGGACTATCGAGGGCTCCCCCAACTTTCACTTCCTCAAACCCTTATATTTTTAAGACCCCCTCCAAGGCCAACCTTGTTGTCCCCAGAAACAGCGCTTTTCAAGGGAGCTGCTGCCTTCAAGCCGCGGGTGTTGCTGTCAGTGCTGCTGCTACTGTTTCAGCACCGAGTGTGAGCACGTCTGTGGGCATCTGTCTGCAGAGGTGTCAGGCCAGACTTCTCTGCTGAAAGGTGATGGCTGGAATGAGCAGAGGGTGGAGAGAGAGGTCACCAGAGTGACTTGACTTGGGGCTTGGTCTAGATGCCTCCGAGGCTGGGAAGATGAGCGGGCCCAGCAGAGGGCGCTACCGCGCCGGCGCTCGTCGCACCGCGCAGACCAAGGAGGGTGGCGGGCGGTGGTGGTGGGGGAATTGTTGGGAAGACGGGGACGCACAGGAAGACCAAAGAGGAATCGACTGGATACTGTCCCCTCACCTCTGTCTCCCTCCTTATCCTGACTTTTCTCCTCTCCGCCCCCTCCTCTCCCTTTTCCTCTTTCTTTCTTTCTTTCTTTCTTTCTTTCTTTCTTTCTTTCTTTCTTTCTTTCTTTCTTTCTTTCTTTCTTTCTTTCTTTCCATCTCTAGCCCCCACCCCTCTCCCCAACTTGAGCAACTCACCCCAGGGAGCCTAGAGTCTAGTAACTGAGTGTTAATTATGTCTGAGTGGATTCTAGAGAAAAAGAAAACCATATACTGTATCAGCAGAGAAATGGTTTCACTATGAGGAAACTAATGATGCTTTTATCAGGAACAATATAAAGATTGCTTTTTTACTAGTGTGTGTCCCATAGGGCTCAGGGCTATGAGATATTTCTGTATCTGGCTTTAGGTTCCTCTGAGCTTTTACATAATCAAATCAATATAGCCATGATTCACCCTCTGGCAACAACTGCTCCCTGCAAGTTTGCTGTTGCTCCTTTAGTGGCTAAAGAGAAAATAAATAAATATATAGAAAGGAACTTATTATGAATCTGTAAACATTGATTTGTTCGGTCTTCAGTCTTCCTTTTTAATTGCTCTACATACACAGGCACACACACACACACACACACACACACACACACACACACAGTGATCTTATAAGTTCTTGGTCAGTTAGAAAATGAGGTGGCAAAGACTGCCAGAGGGTTTGCCATTGTCCCTTTGCAGGAAGCTGATTCCCTTGTTCAGAGAGAACAAAATCAGAGTTGGAGAGTCTGTGGCTTGCCTGTCCCCCAGTGTCCTTTTCATTCATTTTATTCACCTTTTTCCCCATCCCTGTGAATGTAATGTGCTATGTTGTCGATGCCACCATATGATACCCACGGGGGCTTGAAAGTCACTTCCCTTCCATGAAGCCCAAGCTGGAGCCTGTCTGTCCTGATGCCTGGAAACAGGACTGAGTATACTATAAGTTGATGCATTCCTTACATTCCGGCATGATTCTGGTCCTTGCCTTTCTCTTTGAATTACCTTGTTTTTATCAGGAATTCCCCTCCCCTTCCCTTCACTGGCAGAAATCATCTGCCTTGGACCTGTATGTATCCCCAGGGCTGTTGGTGAGGCCCCAGCCTTCTCTACCCCCATCCTTAAGCACAGCTTGTCTGGACCCCAAAGAGAACAGAGTATGGATGTGAGAAGCAGAAGAAAACGGACACACTGGGTGAAAGCAGTCCTCACCACTCTTTTGGGGAAACAGATGTGTCTTCCCTTCTCTGTCCTCCTGAGCACTGGCCCCAGACTTGACAGTTCATGGAAGGACAGTACCAGGAGCAAGTCCTGAATTCTTTCAGAACACACCCAGTTTGCCACTCCTTCTCTTCCTCTCCTTTCTTTCTTAAAGTAAAGGAACAAAGACATCTTTCAGACTCAATCATGGGGGAGGAGTCCGTGTCATCCTCCTGTGTCATCTACTCTTCATAGACACACTGGGAAGCCCATGAAATGCACCTCTTTCAGCATCACTTGCTGCTTTGGATCAACAAAGTCAACTAATAAGTGTGTTTGGCTGGGCTTGGAGGAATAGAGATGGGGCCGCGCAGGCAGTCCACTGGGCACGAGGACAGGCTAAGGATTGTTCTGTATTCTCAACTCTCATCTCTGACTTAACGGCCTCGTTCATAGAAATGCTTCATTTTTCCTGTCCCCTGGAAGAAGAAAAGCATTTGAAGTAATAACAGAGACAAGGCAGGAAAGAAAACCACTTATGTAATCAGGTGGCTGAGCCCCGAGGAACACAGCATCCTAAAAATGAAAGGGCCCCCTAATTGTGATGGAGGCTTCGTACTGAGGCATGTTCCCCTGACAGGCACACCACTCTCCTCTGGGAGGACAGTGAGAGCAGAATTCTGCAATGATTTCACTTCTTGGGGAAAATATTTGCTCCTGAAGAGCATCAACTTATAGTATACTCAGTCCTGTTTCCAGGCATCAGGACAGACAGGCTCCAGCTTGGGCTTCATGGAAGGGAAGTGACTTTCAGGCCCCCGTGGGTATCATATGGTGGCATCGACAACATAGCACATTAGCATCCAAAGTCTCAACCGGGGTCATTTATTGAATATCCACCATGTTCTGAAGACTGCTAGGAGATTTGTGTGCATTAACTACAGTAAAATTGACTTCTATCTTCAAGATGATACAGCAGCAAAAGCCTTAGCATTCCCATTTTATGGAAAAAGAAATTGAGACTCCAATAGTTTATGTAATTTACCCAGGATATAGAACTGGTCTGTGATCAAGCAGGGTTTTCTAACTGAGTCTCTTTGATCCTCCAATCTCAAGTCTTTCTGTCATGCCAGCATCATAGTAAGTACAGAAAATATGTCAAGGTTACCTTGTGGCATTCCTGAATAAACAAAAAATAACTTTTAAAAAATAAATATTAAAAATCATATTGCTACCCCATTAAACCCACTATTTCATGGAAATTATTCTTAGAAAGAGGCTATTTTTCTGTTTTTTGCTTGTTTGTTTTGTTTTTTTAAAGGAATCACTGTAAATCAATTAAGTAAAATACTGAGGTGGTAGAGAGAGCAGATATGGTAAAGACCATGAAGGAAGTAAATGATTGGAGATTGGGTATGCTAGTCAGCCATGCTATCTTGTAAGCAAGACAACTAGAATGTTAGTAGTTAGTAGTTGCCTATAATTTTGTGTTGAGAAGGATTCTGAGGTCCCGTGTGTTATCTATTAGTGATGTCTGCCATGGAGCATGGGGCTGGGTTGGGGGAATGGGGAAGAACAGCAACTTGTGAGGTCTCCTTGCTCTCTTTGATCACGCCCAACATACTTCTTTCCCAGAGGGGGAAGACCCAGAAAAATTAATTGAGCTATTGAAATGCTTGATTACGTGATGATTCTACAAATAACACCTCTTTCCAACAGGCTTACACATTTGCTCATGGTTTTGTTAGTACAGTTCATACTTGGGGAAAGGGAGTCATGATTATGCATAATTTCACCCACTCAGACTATTCCAGTGAAAAGGCAGAATTGCATTGGAGTGCTGTCCTATTTTAGGTATGATCCCAGGAAATAACTGTGTCCCTTTCAACCTTTTGAACTTTCTTCCTCCGTGCATCAAGCTATTGTATCAAATGAAATAAATGACATAAAGCACCCATTATGAAATGCAAAGAAAAGTTCAATAAAGGAAAACTCATATTTTGTCATTCTCTTACCCATACAATGATACTTATGAAAGCCCTTAGGTCATCAACATTTCCCCTGTAGGGTTTTCACTACAACCACGACAGGCCTTTCACCTCTTGGCACGCACATGGAAGGCTCAGCTGGCTCTTCCCAAGGCCTTTGTGGACATCCTTGCTTTGGCACACAGCCCTCCATCCCCACCAACACAGAGACACCCAGACCCTGACCACACACGCGCACACCAGAAAAATCAGAAAATGCACTAAGAAAAATCTAATAATACTTACTTGAGGTTTTTAAACTCCTTGGGGGTAGATAGATAGAAGGCAGTAAACCAGCATAGGGAAAGAAAAACAGTTTAAAAAAAAAACTAATAAAAAAATCCCATAGGAAGGAAATGGAAACCCCCCACCCCCAAAATGGAGCTAAATTGTGTGGTTGCTGTTAGCCACTTTCCTGGAAAGGAGGCCAGAAGCTGAGAGTGTGGAGCACTTAGACTGGAATTGTTTTCTAAACAGATTTTCTTTAGCGTGTATTTTTCACATATTTTAACCTTTCTCAAAACACCCTGGCCAAAAGCCATAAAAATTCTGTACTATTAAACTTGAATTAGGGGCCTGTGCTGCTGAGGGACCCAGCTGGATCTCTTCTGGCAACAGGGAAGAGAGGGAGGAGGAAAGAGCCACCCTGTCCTGCTGCCCCCAGGTGCTTGGGTAGAGCCCGCTGGGGAATGCTCAGCTGATCTTGGCACCCCAGCTATTAACAGTGGGGGCAGGACTGGGGAGCAATGAGAAAAAAATTTAAATACAATAAAGGGACATACGTATGTTGAGAATTGGGTAAAAAATTACATCTGTGTGTTTTCAGAACCAGCAAGAAAGGTTACAATTTGTGTGGCCAGTTTAGAAGGGAGGGGCATCTCTTAGGACTTGCAGGGTGTGCTTAGAGGTAGGGCATATTGGGAATGAAGAAGGGCCGAAGCTTTATTCAAAACAGTAGGTTTTAACTATAGCCTAGTTGGGCACAACAGACCTGTTTACAAGTCAACACCAGTTGTGGCCAAAGAAATGCCAATTTCTATCTTGTGATGTTCCATGGTCCTTGGGGAAAACTCAAAGGCTTTGCCTTTTCCATTAGGAACCCAAACTCTGGATGCAACATGAGGCCTGGGTGGCACATGGAGTCATCTTCCCTTATGAGAGTCCTGCACATCCTGGCTTGAGAGAACCAGAGGACAGTTCTATATTCAGAATTGAGTGGGCTGATTGATTTCATTGGAAAATGGACATTTTAGCTTCTCTCCAAGGAATCAGCCTAGATGTGTCAGCAAGGAGTCCCTTTGGACACATCGACCCAAGCTAAAAAATTGTACTTACAATATATCATGTCTACTGATTCTGGTACTGCTGGGTGTGCTGTCTGATGGTCCACCCAGGAAGGATGAGAGGGAGAGGAACAACAATCGCTTCTCATTGTAGAGTGCTCTTGCTTGAGTGCATCAAGCCACCTCAGGCCTAGGCCTGCAGGCAGTTTGGCAGTTGTCAAGGGCTCATCCAGCCCTGGCACTAAGTCTGTTACAGTTGGGAAGAGCTTTCAGCTCACAGATGTTTTGCAGCAATGGGTGGAACATAAAAACCGTCTGCTGGTGCCACCCAGCCTTGCAGCTGGAATCTGAGCTTGGGCTGCTAAGACATGACCAAAGGAAACAAATGTTTGACCAGACATCTGAGAACATCTGTTTTGTTTTGCTTGTGTGGATGCAACGCCTGGCCTGAGGTGTCTACTCTTGGCTCAGATGCAAAATGGAGCCCGTTGCAAACACAGGCCATGTCAAATATGGGCAAAGTCTACCTAGGTGATTGTACTGGTCTCTATTTGAATCCTTATGCTGGGTGTCTTCCCGTTTTTTTCCAAATCAAAAGGAAAAGACAACAGTGCACCTGGGATTTGAACCCTCCAGGCTATGAACCCTTTTTTTGGTTTCCCACTTGGCATACCTGAGGGCCTCAATTCATTGCTGCTTAAACTTCCCCACAAGTGCACCCTTCTTTCCTGCCCAGGACAAGAAAGGGGATACTGAGGAAAGGATGCTTAATGCACCTGTCTTGGCAGCCAGAAAGCACCAAGAAAAAGAAAAGAAAATTTTAAAAGAAGCAGCAGCAATTATATCCTGGTGATGTTTCCTGGGCTTTGTAAGGATGTCCAGTCTCCTATTCAGCGGTGGCTACCGTTTGTCGGTGGCAGAAATGATGCCTGGTTTATTCTTAGTAAAGTGCTTCGGGAGTCTGAGCCTGAGGGGCTGTGGAATGGAAAGACAGCAAAACAAAACAGGGCTTGTGCTGCCTGTCTCCTAGAGATATTCAAGGCTGGGTAAGGACAGTAGATAGAGGTGGGGACAGAGACATTGCTGCATGCGAGTGCCCCCGTCCCCCGCCTTCTGCCTCCCAAATCATGATTGTTTTATGCTGTTCTTTTTCCCTTTGGTGAGGAAAATGGGATGTGGTGTCAATTACTGGGAAAAATATACAAAGACCTAATGGCTAATCTATTCTTCTAAGTATGAGGATGGCTACTACACCTAAGAGACTCCATCTAATTGTATAATAAAACTCGAATCATTTCCAGTGGCTTGGACACGCCAGGTCTGTTCGAGAAGGCTCAGGTTGCTGCTGCTGCTGCTGCTGCTGCTGCTGCCCTGGGCAGGCGAGCGGTGAGCTGACCCTGGAAATTGCTTGTGGGTAAAATCTGAGGAGCATCTGAGGGGAGTCAGGAATATGGCTGCAGGGAGCAATGAGGACTGAAAAGACGCTGTGCCGTAAATAGTATCTTCTTGTTTTATGTGTCTCCGCGGTGGTACTTGTTTTCTCAGCTCCAATGTCTATGTCAAGAGCCTAACCTTGGAGAAGCCCACGGTACTGCTCCAAGGTGTTCTTCTCCTTCTTTCCTCTTCCCTGGACTCATCTTTTGTAAGACTGTCATTTAAAAAACTCACAGTGCCAAGTGTTTTCACATCTATTTTGTTTAATTTCATCTTCCTGACAACCCTCTTAGAGGAAAATCCAATTATCATTTTATAGATGAAAAATCCAAGGAAGCTAAGTTGTCCAAAGTTCCATGGCTGAGAAATGATGGCAATCAGGACTCAAACCCAGGCTTTCTAACTAATTTCTGGCCTTTTCTGATCCTTCAGGGCTATTCCTGTGAGGAGCCAGCAGGTCATCCCCACAAAGCCCTAGTGAATGGTCTTGGGGTGAGGCTGTGGTGGGACCTGAGGCTGGGAAGGGAGGTGCACAGAGAGAGGGAGGTGGTGACGAACATCCTAAAATTAGCCCTCTCCTTTCAACTCTTTCTGATCTGATCTAAAAACATGAAAAGGCTTGCAACCCTCTTGCATGTAAATCCAATGACAGCTTCTACCGCCACCACAAAAGGCAAAGCCTCTGTTTATTTAAGCATTGGGAATTTTTGAAAAAAGAAAAATACATCTGGGAGTAGAAGTCACTGGGTTATAAATGAGCTCTCACCCCACCAAAGAAAAAAATAATAATTATAATAAAAATAATGGCACCATATTCTCTGATAAACCAGTGCCAGAAAAGCTCTTGGGGATCAAGTTTTGTCAGTCCCCAGCTTTTACCAATTTAAATTCTTGGCAGAGTATTAAAAAAAAAAGTATAAGGTATTTGAAACTCCAGTCCCTCAGGTACTAAATCTAGTGTTTCCTGGCAATAGATGAATGTTGCTGGAGTGAAAACCTAGCACCACAGGGCCATATCTCCATGGCTGTTCGTATTTATACTTAACAGACAAATATGTCATTCTTTCAGGATCCCTTTACAGGGCCAATTTTTTCCCTCTCTCATGTTGCCCACCCCCTTCTGATAAAAATGAAGGCCATCCAAGCCCAGGACACAGACTGAGTTAGCACAAAACATGCTTCCCCAAAGCTGCTCAGTTTCCTGAGTCACAGGTATAAGAAAAAAGTAGGAAGAGGACTCCGGACCCATAGAGCACTGTGGAGAAGGTGCAGGATCAAGGAGGCACTTGGTAACCCTTCATCCTTGGACACTTCACATTTTCTTTTTCTTTACAGAGAGCATGAGAGCTCGGTGGTCCCTACCATGGTGTGCTAGAACCTGGCTTCTCAGATAACAACCAGCTCTTACTGAACAAAAGCATCCCTCCTTGTATCAACCTCTACACTCCATTCATGAACTATGGACTTTTCTATCCCAGGCTGCTGCAATTTTACTTCATCAAAAATAGTTCTCTAGACTCCTTTCATAATATCTTTTCTACCCCACTGCTTTTAATCGAGTTTCTTCTCTCTCCTCTCCCCTAACCTCTGCTAATGGAATTGAGTCTAGCCTGGAAATCTCCCACATGACTCACCTCCCTGTGCCTTGTGGATCACATTTCGGCCTTCCTTACGTAAGGGAAGAGGACACACATTTATTGAATATCTACTATGTTTTGGACACTGTGCTCAGTCCTTACCAATTTTAAACTTGGATGAGAAAACGTATAAATCTCTAGGAGAAAGGAACTGAATTAATATTTTAAGAACTTTGAAACCCCGGGAAGCATTGCATAAGCTATTACAATGCGACATTTCCGTTTCTTTGTCCAATCTAGAGTTTCATATTTTTTTGCAAGTGGAAAACGTTCAGAAAGAAAAAAATGAGTTTTCAGTTAAAGTGTTAAGATATCTCAACCTTCTGTCCTTCATAAAATATTTATATCATAACCTGAGGGACACAGGGATGTCTCAGCAGGAATGGAAAATAACTGGGGTGAGATTTTTCTACTAACTTGCCATGGGAACTTCCCACATCTCCTGTGAGTACCACTTAAGATTTAGCCCACGCGGCAGGCAGCCTTCCCTAGGCATGGATGCTGCTCAACCCAGGAACCTTAGCATCCTCTTGTACCAACAACGAGAGCCACTTCTCTTTTCCTTCTCCTGCCCCCAAATAAGGCAGCTGCCCAAGGTGGCCCTGAGCTCTCTGCCCTTTATTTCTATTCTCTTTTTAGAGTTTCTCATCTATTTCTTGAAACTGTAGCTGTGATTTTTATGCCAATTTCTATGCCCTGTACTGACCTTTCCTTAGGGCTTCAGTCTTGTGTCCTCAGCTCCTTCTTGTGGGACATTTAAACGTGATGGCCTTGCCTCAAAATCAACATGTGCTCCAAACAAACCTTTCCCCTTGCAGGATTCCGTATTTTAGGCAATGTCCCCAATTTCCTGATTACCCATATGTGAAATGCTACGCCAGTTCAACTCTCTCCTCTTGTTTAATATTAACAATAGTTAAAAAACGGTAGCCATTTATTAATAACAATAACTACCTTAAATTGTATTCTTCCCACACACCATGCAATTTGCTTCATTTGGGTTCACAGTCTCATTGAGTCCTCAATCACGATTCTATGAAGAATGTATTATTATTATTATTATTATTATTATTATTATTATTATTCCTGTTTTCTGGATGAGGAATAAGCTCAAGGATGGGACATGATTGACCCAAGATCATTCTTAGAATGTGGAGCTACAAGAGGTGGGTTTTTGTTCAGAATTGTGTGTCCTTCTCCAGGGTCCATACATGTCACCTCTCTAGTCTATATGGCAGTCAGGCAGAGCCTGATCAGTTCTTCCTAAGAAATGTCTCCTGAAGTCATCTTCCCTGTGTCTTGTATTTAACACAAGCATCCAATCTCTTTGTCTGTATCTCTCCGGAGAAGAGACTCAAGAGATATTGCTGAAGCCAAAAAAAAATGAGGATGCAACCAGGGCTTAGGACATAATGAGCAGCTTTTCTGCCTGGTTTCCCTGAAGAAACTTCTATGGTCCCATCCTGGACAGGATCAGGCACCCAGGTGGGCCCCCATGACTCTTGGTCATTTCCTTTGGGATGCTGACTACCAATGACCATCCATCTGGCTCTTGAGATGACCAAGCCTGTCTTGTCTACCTCTTTGTCCTAGGGCACAGTGCCTAGGCACACAGTAGGCCCTGAAAAATGTTTGTTAAATTAATAAGTGGATGAACAATGGAATGCTCTCAGATGAAATTAACATAGAGGTCATTCCACCAAAAATACTGATGAAAATTTCCCTATGCCTGTGCTTTTGCATATTGTGAAAAGGAAACTCCCTTGAGGTACTATTTCCTTTAGGTCCTCAGACTTTTAACTGCAGGTCAAGAGTGTAAAGGAATCTAGGGCTAAAGTCAGATAGACTTGGATTTGAATCTTTCTCTCCACTTCTTAGTGTGTGAATTTGGACAAGTTATTTAATCTCTCTATACCCATTTCCTCATCTATAAAATGGGGATTATAGGGTGATTGGGAGGAATAAATACAATAATTCGTGTAAAACTCCTGGCATTGAGCCTGGTATATAGTAATCCAATAAATGGTAGATGTCATTGTTGTTGCTGCTGCTGTTCTGAATGGCTTTTCTCCAGCCTCAAAGAACTTGCAGTGGGTGGAGGAGACAAAGTAGCTTAACCTCTCATCTTCAGATGGCACCTCACACCCATCATGCTCAATCAGCAGCCGGTTCAGACCTTGAACCCTTCCAGGCTCATATTCAGTGTCTTGCATGAAAAAGGAACTGATCTAACTTCATTCTGCATGCACCCTTCAGTCCCAGTTGGACTTCTAGTTCCCATCTTCCAAATCATGTGATCTGAGCAAAGCCACTTTGCCTATACTTTCTGGTTGTTGTTTCCATTCTTTTTTTTTTGGGGGGGGGTGGCTACTGGGGATTGAAATCAGGGGCATTTGACCACTGAGCCACGTCCCCAGCCCTATTTTGTATTTTATTTGGAGATAAGGTCTCACCGAGTTAGTTAGCACCTCGCTTTTGCTGAGGCTGGCTTTGAACTCGTGATCCTCCTGCCTCAGCTTCCCGAGTCACTGGGATTACAGGCATGTGCCACCTCACCTGGCTGTTGTTTCCATTCTTATGGTGCTATGACAGATATCTCAAAGAGCTATGGTCAAGACTAAATTAAATTAGATATTATTCATGAGAAGGCCTTTAAAACACTGGGTCTATCTATAGTGTGTGTTAGCTGCCTCCACTCCTTAACACGCCTTCTCTTCACCCACACCTGCTGCACCTCCCCATTTCCTCTACATACAGTCAACAGCAGTCCTAAGGCCCAGAGGCAGCTCACTCCTAGGGTCTGGGGTTTCACTGCTGCCCCAGTACATGAACACCAAGCGCTGCACAAACATCCTCCTGAGTTTGCAAGTTATACAAAAGAAAAAGGAACGATTGTGAGGAGTTCCTCTCCTCTCTCAGGTCCAGACCTCCTTTCTCACCCTGTTAAGCCTACCTGGTGGTCACCTAGAGTCAGCAGGAACCAGCATAGCCTGCTCTTCTCTGTACCCTGCTAGACCCCCTTCTGCCTCTTAGAGCCTCAAGCCTCCTTTCCACTAGAAGCATCCCATTGTTTCCTGTGCGCCAGGCCTTCCTTCCAGGCTTTCTTGGGTTTCTGAATCTAGAATTCTATTTCTTTGACTTCACTGAGCCCATCAGCAATTCTCCTCACCTACAGAGAAGGGAGAGGAGAGAAGCTTTGTCGTTTTTTATTCTCAGACTTTTCTTCCTTCATCATCTCTTATTGTGTATCCTTAAAATTGGCAGGACTGGGAAGAGATGAAGGAATGTAGTAACCTCCCATTCTCCTAGTAGCTTGAGTGTCTATTTGTCTTGAAGATGAGAGTGATGTTGTAGAATAAGTAGGATAATAATTTGAGAACAGGGGTGAGAACCTGAAGACCATGATCCCGTGGGTGGAAGCTGCATGTGGGAGCAATGGGAGGGGGAAGTTCCAGTTTCCTGAGGAGGGACAAAGGAGATGAGGATTTAAGTTGTCTGCTGTAGACCCCTTACCAAATCTTAGTGATGTCTACACTTGTCATCAAAGTATTGTGTAAGTAAACTCTTTCAGGGCCTCCAAAGAAGGCTGAATTATGCCCACAGGTTGGTGCAGGACCACAATAAGGGAACTTGAGGAAGGGTAGGAGCTGGAGGACAAGGGGACCTCCCATCCCAGGCTTCAATGAGACAACATCTACAATCACACGGAAAGGATCCAGGGACATGGTGCTCCCCTAAGGGTTGTTCAATAATAGTGTCGTGAACAGTCTTACAAGGCCTGTTATCATGGAGCAGATAATTTCATGGAAAAAGACAAATATACAAACATCTAGCTTCAATCCAAATCCAAACCTCAAACCAATAAAGGTGGGATCACCAACTTTTGGCCAGGAATCAGAGTGGATAAGATGAGATCAGAGATGAGGTAGGTGGAGGAGTGATGGTGTAAAAGAACATGGAAGAGAGTTGGGCTAGTGACATGAGACTCTGAATGGAACCCTGAATCATAAGAAGCTGCAAATGTGGAATTTGGGTGTTATTACTCAGACAGACATTGAAAGTCTTTGAGGACACATTTGATATAGTCCAACTGCTTGACAGCCAGTGCAGGATAGATACAGTAGCAACATGTGAGCTTCGAGGCCAGTTAAGAAGTTAAGGTATAGGAGCGGTAGAGGTGGTAGAGAACCTGGTCATGGATGAGGGGTCCTCATAGGCCCCCTTTCTCAGCTAGACAGGCTGTATGTAATGGTCCCCTTGGACATGCCTGTGGAGGAAGGAAATCTTGATTCCAAGTAGACCATCAAACAGATTTGGCTTTGGTTGTTCCCCTAGATCCTCCTTTCACCATTCCCAATACACCCATTAAGGAAATGAGCCAAGAAAGCCCCAGTAAAGTAGGTGATTGACAGGTTGGAAAAGATGCTGGGAGAGGGTGTGGTTGGCCTGAGGGTGGGGTCTGGGTGCTGGGGGAGGACTGCTGTGAAGCCACGTGTGAGATGCAGCTGTGTATTGATCAAGCCCATTTTGCACGTGAACCTCATCATCAGCTCTGCTTAAGCCCTCGCTTCCCCCGTAATTGACTCTCGCATATTGATTAAGATGTTGATGTGTCCCAGGATTTCTCAGTGGTGATGCAGGCGCGCCTCCCGGCAGGCTGGGCTGGCAAGACTCTCACTATAGGGCTGTCACCACGCGCTCCTTAATGGATAAAGCTGTCATCTGAGAGCTGGAATGTCTTGCAGGCACAAAGACGAAATTAACTGTTCAATAATGTATGGGACATGGAAAAAACTTTACCCAACAACTCGAATTGATTGCTGTAAGTGTTTTGACTGCACTTGCCTGCTTTGCATAAAGTCAGCGACTTTGGCTAGCCTGATTTTCACGCACAGCCATTTTTTGGCCTCTTTCAGAATAAGAGTGGAGAGACAGGCGGCTGCCAGGAAGGAGCTGTCTGGGGAAAGGAGGATGGTGGGGTGGGGAGCTGGTGGGCACCACTGACACCTCTCTTGGGATCCTTGAGTGATCCCTAGACTTTAAAGCAATGTGTTCCTGGCAGCTGAGTAGAATCTTGCTGGAATGCACCATTTTGGGCGAGGTGGGTGATTCACTGGGTATGGAATTCCTGGAGGCCCCTGACTTCACTTTGCCTATGGCTCTCTCCCCTTCATCTGTGTTAGGCTGACCTCCTATAGGGATGTCAGTTAGACATATGGGAGGAGAGGGCTCTTGGGTCACAACATTGACACCAGTTTGATAAATAATTTCCATGTCATCTAAATTGGACCTTGCTTATTATTTGGGACTTGGTTAAACATGTGCTCTCTAACCATCCCACAGGTACTAGAAATCACTGTACGTTTCTCCCCCAGTTGTCTTCCTCTGTATCCTGGGAAAGGGGGAAATATCAAGGTAGCAAGCCTATACTCTACATCTTTTCTGCCAAGCTCAGCCTTTTACAAACATAACAAGATCCTTTGAACATAGCTCTGTTTTATCACAGGATCTTTATTGAAGTTTTAATCAACACAAGCAGCTGACAAAATAGGAGATTGCAGATTCGGCTGTACATTATGTATCCTCCTCGTGAGCCCCGAAAAAAATACCATAACATTAAAGGAAGAGAAAATAAACAGGCTCATTTAAAAACAAATGAATCCCACAAAACCAAGGAAATCCTCTTGCACCCAGAGGAAGGCCTGCCGTGTGGCGTGCCGACTGCAGCTCAGAGTCTGGGGCCTCGTGGAGATCGTTACCATAAAACAAATAACCATCTTGCTTTTGTCACCCACTAGGAGTGAACTCAAAGCCTTAGGCCCGTGTCCAAAGATTCCTTCTCCACAGGCCCAGTCAGTCATGGCTCAGGCTGACATCATGCCTAGAAGGGAGGGAGGGCACGGCTCCTGTGTCCAAATCCTGACCCTTGTCTTGGTCCAGCCACTGTATCATGGACTGGACTGTCAGGTGTCAATCTGGCCCAGGGCCTCCTCCACTCCCTGCCTCTGTCTCCCCCACTTGCTTCCCTGTCAACAGGACAAACTCACCTGAGGTTCTCCACTTGTTGTATGAGGAGTGCAGGGTGAGGAGGGAGATGCACTCTTCTCTTCTATCCTGATTGTGGACCACTTTTTGAATCCAGGCTACTGTCTTGTATTCCAAGAAAGGTGTCCCTTGGTGCTCGCATAGCAATTTCATTTCCTAAGTGAAATGAAATTTTGAAGAGAGAGACCCTGGTAGCTGCAGCCCAACTGGTAAGACTTGTGCCTTTCTGGCCAATGCCACCTCTTTATTCACAGAAATAGTAAGTTTATGCAAGAGGCATGAGGGTGTGACCCTCCTGGCCTCAGGTGGGGGCAGAGTAGTGTTGTGACAGAACCAGGCTCTCACTTATGATGTGTGGGCCCAGCACCCAATATGGATTGCTAAAAATGCATTGATGGAAAGAATGGAGGAGGAGAAGGAAGAGGAGGAAGCTATAGAGGATATGGTCCAGAGGGGCACCCAAGCAAGTAGGAGATAAAATTATGAGAAGGATCTGCTGGATTGTGGTCCCTCAGAGAGGTTTCTTGAAACAGTATCCTGACCAGTTCTGAAATAAAAGATGAAGACCCAATCATCTGGCACAGGAGAGACTAAGTTCATGGCAGGACTAAGCAGGATATAATAAAAGGATTGGCCTGAGGATCCTCAGGAGTCTGGAGAGTTGGATGGGGCCCTGGGCAATGGTTGGGAGCCTTGAAGACCTGATGGAGACTGGGAGTGAGCCTCTGATACTTGACCATAGAGTGGCAGGATCTGTTCGTTGGGAATGAATACTTGGCCATCATGGAATGATGGTGAGTGGGAGAGGGGGAGCCTGGTCACATGATCTGTCCAGGGAGGCCACCTGGTGTTGAAAAGGGTTACAACTTGGAGTATTAAATAATCTTGGCAGGGGTAGTGGTTGCCTGGCATCCTTATCCCACTGATACTGTGATGGTATTCATATCAGAGTTTTGTCTTGACATAAAGACTTTCCAAGAAGCTTCCCTGAAGTTCTGTTCCTTTGAACTTTATTGGCTTGCAAATATACCCAGAGAACTGAACCACCAGGCCAAGACTTTCTCCTGTCATTCTTTCCATTCTCTTGCTCCCTTCTCTCATTCCAGGAATGCTCTGGCAGATGGTGGGGATACAAAATGGAAGATACCAAGTTCCTCTTTCTAGGTGTTCTCAGCCCACATAGACATGGCCAATGCTGAGGAGGCCAAGGGGACAAAGTGACTACTTCAAATATGTGTCACCGTTCATAGGGGCTGGTAACTCTCGAATTGTCCAGTGCATAGAGGGACTTGGACTTTCCAAAAGAGTAAGAGGAGATTCTAAGCCTTATTTGTTGCAATAGGTTAAGAAAAAGACTGGGAGGAAGTGAGGGAAATACACAAAGGTGTAACAGTCTTGTCTTAGCCCATTCAAACTGCTATAATAAAATTGGTTTGATAATTTGTAAATGATAACATTTATTTTGTATAGTTCTAGAGGCTGGAAAGTCCAATGTTAGGGTGTCAGGTGAGGGTTTTCTCCTTAGAAGAAGATGTCTTGTGCTGAGTCCTCACATGGTAGAGACGATGGAAGGGTGAATTCACTCCCTCAAGCCCTTTATAAGGCCACTCATCCCATTCGTGAGGATGGACCCTTTATGGCTAATCACCAAGACCCTGCCTCCTAATATTATTGCATTGGGAATTGGGTTTCAACATGGATTTTGGGCACAAACATTAAAACCATGGCAGGTCTGATTGGCCACTTGATTTGGTGGAAAAGCCAGGCTAACTCAGCAACAGCAACACACGTAAACTGCTGGGCGCACATGAGACAACTTCAGAGTCAATGCCACAGGATGGAAGTAAAGTGTTCTTGGAAAGACTTCACAATTATTCTGGCCACCTTTAACTTGTAGAATTCCCTAGGATGCAAAGAGTACTTGCCTTTCAGCCTTAGGGAAGAACTGTAAATTAGGTCAGAAGTGCAATTTATCCTCAGAGGTAACTGGGGGGAGTTGTCCCAGATCTTGGGTGACCAATAGCTGACTCCCTCACTCTGTCTCAGGGCAATTACATTAAGTGATTTGAAGTGGTGAGAATGGATATGATTTATTCTGAGAACCCTGTCAGTACTGCTGCTAAATCATTTGTATTTCATTATAGGACCTGAATGTGCCAGACATTCCCCAAACGACATTCCTTTGCTTCAGGCCTCCATGCCATTTCCACAACTGGTTATTTCAGGTGACAATTAACAGGAAATGATGGCAACAGCCCCAGGGTGGTCACTTTTCTGAGGGACTCTGGGTATTAAGTTTCAGTTCCTTCTAAGTCTCCCATCTAGGTCTCCAGGAGGAAATGAGGTACTTGTCGCTAAAACTCAGTTTCTTTTTTCTCCTTCCAGTTCTCCGTTTTGCCAGCCAAGTGGTCACAAAGTTAAACTAAGAGTTAAACTCAAGCCTCTCTGGGGTCTCATCTGTAAGAAATATGTCTATTTTTTCCACAATCCAAATTGTGAAAGACAAAGTCAGATATGGAGAGGCAAATAATAAAGCCAAATGACAGAGCATTAGTTTGCCTTTTTTCTTCAAGATTCTTTCTGTCCTGTGATACTGAGAATGCTCCAGATAGGGTCCTCAGGTGGACATGCAGCACACCCAGCATTTCTTGCATGGAGGGTCCACGTGGCTGAGGAGCTTCGTGCCAGGTCCACAGAATAGGGTGCAGCCAGGAGGGCTCTAGTGCCAGCAGGCGAAGGCACAGCGGTTTCTGCGGACAGCTGCGGTGGCTGCCACAGTGCCTTTCTCCTGAATCTGCTAAGACAATGAGCAGGGGCTGTTTGAAGTCTGGTCTTTGGGAAGGAGACCCAAGAGAACATGAGCTGGGCTTGTCTGGATATCAAAGTCCAAATTAAAAATTTATTCCAGTGTTTGAAAAACTCCTGGCCAAAACCTTCATATGGATTGGAGGAAAAAAAAAATACAAACTCTCTGGTTTCTTCAGTGTCTCCAATTGAGGACTAGAGGATTTCTTTCAAAAAACAAACAACAACAAGAACAAAAAAAGCAAGGCCAAATAGTTTCTTGAGTGGACTCAGGTCAGACGGCTTCTTAGCTAAATCTGTAAGGAAAGTAATCTGTTAAACCACTTTGGGCAACTGGGAAGCACTTGTTTTAGTTATTATTTTGAATCTTCTTCCTTCCACCTCCCTTTCCTATCGAATGTCAGATCATCTGGTTCTTTATTGGAGCTGGAGGGTAAAAAATAAGAAAGAGATTCTATTTCACAACCTTCACCCCTACCATCTTAGGCAGAAACACAGAGAACTTTTTTTAAAAGTTGAGGATTGGGGAGGTTAAAAAGATGGCCATAAAGCAAATAATCTAATAGTAATTATGAAATCATCATTAACAAGAACATAAAATTCCTTAGACAACAATAGGAAAAGATAGGATAAAGGAATGAAAATTTAAACAATAAAATGAAACGAAGGTCATTGACTAAATTTTCAGAAGAAATAGAACAAACCTGATGTGAGGGACTTTTCGTGAAATATTGAAATGGAAGTTGAGAATAAGAAATCCGCTCCAAGGGCAGAACAACTAGAGGAAGGATCAGGATCAATATGTCAAGTTCAGATTGAAAGCAAAGGGCAGGATAGAAGAAAGCGATAGAGCCATGTCAGCAGACAGAAGCGATGGAAAGTATGAATGGAGACAGCATCAGCACTACAAAGACATGTAGCAACATGCAAAACAAAAGAAAAAAAAGAAAGATAGCAAAGAACGCTGGGCCCTATGTAAATTTGCCCAGGTCCTCTCAGGGTTTTGTTATTGTTGCTGTCTTGGTAAGCTTTGTATTTTTCAGTATAATCTATATACTTCTTATTAGTATATAGTTTGATGGATTTTACAGAATGAATTTGCCCATGTGATCACCATTCAGATCTGGCCCTGAAATATTGCCATTACCCCAAAGCTATGAACCCGTCTCACACTCTTTAAAAGTGACCCTTCTTCAATCACCTATCAGCAGAGATTTGTTTTTCCTGTTTTTGAAGTAACATAGGGTCATAGAGTATTTTTATGCAATAATATTTTGGTGGGGGAGGATACCAGGGATTGAACTCAGGGGCACTTGGCCATTCAGCCACATCCCCAGCCTTACTTTTGTATTTTTTTTTTAATTTAGAGATAGAGTATCACTGAGTTGCTTAGCATGTCACTTTTGCTGAGGTTGGCTTTGAACTTGCAATCCTCCTGCCCTAGCCTCCTGAACCGTTAGAATTACAGGTATGCACCACTGTGCCTGGCATTTTTATGCAATATTATATTTATTATTCTTTTCCATATTATGGCATAAAGTGGTAGCTTGTTCATTCTCATTTATCTAGAGCATTCCATTGTGTACATACTGTTAAGTTATATCATAATATATATTGCATTGTGTATATGCCATAATTTCTATTGTTGATAAAATTTGCATTTCTTCCAGCCTTTGGCTAGTAAAAAATTACACTATTAACATTGTTGTATATATCAACTGGTGTCCTTATACACACATTTCTGTGGATACATATCTAATTTGGGTCATACAGGATATACATGTTAGCTTTAGTAAACATCACAAATACAGTTTGTCAAAGCAACCATACCTGACTATGTTCCTTCTAGTGGTATATAGAGCCCCTGATGCTTCACATCCTCACCAATACTCAGCACTGTCAATTTATCTTCACTTTACATTCGGGTGGGTAAGTGGTCAATGTTAAGTTGCGATTTAAGTTTTGCATACTTAATTATACATCTTTTCTTAGGTTGGTTATCAATTTAGATATTTTTCTTCTGTGAAGAGACTGTTCAATTCTTTTTTTTTTCCTGTTTTATTTATTTTCTTTTTTTTTTTAATTTTTTATTGATTATTTAAAGCATTACATAGCTCATGATATATCATCTTTCATACATTAGACTCAAATTGTGTTTTGAACTCCCATTTTCACCCCAAATATAGATTGCAGAATCACATCTGTTACATATTCACATTTTTACATAATGCCATATTAGTGTCTGTTGTATTCTGCTACCTTTCCTAACCCCTACTATCCCCCCTCCCCTCCCCTCCCCTCCCATCTTCCCTCTCTATCTCCCCTGCTGTTGTTCAATTCTCTCCCTTTTTTTTCCCTCCCCCTTGCCCCTCATAGCCTCTTATAATTTTATGTATCCTTGAAGGTCTCCTACCATTTCCATATGCTTTCCCTTCTCTCTCCGTTTCTTTTTGCACATTTTAATATATTATATGTTGATTTTATACAATAAATCTTCAAATATTCTGGGCACTGGACCATTGATATATTATGCAAAACATCTTCTCCTTCTGTATGACCTGCCCTTTAATTCTTTCAATCATATAGCTGTGCTTTCTTTTCTTTTTTTCATAGGAAGTTCTTAATTTCAAGATGACTAATTTATAAGTCTTTCATTATATGGTTAGTGACTGTTTTATCTTGTTTAGATATACCTATCCCAAACTCATGAAGCTATTTTCCTATACTGTATTTTAGAAATGTAAACTTTTACACTTAGATCTACGCTCCATCTACAATTGACTTTTGTGTTTGGTATGAGATAAGAATCAAAGCATTTTTTTTCCTTTTGGAAATCCAATTAACTACTTATTTTAATTTTTATTGATTGATTGATTGATTGATTGATTGTGCTGGGGATTGAACCCAGGGCCTCACCCATGTTAGTCAAGCACTCTACCACTGAGACAAATATCTAGCTCTTAAACCATTTATTTAAAAGATTATTCTTTACATACTACATTGTACCTGTTGTGCAGCAAGTGATTTATCTATAGCTGTTACTGAACTTTCAAATCTGTTCCAAGGATCTACTTATCTCTCTTTATGACAATATCACACTGCCTTAAATGTAGTTGCTTAATAATTATTTTTGATATCTACTAGTACAAGTCCTTCAACTTCCTTCTTTTTCAATCTTGTCTTGACCATTTTTGACCCTTTGCATTTCCTTATACATTTTAGAATTAGCTTACCAATTTTTCTCAAAAAAAAAATTAAGAAAGAAAAGGAAGGGGATAAATGGGGGAAAAAAGATGGGAGGAGATAAACACCTGCTGGGATTTTGACTGGTATTGCCCCAAGGCAATAGGTCAATTTGGAGAGCATTAACAGTTTTACAATATTGAGTCTTTCAATATAATTTACAGGGTGTATCTTTTCATTTATTTAAATCTTTAAAAATATTTTCTGCAATGTCATTTTTATTAATTACCCAGGCTCATAACTTTTGCTAAATTTATTCCTGTCTAGGCATTTTTGATTTTTAAAATATCATTATAAATGATATCAAGTTTAAATTATTATTTTCTAATGTTTGTTGTAGAATACAATTGATTTTTAATCATGAACAAGTACTGAGCATTTTATAAAATGCTTTCTATTCATCTTTTGAGTTGCTCATATGATTTTTCTTCTTCCTTACTGTGATAAATTATATTGATTGATTCTGAAGTGTTAAACCAACCTTGCATTTCTGAAATAAAGTTGGCTTGGTTATGCTGTTTGACCCCTTTAATATATCTGCAGCTTTGGCTTAGTAATAATTTTTTCAGGAGCTTTATATCTACGAAAATACTATCTATCTCAATGCTGTGACAATATTGTGACAGTACTGAAGTGACCAGATGAGCCGCTCAGGAGCTTCATTCAGGGGCCAAGTTTATTCTGAAGTTCTAGAACTTACAGAGCATCAGGATTCTCCAGCTTCATATGATATCCCATTCATTCCCCATCACCTGTCCATCTTCAGGATATAGAAAAATCAGTCAGAAATCAAACAGTACCCAAATCAAATTCAAGAGGAAAATGTGTAGTTTGAGGCAAAAAAAAAAAAAATCCTTCAGAAGAACATGGGGAAGATGAATGTACCAGTATTCAATAAAAAATGTTGGGAGATTATGAAGGCTAATATGATTAATTGTAATTATCATTTACAATGTACACTCATAATCATATTGCTTCTAGAACATCTTCATTATCTTTCACTTTTGAAATGCTTGGGTTTCCCAACAGACTTGAGAAGCGGCTTTTATTAGACCCAGATCATCAATCCAAACCTTTTAAGGTGAGGGTGTTTCTACTTCAGAAGCCAAGGAGACATTTCCCAGCCAGAGAGCAAGCACTAAATAGTCATTAGCTTCCTGGACCTGCGAACCAGCCCGCCTGTCGCTGAGGGCAAGCTGGCCTCAGAAAGAACACTCTGCTCCATTTGTCTATGCACACTGTCACTCTGCAGACCATGGTCTCAAGTGGCCCCAGGCAAGCCCTGTTTCATGCCAGAGCTGAGTTTCTGGGGAAAAACATGTCCAAATTGAATTCCGTTTATTCAGTTTTATTTGTAATGAAGTCTGTGTTTAAAAGAAAGCCATACTCAATTCTTTTTAAAGCAAGTATCTGCTGTCTGAGCTAATTGGTTTCAGAAATCCTCATCTGGGGAGCTTCGGTGCCCTTTGTTTATCATGTCCTCATAAACAGGAAGGTTTATTCTCACCTTCTGTGCTCCCTTCTAGGAGCAAGGAGGCTTCAAGGAACACCACTGTCCTCACACACCACCCAGCCCTTGCTCTCCACATTGTCTGGCCATCCTCTTTCTGTCTCCGCTTCCTCTGACTCCCCTGTGGGCCTCCCCAGATCTCCTCAGCCTTGTCTCATTTGGGCGCTAACCCACATCCTTGACCACTGTGGCTGGCCCCTGCACCTTGACCTGTTATGTGTTGAGACCCTTTGGAATCCACAGGGACATCACACCAGTGACCAGGGGCAGAGCAGCTGTATCAACTCAGCTCAGGGAAGCTCAAGTATCCAGTCGTCTTGGCTGTGTAGAGTTTGAAATTAAGCCCAGCGTATTACTCACGGCAAAACCAGGGGCCAGCCAAGTTAAATAGAGCACTCCCCGAAACATTCATGGACTGATTAGAGAAGGAAGCTCCGACTTGAAGAGCAACTATTTTGTGCCTGCTTTTTATTTTTTTAAACAACATGCTCTCTGCAAGTGAGATGGGAAAAGTAGAAACCTCAAAGAATGATATTTATTAATTTAAAAAGCTTAGGCCTATGAACATATGCCAGGTCCCTTTAGCTCCATAATAATGGCCACACAATTGAGCTCTTCCTTTGCCCAGAAATGGTGCTCAGAGCGTTGTAAGCACTGTCTCATTTAACCTTCACGCTGGTTCTCTGATGCAGGTAGCATTGCTCTTCTCCTTTGCAGATGGCCCAGAGAGAACATGCGCACACGGCTAAGTGAGGGAGTCAGAATGTGGAGCCTGGCAGTCTGCCTGAGTATTCTTCCCTGCTCTTAAACAAATGCAGGGGCGTAGGAACTTCCATGAAGGGGACACCTCATGAGAAAGCCGTGACATTACCCCTCGGGTCTGTGAGTGGAAGCTGGTTTTTGTTTGGGAGGACTCGAAAGGCCAGCAGTTCAATAAGGCAGAACACACCCCACTGAACCAAACAGGCTGGAGTCTGCAGATTATTTTCCAACCAGAAGGAGTTCATTGCCTTGGAGGAAGAAAGAAGATCATTTAATGGACTTACAGAAAATATTTGTATTTTCACTTTTTTTCCCCCTCACAGAACAGTTGAACTCTTCCCGGGCAGTGGTTCAGTCCCTCTGTTGGCCTTTCTACCTGGGATTGTTTTGAGAGGCCTGAAGCTCAGTCCCTGTGTCCCCGCTGACCAGGCCTGCCATATTGTTTGATGAGGGTACCACACTGCCCTTTGCAGCTGCACGTCCACACAGACATGTTTATTAGAGAACTGAGAATCTCACTTCTCAAAAAGCCCCGGGAATTAGATTGTTTTCCACATCGAAAGTTTTCATTTGAAAAATAACCCTCTTTGTTTAACTAATGAAAAGGAGGGGCTGCTGCTTGCTTCTCGGGCTGGGTAAGAATTCCATGGGCAGTAATTCTATTTCTCAGTGGAAAATGTTTCGGTTTCTTAATGTTGTTTTGCAGACTGGTCCCTGCCCGGCCCTTGCTCCAAAGACCACACATACACACGTGTGCATACTCACCCATGCACAGTGCAGCATTTTCCAACCTTCCCTGTTGAGGGTTGGGGATGGCTGCATCCTCTTTCCAACACCTGCAAACAAAAATGAGGTGGGCCAGTGGCTGTCACCCAGCCAGAGGCATCCCTGCTTCTTCAGGAACAGAACGCCTTCCCAGACTGTACACACAACCCCAGAGGCTGGGTGGGCCACAGAGGAAGGAAATTGGACTCCACACTTCTCTTGTTTCTGAGCATCTCCATGTCAAACAATTCTCTTGCACTATGGAGAGGGTGGTCTATAACATTCCCTCCTCATTATGTTAGTATGAAATGGCAATAAACACAGAGCTGTCATCATTGGACTTACAGTGTGGCCAACATGGTGCTGAGTGGTCTAGACTTCATGAAGCAAATCACAATATGGCCCCAGGAGGCAACTCAGTGGCAGGAGAAAAAGCATGGACACTCTCAGATTAGACAGACCTGCCTTGTCACTTAAGTAGCTCAGTCCCTGAAACTAGTGACTGCCAAACTACTCTGAGATTTAGTATCCCCAACTACAGATGAATAATGCTATTTATCTCCCAGGGATGTGCACTGCCATGGACAGTGTTTGTGACATAGAAGATGTCCAAGAAATGACTAACTTTTTCCCTCACCTTTGGCCATCTAGCTGTCTAGCCCCTCTTATAAAACAAACTACTGGTAATTGAGGGCTGCACCAGCAGAGCTGAGGACAGAGCCAGGCACCCTTGCCAAGGTCCACTGCAGAGTTAACGTGATCTGTAGAGGCACTGGGTGTTTTAGAGTTGCAGGATCTGTCACCAATGGGAATGGTAAACTCCGCAATCCAGGAATTTGAAGAATTCCCTCTCTGTAGATTCTGTGTATGAGAACAATACATCTGCCCTGAGTGTGTGGCTTAAACACAGGTCTGCTTAGAGAAAGCAAATGAGATGGACCTCTACATGAAAAGAGACATTAAGAAGATGCACATGCAGTAAACATAAATAGAAAATGGCTTGTTAGCCTAGGGTAATGAATAGCTTTGAAAGTAAATAAGGATGGTATGAAACAAGTGCATCGGTCAGATCATTTTTGGTTTTAAGCAATGGTAACCTTTCTCTATATTCTTAAGCAAATAAATAAATAAGAAATTTATTGGTTGATATAACCAAGATATTCTGGGTTAGCTATTCAGCTGGGGCTGATTACACAAAGTAATACTATGTTGTTAGGGATAACTTGTTTGTGTCTCTCTCTCTCTCTCTCTCTCTCTCTCTCTCTCTCTCTCTCTCTCTCTCCATCCCTCCCTCAGTCTCTTCATTTTGTCTGATAGCCTACTTCTTTCCTCTTTCTGATTAGCTTCCTCCTCCCAGCTTAGCAGCCCAGCAGAAAGAGAAATTCCCTCTCCCACATCTGAATACGAAAGCCAGGGAAGATACTAACTGACTCAACCCTATAGCGGAAGGTGTTGTACTTTCTTTTCAGTAGTCACCCAGGTGTTTTGCTGAGTGCCTTCTGTGTGCTGGGTTTGTTCTAGTCACTGGAGACACAGCAGTGAATGAGACAGATGATGCCCGGTTCCTTAGAGCTTAGAGTCTTGCAGGAGGCCAACATTTTGGTTGCTTGTTGCCTTCTACTCTTCTATGTCATGAACCAAACAGAAGTATAGCATCCTCTCAGTTCACAAATAAAGCCAATTTCTTTGCAAAATTAACAGAAAGTTGCCAAATATAATCACACCTGCTGAAGGTTCTCACATACAAGATGGGCGTATATATTATCTCACCACCTTCCAGCCTGAAGGACAGCTTCACTTCCCTAGTGAATGGTCTCTCCTGGAGACATGGAGCAGATAGCACTGTCAACTAACGTTGGCCTCTGAAGAGATACCATGGCTTTGGGGCTCCTTGCAGAAAATTCTCCATCCATCTGACACAGAAGGGATGCAAACTATTTCCACCCTAGATGGGGTGAGCAGTGTGACACCGCTGCTCTTGGTATCTGTTGTCAAGGCCCTCAAGGAGCCCAGGAGGCTTTTTATTTTTATTTATTTATTCTTTGGTACCAGGGATTGAATCTGGGGACACTGCTTAACCACTGAGCCATATACCCAGCCCTTTTTTATTTTTTATTTTGACACAGGGTCTTCCTCAGTCGCTGAAGCTGGCTTTGAACTTTCGATCCTCCCACCTCAGCCTCCGGAGCTGCTGGAGCTGCTGGAATTACACATGTGTACCACCATGCCTGGCATGGGGCTCTTTATTAAGGGGAAAATGTAGATATGGAAAGATAGATAGAGTGTTCTCTGATCAAGAGAAGGTAGTGTCAACTATAATCAATGATATGAAATGTAATTATACCCTGTCTGACTACACTAAAACGAACCCTTTGATTATTGTGATTTTTGTGTTCGGGAATAAAAATGGCTTCCTTTTTGGTGGGACAACTAAACTTGTTTTCTTAATAATTTGGATGTGCAGTGAGGTGGGAGGGAGGTCTCATTCAACATGATTTATTTGATATTTATCAATTACCTATAATGTGCAAATGTTTTGGTTATATAGAAACAAATACCACAGTGTTTCTGCTTCATAGACAGAGTGACTAGGGTGGACATCTGTACAGACACCCACCACAGTTCAGTGGTTAAGGCTTCTAAGGGACATGTACTCAGAACATTACACCATAATGTGTCCAAGACACACAGCAGGCTCTTAGTGCTTTGGGAGGGAATGAATGGTTTTCTCCACCTCTCAGAATGGCTGCCTGGAACTCCAGCTGGAGCCTTGGCTGGAGACTGGGAGAAAGATGAGGATACACTTTAATGTTAGACCTCAGAGCCATGCACGGCCACTGCTTGTTAAGCATGCTTAACCTCTGCAGGCCCAAGGTGGTGTGTGACAAGCATCCCCAGGGCTTGCTGGACAATCATTACTTTTTATTATGCTTCTTACTGTCAGGTAGTCCGAAATCCACATGGACTGCTCCTATGATTTCAGGTTGTCCCCAAAGAGAAACTCAAGAATCAGTGATGAGCACAGCGGGAGAGGGAGCTGGCTGCCTATCTCAAAAGGGCACATCACCATAATCACAGATATACCGTGAGCATATGCAGAAAGAATGTGCCGGAGGAGTGTGTGTCAGGAGCTGCCCAGAGGATACATAAACCAGGTGTCCCTCCCTGCACCCCTCTCCCCCACCAAACAGTGCCTTTAAAATATGTGACGGGTACCTACACCCTCCTTCTGACCCTGCAGAACCCCCTCCCCCAGTAGCCACCTTCGCTGCTATTTCACTAAATCCACCCTGGGTCTCCCCTGGGCTGGCTGTTGCCTTCATATTTCATGCAGAATGTGCAGCTTCCCAGGAGCTTGAGGCATGCCCTGCATTCTGATGCATCGGCCAGCCCTGACACCAGCCAGCTCCAGAGCATGCCTAATGAGGAGGCTGACACCGAGGCAGAGGAGTCGGGCCAGGCTGCAGAAGGCCCACTGCAGACATGGAGTAGGGTGACAGGAAGGTACTGAGGGTGGCCAGAGGAGAAAGATGGTGAGTGCCTCTATCACCAAATATGACAACCATGAGCCAATTTAAACCATACCACGAACCCATCAGAGCTTCAGATAAAGAGAGATTTGGATTAAGGAGCATCCTTTGGAAGCATGCAATTAAAAGAGAAGAAGCCATGAAGACTAAGAGGGTTTTCAGCTCTGAGGCACTCATCTTTCCGTGGGCAGAACTGATGCCCATTTCAGTGTTTCTTTCAACAGAGATCTTCTTCAACTTTCCTTAGAGACCACTTCATTACCTAAAGGATCCTGCTGAACACAGATTTTTCCTTTCCTTAAAGCCTCATCTACCTTAATTTCATGCACTATTCCTGGTTTTGACTGACTATATCAGGATAAATTGCCCCTTGTTTTCCCCTGGTATTTAGGGCATTTATACTTAGGGGTGGAATAGGCACCTAAAATCCCCTTTCGAAAGCAGCGAGGATGCCATGATACCATGCTCATCTGCCAGCCACCTAACACTTTTCCCAGCCTGGTCCCATTTGGTCACCCCATCAACTTGGTGAGGTAGGCCAGGCTGGATCTGTTTTACAGATGTAAAAACCAGGAACCAAAGAAGTTTGTCCAAGTTCAAGGTCTCAAATATGATCTATCTTTCAGTCCCTCCAAATGATCTGGCTATCCATAAAAAAACTAAAATATAGCCAGGCATGGCGGTGCATGCCTATAATCCCAGCAGCTTGGGAGACTGAGGCTGGAGGATCACAAGTTCAAAGTCAGCCTCAGCAATTTAGGGAGACCCATTAGGAACTCAGGGAGACCCTGTCTTTAAATGAAACATAAAAAATGGCTGGGGATGTGGTTCATTGTTAACCACCCCCTGGATTCAATCCTAGGTACCAAAAACAAAACAAAACAAAACTTAAAATACACCATTTCATTGGAGTATGTGTTCAGTGAAATAGCAAACCATGGTTCCCAATTATTTGACTAAAATATATGCCATAGTTTGACTCTTGAATATTGCCCTGTGTTAAAGCTTCGTTGCCAGCCTGTGGCCCTGTTGGAAGGTGATGGAACATTCAAGAGGCAGGGCCCAGTGGAAGTCAGTGGTGTGCTCTAAGGCCCTCTAAGCGATGCTGGCTCCTCTTTGTCTCTCACTTTCTCTTCCCAGCCTCCATAAGGTGAGTACTTTCTGTCATATGTTCCCACTGCCATGATGTACTTACTCTGCCACCACAGGACCAAAGCAGCTGAGCCAAGTGACCATTGACTGAAATCTCTGAAACCGTGAGCCATAATAAGCCTTTTCTCCTTGAAGTTGGTTATCTCAGGTATTTGGTTAGTGATGGAAAGCTGACTAAAATGGATTTGGCTTTAAAAAAAACAAAACCACAATATGCTGCCTTCAGGAGACTCATATGATAGGAAAAGACATACACAGGCTGAAGGTAAAAGGTTGGGAAAAATCATACCACTCACATGGCCCTCGGAAGCAAGCAGGAGTGGCCATACTCATATCGAATAAAATCAACTTCAAACCTAAGTTAATCAAGAAGGATAAAGAAGGTCACTATATACTGTTAAAAGGAACCATCCACCAACAAGACATAACAATCATCAATTTGTATGCACCAAACAATGGAGCTGCAACGTTCATAAAACAAACTCTCCTCAAGTTCAAGAGTCAAATAGACCACAACACAATAATTATGGGTGACTTCAACACACCGCTCTCGCCATTAGACAGATCCTCTAGACAAAAGCTGAATAAAGAAACTATAGAACTCAATAGCACAATCAATAACCTAGACTTAACCGACATATATAGAATATATCAACCATCATCAAGTGGATACACGTTCTTCTCAGCAGCACATGGATCCTACTCAAAGATAGACCATATATTATGCCATAAGGCAACTCTTAGTAAATATAAAGGCGTGGAGATAATACCATGCACCATATCTGATCATAATGGAATGAAATTGGAAATCAATGATAAAAGAAGGAAGGAAAAATCCTACATCACATGGAAAATGAACAATATGTTATTGAATGATCAATGGGTTATAGAAGACATAAAGGAGGAGATGAAAAAATTCTTAGAATCAAATGGTAACACAGACACAACATACCAGAATCTATGGGACACAATGAAAGCAGTTTTAAGAGGGAAATTCATTTCTTGGAGTTCTTACCTCAAAAAAAGAAAAAACCAACAAATAAATGAACTCACGCAACACCTCAAAAACCTAGAAAAGGAAGAGCAAAACAACAGCAAATGTAGTAGAAGACAAGAAATAATTAAAATTAGAGCAGAAATCAACGAAATTGAAACAAAAGAAACCATTTAAAAAATTGATAAAACTAAAAGTTGGTTCTTTGAAAAAATAAATAAGATAGACAAGCCCTTAGCCATGCTAACGAAAAGAAGAAGAGAGAGAACTCAAATTACTAACATACGGGATGAAAAAGGCAATATCACAACAGACACTACAGAAATACAGAAGATAAGTATTTTGAAACCCTATATTCCAATAAAATAGAAGATAATGAAGATATCGATAAATTTCTTAAGGCATATGATTTGCCCAGATTGAGACAGGAAGACACACAATTTAAACAGACCAATAACAAAAGAAGAAATAGAAGAAGCCATCAAAAGACTACCAACCAAGAAAAGCCCTGGACCGGATGGGTATACAGCGGATTTCTACAAAACCTTCAAAGAAGAATTAATACCAATACTTTTCAAGCTATTTCAAGAAATAGAAAAAGAAGGAGCTCTTCCAAATTCATTCTATGAGGCCAACATCACTTTGATCCCAAAACCAGACAAAGATACTTCAAAGAAAGAAAACTACAGACCAATATCTCTAATGAACTTGGATGCAAAAATTCTCAATAAAATTCTGGCGAATCGAATACAAAAACATATCAGAAAACTTGTGCACCATGATCAAGTAGGATTCATTCCTGGGATGCAAGGATGGTTCAATATACGGAAATCAATAAATGCTATTCACCACATCAATAGACTTAAAGACAAGAACCACATGATCATCTCGATGGATGCAGAAAAAGCATTTGACAAAGTACAGCATCCCTTTATGTTCAAAACACTAGAAAAACTAGGGATAACAGGAACTTACCTCAACATTGTAAAAGCTATATATGCTAAACCTCAGGCTAGCATCATCCTAAACGGAGAAAAACTGAAGGCATTTCCTCTAAAATCTGGAACAAGACAGGGATGCCCTCTATCACCACTTCTATTCAATTTAGTTCTCGAAGTACTAGCCAGAGCAATTAGACAGACAAAAGAAATTAAAGGTATAAAAATAGGAAAAGAAGAAATTAAACTATCGCTATTTGCGGATGACATGATAATATACTTAACAGACCCAAAAGAGTCTACAAAGAAGCTGCTAGAGTTAATAAATGAATTCAGCAAAGTGGCAGGTTATAAAATCAACACGCATAAATCAAAGGCATTCCTGTATATCAGCAACAAAACCTCTGAAATGGAAATAAGGGAAACCACTCCATTCACAATATCCTCAAAGAAAATAAGATACTTGGGAATCAACCTAACAAAAGAGGTGAAAGATTTATACAATGAAAACTACAGAACCCTAAAGAGAGAGATAGAAGAAGATCTCAGAAGATGGAAAAATGTACCCTGTTCATGGATAGGCAGAACTAACATCATCAAAATGGCAATATTACCCAAAGTTCTCTACAGGTTTAATGCGATGCCAATCAAAATCCCAACGGCATTTCTTGTAGAAATAGACAAAGCAATCATGAAATTCATATGGAAAAACAAAAGACCCAGAATAGCAAAAGCAATTCTAAGCAGGAAGTGTGAATCTGGAGGTATAGCGATACCAGAGGTCAAACTGTACTACAAAGCAATAGTAACAAAAACAGCATGGTACTGGTACCAAAACAGGCAGGTGGACCAATGGTACAGAATAGAAGACACAGAGACTAATCCACAAAGTTACAACTATCTTATATTTGATAAAGGGGCTAAAAGCATGCAATGGAGGAAGGATAGCATCTTCAACAAATGGTGCTGGGAAAATTGGAAATCCATATGCAACAAAATGAAATTGAATCCCTTTCTCTCGCCATCCACATAAATTAACTCAAAATGGATCAGGGAGCTAGATATCAAATCAGAGAAACTGCATCTGATAGAAGAAAAAGTTGGCTACGATCTACATATTGTGGGGTCGGGCTCCAAATTCCTTAATAGGACACCCATAGCCCAAGAGTTAACAACAAGAATAAACAAATGGGACTTACTTAAACTAAAAAGTTTTTTCTCAGCAAGAGAAACAATAAAAGAGGTAAATAGAGAGCCTACATCCTGGGAACAAATTTTTACCCCCCACACCTCCGATAGAGCCCTAATATCCAGAATGTACAAAGAACTCAAAAAATTAAACAATAAGATAACAAATAACCCAATTAACAAATGGGCCAAGGACCTGAACAGACACTTCTCAGAGGAGGACATACAATCAATCAACAAGTACATGAAAAAATGCTCACCATCTCTAGCAGTCAGAGAAATGCAAATCAAAACCACCCTAAGATACCATCTCACTCCAGTAAGATTGGCAGCCATTATGAAGTGAAACAACAATAAGTGTTGGTGGGGATGTGGGGAAAAGGGTACACTTGTACACTGCTGGTGGGGCTGCAAAATGGTGAGGCCAATTTGGAAAGCAGTATGGAGATTCCTGGGAAAGCTGGGAATGGATCCACCATTTGACCCAGCTATCGCACTTCTCGGACTATTCCCTGAGGACCTTAAAAAAGCGCTCTATAGGGATATGGCTGCATCAATGATTATAGCGGCACAATTCACAATAGCTAGACTGTGGAACCAATCTAGATGCCCCTCAATAGATGAATGGATAAAAAAAATGTGGCATCTATACACAATGGAGTATTATGCAGCACTAAGAAATGACAAAATCATAGAATTTGCAGGGAAATGGATGGCATTAGAGCAGATTATGCTAAGCGAAGCTAGCCAAGCCCTAAAAAACAAATGCCAAATGTCTGCTTTGATATAAAGAGAACAACTAACAACAGAACAGGAAGGAAGAGCATGAGGAAAAGACTACAGTAAACAAAGACGAATGGGGGGAGAGAAACGGAGAGAGAAGGGAAAGCACATGGAAATAGTAGGAGACCTTCAATGATACATAAAATTATAAGAGGTTATGAGGGGCAAGGGGGAAGGAAAAAGGGGAGAGAATTGAACAACAGCAGGGGAGGTAGAGAGGGAAGATGGGAGGGGAGGGGAGGGGAGGGGGATAGTAGGGGATAGGAAAGGTAGCAGAATACAACAGTCACTAATATGGCATTATGTAAAAATGTGAATATGTAACAGATGTGATTCTGCAATCTGTATTTGGGGTGAAAATGGGAGTTCAAAACACAATTTGAGTCAAATGTATGAAAGATGATATATCATGAGCTATGTAATGCTTTAAATAATCAATAAGAAAAAACCACTCTTCCTTTTCCTTTATATAGGAAAGATTATCATGGATTCTCACAAGGAAATTTCCTTTAAAATTTTTATTTTGTCATTCCTGCCCTACTTCAGTGTGTGTGTGTGTGTGTGTGTGTGTGTGTGTGTGTGTACGTGATGGGGGCGGGGTGTGTGTGAAACCTTCAGTTTGGGCACTGGGGACAATAATTTCTGATAAGAACTGCAACCCTTTTCTGAATGCTTATTAATGCACCTCACACTTTTCACTAATTATCTCTTATCATCCTCCTGACACTAGCCAGGTGATGTTGACCCACTCTACAGATGAGGAAATTCTTGCTCAAAGAAGACACCCAGACAGAACAAGGCCACAAGCTCTTAGAACAGGAAACAGCCTGACTTGAAACTTCAGGCTTTTAACTTCTACAGGAAATGTTCAGATTATACCACCCTGTTTTGCATCCACTTTGTATTATGAATCTTTAATTCAGTGCCCCTTTATCTTCAGTATCACAGTCCTTAATTAGTGTTTTGCCTCATTAATACCTGCATTTTATGTAAAAAATTGAAATCAGGATCTTGAAGAGCTATCTGCATTGCCATGTTCATTGTAGCAACATTCACTGTAGCCAGGACATGAAGGCAACCTCAGTGTGCATTGACAGATGAATGGATAAAGTAAATGTGGTATGTGCACAGAATGGAATACTCTGTGGCCTTTAAAAAGAAGGAAATCCCGCCACTTGTGACAACATGATGAACCTGGTAGACATTACACTAAATGAAATACGCCAGTCACAGAAGAACAAATACTGCAGGGTTTTACTTACATCAGGGCTCTAAAATGGTCAAGCTCAGTGAAGCAGAAAGTAGAATGGTGGTTGCCAGGATCTGGGAAAAGAGAGAAACAGGGAGCTGTTGGTCAAGAGGTTCAAGATTTCAGTTATTCAACATGAGTTAAGTCCAGGAGCTCTACTGCACAGCAGTGAGCCTGTAGTTAACAATACTGTATCATATACTTAAAATTTTGCTAAGGAGGTAGATCTTATGATAAGTGTAAAAATAATACCTGCACTTTGTTATATGTGTAATTGTTAGATTTAGTCCTTTCCAGAGAAAGGACAATCCCCAGTTTTACATTTTTTTTTTTTTTTTTTTTTTGGTCATTGAATGCTTTAGGAGTTGGAAACATAAATTTTACAATTGGAGGAAATCTTGGAGTTGCCTGTCTCTCACTTTGCTCCCAAGGCAGGAGTTTCCCTAAAATGCCCCCAGCAGGTGATTATCCCGTCTCCACTAAAACATCCTCAAATCTAGGAAATGCACTGCACAGAAGGGCCACTTGGGCAGCCCACTCCTGGGCAGCTGAAGTGTTAGGAAGGAATTCTTTGTACCTTGTGTTTAATCTGGCTCCCCAAGATACCAGGCCCCTCCACAGCAATGGTCTGCCGTCTCCCACCTAAAGATTTCAGTCCTGTATTAGTTGAGTAGAGCCCCATAATGAAGTACCACAAGTGGGCTGCACAAGCAACAGAAACTTACTACCTCACCCTTCTGTAGGCTAGAAGTCAGCATCAAAGGATCCTCAGGCCTGGCTCCTCCGGAGGGCTGTGAGGGGGAACCTGACCCATCCCTCCTTTCTCTGAGCTCTGGTGGCTCACTGACAACCACTGCTGCTCCCTGCGTTGTAGATTTTTGCCTTTATCTCCACTGTGTGCATGTCTGTCTTCCAAATTTCTCTTTTTTTAAGGACAAATGATGTTGCATCAGGGAACCACTCTACTCTAGTATGACTTCATCTTAACTGACCCAAGTTTTAAATAAGGTCTTCTTCTGGGAGGATTGGGGTTTGATTTTCTTTTCTTTTTTTTTATTTACTTTCTTTTTTTTATTGAATTTTTTAATTTTTTTTATTTATTTTTTCTTTTTTTTATTGGTTGTTCACAACATTACAAAGCTCTTGACATATCATATTTCATACATTAGATTGAAGTGGGTTATGAACTCCCAATTTTTACCCCAAATGCAGATTGCAGAATCACGTTGGTTTACACATCCACAATTTTACATAATGCCATATTAGTGACTGTTGTATTCTGCTACCTTTCCTATCCCCTACTATCCCCCCTCCCCTTCCCTCACATCTTCTCTCTCTACCCCATCTACTGTAATTCATTTCTCTCCTTGTTTATTTTCCCATTCCCCTCACAACCTCTTATATGTAATTTTGTATAGCAATGAGGGTCTCCCTTCATTTCCATGCAATTTCCCTTTTCTCTCCCTTTCCCTCCCATCTCATGATTCTGTTTAATGTTAATCTTTTCTTCCTACTCTTCCTCCCTGCTCTGTTCATAGTTGCTCTCATTATATCAAAGAAGACATTTGGTATTTGTTTTTTAGGGATTGGCTAGCTTCACTAAGCATAATCTGCTCTAGTGCCATCCATTTCCCTGCAAATTCCATGATTTTATAAATCCAGGAAGAGCACAGTTCGAGCCACATTAGTCTCTGATCTGTAATCAGCTGTTTACGAAGAAGGTACTCATGTTGTCCCCAATGCCTCTCTTTTTCTGGTTTAACATCCTGCACATTTTTGCCAGTCTCCTCTGCCCCGGGAGTCTCTTCTGAACAGTCTTCCCTTGTCAGTGCCTGAAAGGACAGCACCCTGCCAGCTGGGCTCTGAGGATGCCACTTCTCCATGTCAGTTCCAGCTGCCCAAGTGTGCAGAGTGTGTCTCACACTGACCACAGACTCTGCTGACCCCTCCAGGCCTCTATCACGTGGGTTGTTCTTAAACCCGGACTCCCCCATCTAGTACTCTGCTCTTTGATTTCCTTCCTGGAACATCGGCAAAGCCACCACAGCCAGAGAGATTCTTTGGTGCTTTGCCGGAAACCTCCTGTCCTGGTTTGAGGCAGTGCCATGTAGCTGTGGGCCTTCCGGTCACTTTCCAGTTCCTGCTGCAGCACACTCTGTTCCAGTCTTCACATCAAATCCATCACCAAAATGAAGATAGTTGAAATGGTTTGAAGCTACCTCATTTGCCAGCCCCGAGACTGAAATGTTCAGAGAGATCAAGTGTTTGGGCAAGCTCAGTTTCTCATAAACACGCCATGTTAACATCTCATCATCCTGTTGTCAGACCTATACTCACCAAACCTTTCTCTCTTAAGATCTGTTCCATTTTCTTGCAAAATATTGAAATTCCCAGTTCTATGTTTTCCCTGGATTCTTTCCAGGGAAATAATGCTTTCCTATTTTGGAAATCAGTCCCACATGTCTTCTTTTAATACGTCTGATAAATCCCCTGATCACGAGACATATTTTTAAGTCCTTCAGTAAGTGGCCTTCTTAAGCAATTGTTTTAATCAGTTTCTAACTTGGGGGCAGGGAAGGGTAATTTCTTTAAATTTATTGATCCATATTATTTCTGAGAGCACCCTTTGTTGGTGAGGCTTCTCTTACAGATATCTGTATTAGTTTACTGTCTCTTACAGACCTTTGTGTTAGTTTGTTATAACAGGATACCTGAAGCTGGGTGATGCTTAAAGAGAAGAGATTTATTTAGCTGACAGTTCTGGGGTTCAAGAGAATGGTGCCAGCTTTTGCTGGGCTCTAGTGAAGACATCACGGTAGATGGAATCATAACATTGGAAGCGCATGCACATGAGATTAAATGGCAAAAGACGAAGCCAGAGACAAGGGAAGGGCTCAGACTCACTCTTTTATAACAATTTACTCTCATGGGAAAATAACCAGGGTCCCATAGAATTATCTTAATCTCTTCTGAAGGCAGAACCTTCTATGACCTAAATGTTCCCCACTAGGTCCCACCTCTTAAAGGTCACATGACACCCCTCATATTTGCCACACTGAGAACTAAGCCTCCAACACAAAAATCTTTGGAAGAAACCATACCCAAACCACAGAAATATGAAATAACTAAGTCCAGTCCAAAAGGAAATCAGGAAGTAGACATAAGGTCAAACAAGTAGCAGGCTTAAAAGGCTACAGTAGACTCTGTTTTCAAAAATTGATTTTGAGGGAATAGGAGAGAGGGGAATTGAAGCTGTCTAGGGTGGAAAGGGTTGAGGAACAGAAAGTGAAAGGTATGGTGAGGGTGGGGTTATACCTGGATCTGAATTAGCTTGTGCATGAAAATTAGATAATTCCACCAACCCAAGCAACATCAAGTTCCCCAGTTCAGGCCCTAATCTCTTCTAGAACATGTTCTGGGATCCCTGGAAAGCAGAGAGTCTTAGTGTATTTTATACATATACATTATTACTTAATACACACACCTTGCCCCATGCCATGATATTAATCTTTAGGAACCAACATCTAGCATGCAATAATTATTTCTGTTTGTTATTTGGTTTTAAATCTAATAACTGGCAATTTACAGAAAGGAAACTTTAAAGATACTCTTCAAAGGCAGCATAATATTTCATGCATGCAATAAAATTTACTTATTAAGCAAAAATATTATATCTCAAATTTTGCACTTTGTCTCATTGTTTTGAAATTTAAACATAAATACAAGCCCCCAAAGGTCACATAAAATGATAGAATATAATCCAAGTTTTGTTTCTTCATCCTTACAATTTTGTATTATAACTTCCTTTTTTAAAAAAAAAATCTATTTTTTTAAAATCTATTGTTTAAAGGCAGGGATCTGCTTTACCCCAGGATTTGAAGACATAAACTGCTCCCAGAGTGTACTCCAATGATCCCTAACTCCAAAACAGACACATATGTCTGACTGTATCAGCAACTACTTGGATGAGAATTTATTAATAAATTCTTAGCTTCCACATAGAATACAAGATTTATCAAACAACATGTAATTTTTAAAAAGTGTGTATGTGTGTGTGTGTGTGTGTGTGTGTGTTATAGTTTGGATCTTGAATGTTCTTCAAAGGCTCATGTGTTAAGGACTTGGGGGCCAGCCTGTGGTACTGTGGGAGGTGGCGGACACTTTAGGGAGTGCAACCTCATAGCAGGAAGTTAGGTCACTGGAGAGAGATATTGGGACTCTTTTTCCTCTTTTTGCTTCCCATTGGCCATGAGGTGACCAGTTTTCTCCTCAGCACGCTTCTGCCATGATGTTCTGCCTCACCACAGGCCCAAGAGCATGAGCCAAGCATTATGGCTGAAACCTCTGAAATCATGAGGCAAAACAAATCTTTCCTCCTCTTAGGTGGTTAATCTCAGGGCTTTTGCCTCAGCAGTAGAAAACTGATAACCACAATGTGTGTGTGTGTGTGTGTGTGTGTGTGTGTGTGTGTGTGTAATTACAAATCTAAGGCAACTCAACTCCAATGATTGCTTAATAGACCAACAAAAGATTTAGGGGGATGGGAGAAAGCATATTAAGAGCATTTTTTAGAATCACTGATACCCAGTAGAAATAAAAACAGGTCACAGATCCTGGTGACTCCTGATCTGTGACCCCACCCCCTGGTGACCACTACTGGGAAGTCCAGGGGATGGTAAGCTGGACAGCATGCTCAAATGTATCTGCAGTGCTATTGCAGGCAAGGAGGAACTGGGGCCAGAAATGAGGGTCTGGGTGTTGTTTGTGTGGTTAAATTATGCCTGATTTTTTCATTCCCCTATTCATACTTTGTCCCTTTAGTTCTATAGATATCTTCAGGGCACTGCCATCTTAAGCTGTTCGAAGACCAAAATCCTGTTTTGTGCTTCTCTGTATTGCCCTCTCCTCTATCTGTTCCCCTGGATGTAGACAGAACTTGGCACACCTCAAGTCCACATCTACTAATAGAGAGATTTCCTGGTATCTTCAATAGGTGGAAAGCAGCTCATCTCTGTGCCTTTGTGAATTGCACCCTCCTTCTTCTTCATTTATTATCTCCACTAGTGGACTTGTTTTTCCCTTAGACAGTTATATAAGACTCTTGATTCTCTCCAACCCTATTAGCTCATCTTCACTCCTTTGGCTTCTTCTGCCTCAAAAGCCCAACTCAGGGGAAGGTGGAAACAGAGGCAGGAAACAGAAAGAAGGACCCCCCCCCTCGAGATTTAGGTGCTTTGGATTCACCTATGATGATTCCAATCAGGTTCTCAGTGCCCCAGACCAAGTTTCCCTATTCTTTTTACAAAATGGAAGTGATATATCCACAGAGGTGTTCTGGAGACCAGGTGGGAGAAGCTCAGGGAGCCAGAAGATGGAGCCCTTAGGAAACTCTGCTGGCCCTCATCTGCCTTCCTCAGGGAGAAATTCAGCTCTGTGAGTTGAAGCAATTCCTCCTGCTCACCTCCAGACCCTGCAGTTTAGTTCTTCATTAAAAGAAGGTCCATTGAGGGGCTTAAACACAAAACTCCCTATAATGGTGAATACTCAGAATTACTTTCCACCTGATACTGCTTCATTTAATTGGACTAAAGCAGGCTCCCTTGGCTCCAGACTCCCTTGAAATCCTGCCCAAATTTGCCTGGCTCCTGCGCGGGCCTGAGTAAATATGCAGCAGGTGCGCCAAGGGGTTGCGAGCTGGGCTCCCAAGAACCGTAATGGTTGCTGCATGACTGATTCCCCAACTCTTCCGCCCTCCCGCGAAATCCCAGGACCATCCCTGCTTATGCAAAGAGCAGGCTCCCCGGTGCCGTCTTATGAAGAAGTGGTAGAGCAATTTCATTTAATATTGCTGGTGCTTCCATTAACCTGAGTATATTGCTCTCCATCCTCAATTTAAGACTCCCTCTTTCTCTTGATTATCGCTGTTTTTCAGAGCACCTGAATGTCCTCCCCAGACCTCTAAGTCAGCCTGGAATAAGATGATGATCAAAAGCTACAGTTCCTTGAGTTTTCTGGCTTCAGAGTAAAGCAGCCTTCCTGTGCAGCACCCAAAGCGACCCAAAGCGCTCAGAAACCACGTGACTACAGGAAGCAAGATGCTGGTGTACGCTGTCACTAGTGTCAAACCCACCAAGTTCTTCCACTACACTCCCCAGCCCATCTCTTGCCTGTTGTGGGCAGCCCAGGACTGAATTAAAGTTGGCTTTTCAAAACGTACCTTCAGAGAGTGGTCCAGTGAAGCCTGACCTGAAGGAAGCATAGTTCTACTTGACCAGAAATGGGAACCAGGAGATCCTATGCTCAGGGGAGAGGATGGTTCTGTAAGACACAGAGGCCTGGCCAAGGGTGGAGCCTGAAGAGTGAGAACATAAAGACAGGTTTCTAGGCCACTGTGTGCAGTCTAGGTAGGAGGGAGAGAAGGGAAGCTTTAGAGTTAGACTTGAGTTGAACCCTAACTCCACAAATCTCTAGTTATCTGATTTGGGATAAGTTACACACCCTCTCTGCACCATAATGTCCTCATTGGCAGCACAGGGAAAATCATCTGTTACTCTTGGTCTTGTGAGAATTAAAAGAAGAATACAAATGGACAGTACTGGGGACAGGACAAAATGCTGGCACTGAATTAATAACCAAAAATGTCATTTCCTGGGATTCTGTGTAAGTTGTCTTTATATTTTTTGAAGACATATATTTAAGAATTTAGGAGTAAAATATCATGTCTATAACTTACTTTTAACTATTCCAGAAATATTATGAAGTAAATATGGCCCCTTTCTTTTCTTCCCTGGAAAACCTTTAACCAAAACCATACTTTTCACTTGCATTCAAATCAAGGTAACATCATTTATTGTCATGGTTTTAAAAAACATCTATGTGTCAAGAACTCTGAATTTATATTTTCAAGCCAGACTTCTCTTAGGAACTCCAGATGAAATACTCTATTGCCATATGGATCTCTCAAAGATAACATGTCCTAAATGGAATGATTGTTTTCTATTCCCAACCGCATCCCAACAACTGGTCTCCCTGCTCTACCACATCACTCTCCTATCTTGGTAAACAGAATCACCATTCACCCAGATGCTGGAGCCAGAAATCTGTGGGATAGTCCTGAACCCTCCCACTCCCCACTCCCTGCATCCAGTCCATCAGCATTCCCTATTGCTCTTACCTGAAAGAATTTCCCAACTGCACCTACCCACCATCTTCACTGCTGCCTTTACCTGGAGCACAGCAGCCTATGAAATTATTCTCTCTCTTCAACTCTTTCCCCTTGTAATCCATTCCATGCATAGCCAGAATAATTTTCTTTCAGGATGATCTTTTTAATGCATAAACCAAATCATCTAACTTGCTTGCTCTAAACTACCAGTAAGTTCCCTTGTGCCTACAGTTAAATCCAAATGCCTCCCCTTGGCCTACACGGCCAGGTGTGATTTCCATCTCCCTCTCTTCTTTCTTTTCCCTCCTCTCCACCTCCTCTCCCTCTCTCTCTCTCTCTCTCTTTCTCTCTCTCTCTCTCTCTCTCTCTCTCTCTCTCTCTCTCTTTCACTGCCCTCCAGCCACACTGGCCTCCTTTCCATTTCTTCAACCAGCCAATCTCTTTCCCCTTCTGGGGTTTTCCATGAGGCTGCTCTTCTAGCTTGAACTTTCTCTTTCTTCCTCTTTCCATTTCCAATTTCCTTTGGATCTTAACTTACATTTTACCTTGTTGAGTGTCCTTCCATGACATCCTGAATCTCAAATAGGCCCCTCTGTTTTTCTCTCATAGCACCCTTGATCTTTTAACCTTTGCTAAGGGAAGGGTTATCTTTTTGCCAGCATATATCCAGTGCTTGGTATAGTGCTCATTGAATATCTCTTCTATTAACAAACTGAACACATTGATTTTAAAAATCCCACTGCAATTATTTCAAATTCCCATCTCCAAACCCCACTCCATTCTTAGCTGCAGGCACCAGGCCATACCCTTCTGCTACTCACTGGCCACAGGGCCTCTTCTTTGTGAAGTCCCACAGTTTCCTCCATCTGCCCATCACTCCACCCTGTCTCCCAGTGTTGCTGAACCAGCATCCCAGTACCCTTGAAAGGCAGGTTGGCTGACCTGGGGTAGATAAAATGGTAGCATTGTGCACATATCCAAGTTAATTGTACACATTTCCTGTACAATCTTCTATTTGTATTAAAAAAAAAACCAAAAAACTACTTCCTCTAGGTTGCCCATCCAACAGCTCCTGCAAAACAGGACCATGCAAACATTAATAATAGACTCCAGGTCCTCTCTTTTTCATGTTGGGACCCCATCAAAGACCTCTCCTTGTACTTTTTGAGGTGCTTTGCTGCTGTTGCCCAGGTTGGCATTTGGACCAGCTTTGAACATGGAAACTCCCACTCCAAGACGACTCTGGCTTTCCTATCAGACTCTGCACTAACAAAAACTGAATGCTGCAATCTCCGGGCTCACTCTGAGGTCGCAATTACGTAAGGATTATTAATGAAGCAACAATGTCAAAATTGTGTGAAATCAAACTCAGATTTAAGTACTTAAAATAAACAGATATAAAGTAACAGATGTCCCGTTTTGTTCTCAGATGATTTCATCCCTTGTTAAAAATAAATGTCTGGCTTGAAAGGAAAAAAATAAAATAAAAGGGACTTTACTCCCATGTTAAAAATTAATTGGATCCAGAGGTTGGTAAAGCAACTAAGTGGTGTGGGGATTTTATTTTTTTTTCCAAGGCAAAGATGTATTTTGTGTTGATTTTTATTTCAGTGAATAACAAACTCATTGCCGAGCCCCAACTTTGATAGGCCAAACTCCCCCGTCCTTTTAAAACCCAAAGGGAAAATTTCTCCAAAGTTATTATGTAGATAAGAATGGGGCACAGTGTATCTATCTGAGGAGAATTTAGTTCCATGCTAAGCCCCAAAGGCTGCAACAGCAGAGGCTTCAAAAATCAGAAGTCCTGATTGTCATTTTTCACAGTCAGATTCCCACTGAGGGGCTCTTGCCTTGGAATTTCAGGTTGGAATTCCCAGAGAAGACTCCTACTGAAATTAGTAATGGGAAAGGCAAATTAGGTCATCTTGTCCGTCCCCCTGCCAGCTTCCTACACTGTGGTTAATTTTCTCTTCCTTTGATCAGATACATTTTAAATGTTTCAAGAGATGGAAATTGCACCAGTTGCCTCCCTCTAGAGCCCACTGTCTACTGAAGTTACGGGACTCGATTTTCTGCCTGTGAGACTCAGAGGAATTTCTCCTAGAGTGGAAGATTGTTTGTGGGCTAGAAACTGTCTTTCCTTGCCCCCAAATTCTCCTCATTATTCTAGTTATGGCTCAATTTATAGGGATTAGGAATCCAGGGCAATGTACATTTGCCCCAAATCACAAAATGTCCCTGGGAACATTCAAAAGAAATAATTTATTTGTAGAATCTGAGAACAAACACAGGAGAATGATACTAATGCCCTTGAATAAAAGATGGTACGGCTCAGCCTTGACACCGCTCCCTGTGCAAAAGTTATACGCAACAACATTTAGTGGAACAGGGTAAATAATCCAGATAGGAAACCTCATGTTTCCAGGAAGAAAGTACTTGTGTTTCTAAGCCATTAGGTACTTAGAAAAGTAAACATACTTTTATTTTTGAATGAACTAAAATAATCATTGTCCTTATTTCCAATCCCCGTCTCTGAACCCCATGCCTGGACAAAACCAACATTACATTAGCAATGAAAAGTAAAAGAGATATTGTGGTGATGGTTGCACATTGTGAATGTGCTCCACACACTGAATTGATCTCTTAAAGGTGGTTAAATGGGCAAAAAGATAATGTAGAAAACAAAGCTATTCTAACTGTCCTGGGGCAGGCAGAGTACCTTTATACAATGGGCAGAGTAGGTGGAAATGGTAGAAAGTGTGGCCTCTTCCACCTTGTGGCCTCTTCCACCTCACTTACAGTGCTTCTTCTGCCTCTACAAGGTGAGCAAATGCAGAGGAGGACAGCAGGTCTTCAGAGCCTGGGGAGCTGGTCTGGTCTTGTAGGCGTCTTCCTTCACATCTTTGCACTTCACTCTGCCCTTGGTCATAGACAAAGAAAGTAACACAACTGTTCTTTAAAATGTTTCCTATGCCTCCAGATTGCTATTTCATGTCAGATACTACTGTGGCCAATACCCCCTCATTCCCCTTTCCACAGCCGCCATTTTGTTTTCAGGTCTCACTATGACTAATTGCTAAAATCCAATAAAATGGGAAGCTTATCTCCCGGCCTCCCTAACAAACTCAGGTTGGCCTCCTGACTCAGTTCTTGTCACCACAGTGCACACAGGAGCCTCTGTAAAGGTCATTTCTGCCTTCATGCCCTTCATCTTCCTATTTGTCTTTGCTCTTCGGGGCTGGCAGTACCTGAAGGAGTAGCTGCTACCTTGTTATTGTGAGTATAACATGGGAGAGGAAGAGGCTTGGCTGTGGAGACATTAAAGAGCTTCTAGATAAGACCTAGATAGATGGACAAGTCAACACACATGTGTGTGTGTGTGTGTGTGTGTGTGTGTGTGTCCTGAAACAAGCAAACACCTTCACTTGTTCAAGCCACTGTTGCATGGCTTTCTGTAACAGCCAAGTGCATTCTTAACTGATAGAAACTCTTTGTCATGTCTTTGGAAATTCTACATTACTCACTCCTTTGAATAGAGTAATGAAGGCCAGTGTTAAAACACAAATATGTTTTGGAAAGGGAACATTTTTAAGCTATAACAAGCTATTGGTACCTTAGTCCAGTAGAGTTTATCAGAACAGCTATCCGTTCCAGGGGCCTAAAGGAACAGGCAAGGCCAGATGGGGCTGGATGTGAGGGAGGGGGATTCTGTCAGCAAAGTTCTGAGGTACAAAGAGCTTCTTACGCTGTCACTGAAGTGATATAGTCTGGGGTCTGGGATGGGGAGGTGGGCAGAGCATGAGGACAGATAGAAAAAGGCTGGAAGGAATGAAGAGAATGTCAACTCTTCCTTGGTTTCTTCTTCCATGGAGAAAGCTTTCTCCCTGAGCACTACTGGAAGGCTCTCAGAAGCTGCTCTCAGCGGGCTGAGGGGGGATGGATGTGTATGGAGAAGTCAGAGTAAAGCCTGTTAATTTGTACAATTAATAATACACACTTTATCTGCATGTTAATAATAATAATAAAGAAGCTGCTCTCAAATATTTAAAGGGAGGCAAAAGAGTTTCACGAAAAATTTCCTGGGACTTTGGAATGTAGTTTGATGATAACTCAGTGTCTGTGGCCTGGAAGGTGCCCTCCTGCCCCACTGCCACCTCATGTCACATCTCTCTCAAGAGCCTGCTTAAGGCCCAGAGCTGTGTCACTCCTTCTGTTCTCTGGAACCCCTACAGTGTGTGTGTGCGTGCGCTGCCTTCACAGTTGAGATGTGACTGACTCAGCACCTTCTGAACACCCTAGGGGTGTGACCTGGCTCTCACTCATGTCCACATCTGCTGCAGTGCCCAGCGTCTCGCAGCTTTTTGTGGAAGCTAAGATTTGGCAAGGGCTCAAGAGTGTGCCAGGCACCAGCTCTCTTGACCCTCAGTCCTCAGGCTCTCACCCCAGCCCCAGCCTGGACCTGGACCCTCGATGTTGTCCAGGATAGAGGCCTCCTGTGCTGCATGATAATCATGGGACTGTTCATCTTCCTCCCTCCTCTTCCCTCAAACCATTGCTGAGGTAACCTCCTTGCTTCTCCTACCAACAGTGCCAGGGTCCTTTGCTGTTAAGAATCAGCCCCTACACAGTATCTAATGAAGGAAATGACTTCATCACAAGGCTGAGGCGGAGAGGCAAGGAAATACAGATCCCAGAGAAAAAACATTCTCAAGAAGAGCATCTGAAATCGGTTCCATACCATATGGGGAGGAAGACCCCACATGTGTACATCCAAGTGACCTGGACTGAGTAACCCATGGGGGAAGCTCCTGAGGGACAGAGGTAAACATATGGATTTAGGCATCAGACCAACCTGGTTTACATCCCTGCTCTGCCATCTCCTGGCTATGTGACCATGGTCAAGCCCCGAGTGTCTCAGTCTGTTCCTCATCTGTAAACAGCAGTGTAGTTTCAAGCTCACATCGCAAAGGTTTCTATGAGAATACAACAAGATAAGTTGTGAACATACTGCATTAGTCAGTGTCCTGTCAGGAAACAGAAACCACTTTGGGAGTCTCAACAAGGGGATTTAATATAAGAGACTGATTACTAGTGTTTGGAAGGGCTTTAAGAGCAAAATCAAGAAGGTGTTACCCAGAGATTAGTAACTGCGGGAAGATCCTGCCCAGACGGAGCCAAAGGGGAAGAAGTTTTCCACAGCTCAGAGACATGAGGCTGCTCCTCCTGGAGCGGGTGTCCCCTCTGCTGTTACCACTCTGGTGAGGAAGTCAGGTGCCATAGTGCCCAGAAGCCCAGCGTACCCACAGGTACTGTCACTCAGCAGCAGAGGCACAATGGCCATGCAGTCACTTCCTCTTGCCTGCTGCTACTGCCACCTGAGACACTCAGTTAATTGGTTAAAATATTGAAACTATGACTTCTCCTTTACTCCCATTTCCCAGTATTCTGTGAGTGCTTCCCATTGATAGAACCTAACCAAAGCTGGCGAGGAAGTCCAAGAAAAGTGGTTTTAAGACTTTTAAACCCTGGAGGAGAAAACAAAAGAGTAACTGTGGAGCTAAACACTAACCAACAAACCGTTGGCACAATCAACATAACTCCTAGCAAAAAAAAAAAAAAAAAAGTGCTTGATTGTGTTATCTATCATCATTATCATCACTATTACTATCCTTGTCGTTTTTATTTCTGCAATAGATAAGGGACCTCAATCAAGCTATTTTACCTCTCCAGGCTTCATTTTTTTTTTTATCTTTAAAGTAAAGGGGGTAGACTGGATAACTTCTAGGGTCCCTCTCAACAAATATTTTTCTTCTTCCCTTTATTTATTTAATCAGAAAACATTTTCCAAGCACCCTGGACAAGCCAGACACTGAGTGGGCAACCATGACTATAAGATCAGCAAGACCAGGTTTGTATTCAAAGTTACTGTTTAGTGAGAAAGACCATCAAATGAGTAATCATGTTGCTTAGTAATCCTGAGATCACCTTGCTTTAGAAGCAAAACTGACTAACTCCAAGTCTAGTCCTCTTTTCTGTTTATCTCTTTACCTCCTTGATCATTCTAGCATAGCTCACAATCAATCTCTTCTGCTGTTTCTAGATGTGCACATAGCCAATAGTTCCTTTCTCCAATAAACCCCATTTCCCATTGTCCATCATCAACCCTTCCCCCACCTCAGCCCCCATATCAACTTGTCAATGGGGTAGCAGGGAGATGAGCCTGCAGAGTAGGACAGCAGCCCAGGGCCTAGTCAGCACCTGCAGAGCAATCAGGGTAATAAGAAATGTAAAAATATGAATGCTCTGGGTCTCCATGATTTCCCTGTTTGCCCAATCCGTCACTCTGCTACCCATGGATTTCCCACTATTGCTCATGACCCTAATGTGAAATGGGAGACCCTGTGTATTCCATCTCTTATTCCTGCTCTCTCTGAATGCATTTCAAATATTGCTGTGGAAACGTCAATTCCCCAAGCCAAGAAGACCCCTGTTTCCCAGAAGCTACTTCTACAAACTCTAGAATATAGATGAGCCTGGCCCAATCACGCGCTACATCTGGGCCCAGTGGATTTGCAGCACACCTGCATTGGAGGTAAATCGATTGGCGCTTCTTAATCCTGGCTACTACCAGACAGGTTCTCTCCTACTCATTGAAGCTTAGTAGCAACATGCCCTTCACTGTAAAGAGAATTTTTTGTCCTCTCACTTGGGACTAAAGGTCAAAGTTTAAATCTATATTTAATGCCATTTTCTGAAAACTGGATTTGTGATTCCCTTTATGTTGGTATTACATATCTTAAGGGATTTCAGGGGGAGAAATCTGGGAAGCCCAGTTTCTGAGAATGACCTTTACTTTAAATGTGTAAATAGGATGGAGCTTGTGTTTCTGGTTTTTAAACCTTCTAATTGTGCTTCCAAAGACAGTTCTGGAAAGCATGGGCTGGGGTGAGTGGCTACACAGAAGCCACCTTGAAAAGAAGAGACTTTGATTTTTGTCTAATACAGATGAAAGGTTGAAGGGTAATGGCTCATGCTCTTTTGGCCTGCTAGGGACAGTTTCTTTTGAAGCTTTGTACCTTGAGCTACAGTGATCCCACATTAGAATATGCAAATAGTACGGCCTTTAACTGTCTCGGAAAAGGGAAAGTTCAAATTTACTTAATTCTATTTTTCCTCTGAATTTTATAAAACATTATTGAAGTGGCATCAGAATATCATTCAGAATGTCAGTTTTAGAATATTTCAAATATTTACCTAAAGGTTTTTTAACAGCAGCTTTCACAGTCTGAATGTGGCACTAAAAGCAGATATAAAATTGACTTTCTTTGTACTTCGTAAGCTCAAACTTGCATATTTAAAAAGGTAGGGATAGGGGTTGCTCAGTTTGCCAAGTGTCCCCAGCTGAGATAGATAGAAAGAAAAAGTAAAAAAGACAGAAATAGATAAAGAGATATAAATAATTATAACAGTTAATAAATATGCCATGATAAATTTGTTTTTTAAAACAGGTTGACTGTCATGTTATTATCACATAATCCCACACTCTCAGACTCCTAAAATTTGGCAACTGTGATTTTGAAATGATATGATTTTTTTTTCCCTCCCTGGCTATATGGGCAGAAGATGACTATGCAATTTCATTTTTCATTACTCATTTCATTACAAAATCTGGATCTGGGAAGTTTATTTTCTGGTCCCATTAGAATGACCTGACCTCCCTCTTCCCTGGGACCCCACAGCTAATAAAAGACCCCCGACTGGCCAATCACTGTCCATATGCCCACTCTGCACAGAGTTCACCAATGATAACCTATGAGGGGCCACTTTTCTACAGAGAGGAAGTTGAGGCCCAGGCAAGGGCCCGGTTTTGCTCAAACCTGGTAGGACCAGACCTTTCTGAAGTAAGATTCACCTTGATTCCACTCAGCTCCAAAATGAGGCCACTGGCTTTCACCTTGAAAGAAATGACTCTTCTTTTCAAAGCAAGCCATTTCTTGTAGCATTAGCTTTTGACTTTCATCCACATACATCTACTGATGCCTTCTCCACCAGAAAGCAAACTCAGGAACAGGTTGTGGCAGATTTGGGCTGGTGTTTTCAGCCACCTTAATGACCAGATCAGGTCTCTTTGTGGTCAGCACTAAGATGGCCAGATGGACCAAAGATGTATGAGCCTGGGGCAAATTCATTCCTAGTTTATAGCCACAGTGAACTTTGTTTTTTAGAGAGGCAGCCTAATATCCACTTTACGATGGCCCTAAACTTTCCTCTTAGGCCTTGCTGTCACCCTCCACCAGCAACTCTGAGCCATTAAAATCCCCTTAGGGTTGTAGTTCCCCTGACTCTGCCTTTAGCTGTTTTCCTGGTTGGTTTTTGTTTCCTTATTCTTGCAAGCTGGGCTCCTCCCACTGCCTTCCCACCTTTGACCCTTTGCCCCCAAACAGCTGTCACTGAAACCACCGTTGACCCTTGCCTGTCCAGAAGGCCCCTCTCTCTTCCCCGCATCCTTTATTTAACTGCAGCTGCCTTCAGGGAAGCTGATTAAACTCGCCTCCTTCGCTGCCATGCTTTCTTCCCTGGGGCTTTGTGCTACCTCTGGCTTTCTTCTTACCTCTCCTGTGATCTTTTACCTTCTGTTCTCCGAGCTCCCTTCAATTCTCCCTCTGCACTTTGTTTCTATGTGACCTCTTCTATTCCTTCACTTTTAACTGTAGCAGACTCGAGGGAATGTCTTTAAAATACACATAGCAGAAAAAGAAAAAAAAAAACCCTAACACACTATCTTCCCCCTATTCACTACCACATCTCTCCCAGCTCCTCCTTTCTCTTTTAAGGCCAGTTGCCACCATGTCAAACTAAAATCGAGTTTTATTGTCTTTGCCTGAGGCCATTTCCTATCTCATTCCAATCTTCTAATCTCTAGGCCTAAAGTCCTCATATGATTTGTCATATTGAGACTGTCCTTTCCTTTTTTTTTTTTTTCCTTTTTCCAAAGGATCTCCAGAAGTCATTCTTCCACACCATTCTCTGCAAAAATGTCTTATCTCTTTACACTTTGGATACAACAACTCCGGACAAAAACAAGACTGCCTGTCACCTTTGACAGCAATCTTGATGGCTCCTCTAATACAATGCATTAGAAGCACCTGATTTTGTTGCAGACATTTAATAAATATTGATGTGGCATAGAAAGAGTTAAGAATGGGATCCAAGTTCTGCCTACACCTCTTCAAACTTCTGGGTAGTGACTAAACCTCTCTGAGCCTCATTTCTTCTTCTGTTAAAACTTATAACAGGAGTCCTTGTCTCATGGGCTTGTTGCAACAATTAAGTGAAATAATGTGTCCAATAATGTGTCCCAAGTCTGATTCAAAATATTGATTCAAAAATATTCTGTTACTAAATAGTATTCAACAGACCAAGAACAAACATCAAGCATTGAAATCATAGCTTCTCTTAGCTTAACTTCTGACTTTAATTTTTGGTTTTAAGCCTCTGCTTATTCTAAGTTTAATTGACCAAAAGTGAGTACCACTGTATCCTAGGCCAATTTATAGTTTCTGGCCTGTGATGTACATTTGGGGTATGAATGGTTCAATATGCAGCAAGTATCCATCTGATCTCTCAATTTACCTCTTTATTCTCCATTGGCTTCCACTGTCTGAGAATTTTGAAGTACTTAGGGGTCACCATGGAGGACAAGTACATGTCTGAGGAAAGAATTCTCTTTGCTCACTTGACTCCAATTCAGTTCTATGCATGAGACAATAGGCTGGACAATTCACCACCAGTTCTACTCGATTAATTAAATTGGCCAGTAAATCCAATTGCGTTTTAAAGAAGAATCAATTCAATCAAAGAAACAGGGAATTCAGTGATAGGTTTAGGTTTTTTTCTTTTTTTCCTTTCTTTCTCTCTTTCTTTTTTTCTTTTCTTTTCTTTTTTCTTTTTTTTTTTTGGTTATAGATGAGCCACCCTGTAATTGAGACAAAACAGTTGGATCTGGATTACATCAACCTACTTTAAAGCAGAAGTCGCCTTAACCGGAGGGCTCAAAAGTAGGCATGTCACTACCTTATCAGGAGTTTTTTTTTTTTTTTTCATCAGCCCTGTAAAGTATAAGCCTGAAGCCAAAGTGTTACCAGTTGTTCCCACGAGAAGGGAGCCTGGTTTCACTGCCAGGGCCAAGAACTGGAAGCCAGGATACTTGGAACTCATGGTTCTGTTGCATGATTAATCGTCATTGGAGGGGCTTCATTTTCTCTCCCTCGACTTCTCCATCTGTAAAATAGGAGTAAGTGGTACATTTGAATGGCCAAAGATTAATAGGCAGGAACAGCATTGATAAGGCAGCTTATGAAAAACTCAGTGAGATTTTTGAATAAAGAATTATCACCTATTACAAACTCCAGCTTACAGATTTAGCAAATCTGTTGTACTATGCATACTACAATTTAAAACATAGCAAGAAGTACAAATTATATTTTGCAAAGAGACTGGTTTAGAAATGCCCAAGATTCTGGCTTCCCTTCCCTGCTTTTCTGACTTAGGCACTAATCATGGATTATAGTCTGCGGGGTCACTGACTCCACAGTCTATCGTCTTCCCCCAACTTTGTGCTATGGCTTCCAATCTTATTTAACAATAAAGATCACAAAGCTGACTTTTGCTGCTAAGTCTCAAATACTCCTTGAACAATATCAACCAATTTAACGCCACAGAGCAGGCTCATTTTCCCAAGTGCTCTTCCAATATTCACATAGTGGGTCATCTTCATTTCAAGAATATACATTCCTTCTGCTTCCTCGCCAGGTTCAGAATAATTGTTTTCCTTTGGATGAGGGAGATGCCTCCAAATATATATTGGTGGGTTTTTTTTTTTCTTTCCCCAGGTTGACCTTTTTGTGAAGAATGTTGTGGAGCATCCCTTTGCCCTCAGATTCTCTCACCCAGTGAGCCATCTTGTAGAGATAGCCCTTCCCAAACAACCTACCCACACTCCATCCCCTCCAAATATATCAAAGGGCATGCTCTCATCTCTGAGAAATGCAGGTTAGATGTACCACCTTTTTGGCCTTCCACCTTTCTGAACCTCATCCCTACTCTCCATGATGTTCTTCTTTATCTTGTTTCTTAAATAAATCAACTTGGAGAACATGTGAAGCCTATCTCCAGGGGGTAGCATGCTCTCACTAGAGCACCCATCCAGTGGGTAAACCAGACAGTCATGCCCCCAACCCCCTTCATGGAACCAGGCCAGTAGTCAGCTTGGAATGTCTAAGGACAGAGACTCCTGCAGCCAGTCTAATTACACAACCCCACAATTCCTCCAGGCCATGAATCACCCTCCCCCTGTGAGCCCACAGAACTTTGATGGTGTCTTTCCCAGAGGCCTGATCACATTGCTGACATGCCTATCCAGCTCACTCCCTTCTGAGTCCATGTGGTTCACTTTACATTTTTCTCTGTGTCTCTTTGTGCCTAGAACCGCGCCTGACACTTTGGAAGCCCTCGCTAATTGTCTGTCAGATTAATAAATACAGATAAAATATCGGTTGACAATTAACCCACTTCAAAGGATAAAGAACTCTATTTCTGGAAACTGTATTGAAGTAATTGGTTCACAGATTAAATCACTAAAGTGCTTACTGGACAAATGAGTGAGTGACTTTCTTGGCACATTTCATAATAAGTGACACATCTTTGATCAGTCACCAGGAATGTGAGTTTATCCATCAAATATTTATTGAGACCCATCTACATGCTCGGGACTGCTCCAGGACTAGAGGGGAGGGAGGGGAGCAGGGAAAGGGAGATACAATGGAATTATGAGTCCTGGGCTCTGACCCCAAGCATCTCAATTCTAATGAGCAGGGACAGATTCAGACAGCCCTTTGTAGACTGCTTTGACAATCCAAGCTAGTGCTGGATCCCTGGACAAACTTACTGGGATGTAGATGTGGCTTTGCCAGCCAGATTGGTTCTGGTCGCAGTATCTGGAGACCACATCATGTCACAATGTACTATGGTCACATTATTAAAACATCCAGACATGTATTCAGGCATTATGCAGCCAAACCAGTGTCTGTGGGGAGATGAGTGGTTCCAGTGAAATCACAAGTCTGGGAACAGAAAAGCCAAGTGGGGAACTTCAGGGAAAATGCCAACTAGACAGTGTTGGGGACACACCAGCTTCTTCAATCACAGCTGCTGTCTTTTCTTCCTGTCTGACTAGATTTCCTAACTTTTCTCGTTAATGAGGGTGTTTTAAACACATTTTTTTTTGATAACTTGACACCTATTTTCCAATCTTTTTCTTCACCTCCTCTATTATATAGCAGCTAAAAAAGCTAAATGTGGTTTTCCCAGCCTCCCTTGTGATCCTTCCAGACAACAAGATGGAAGCTTACCTCTGCTGGGGACTTCTGGGACATCGTCCACTTTTCTGACACCACTTCTACCCCAACCTCTCCTTCTGTCTTGGACACAGACATGATGCCTCAGGTTGGGGTAATCCTCTTGAGAATGTGCAAGAGAGTTCAAGAAAAACACCAAGACTTCAGTCCTGACACCACCGAGCCACCAAAGCAGCCTTCAGACTTTGCCTTAAGCAAGAAAAATCCAATTTTGCATAAGCCACTGCTAGGTGTTCTGTTACTTGCAGCTAAATGTACTTCCATCTGGATTACAGAGTAAAAGTTTTCCTTTTCTTGAGAAATAATCAAGGATATGTCAACAGTGAATAACATGCAGAAAAGAGAAAGTGGTAGCAGTCGGAGCTAGAGTCTCTGGAACCTACAAAGACATGTGATAAGGGTCATTGTATTTGATTGTAGATACATAATTGGTCCTTTTTTCCTGCCTCCCAAACACACGGCATAGAGCCTTTTAAAATAAATAGTGTTTTTGACAATAAAACCTCAGTCATCTCACTGTCCTCAAGTATCAGAACTCTCAAATAATTGGATAAACTCATATCATTCAGAACTATTTGGACCTCTATGTTAAAGTTTTAGAAAGCACTTTTATATACATCATCTAGCATGATTTCTACAAAATATTACTAGCTCCACAAATATAGGAGTTAGTGCCTGCCCAATTTTAAAATGGCAGTCCTTGAATCTCCAAGAAAATAAGCCTGTTGGTTTATCAGTAATTGCACATGAAATATGTTTTTTAAACAAAATTATATTAGTCAATATAGCATGCTGGTTCATAATAACATTATTCATAAAAGTCATAGGGTAGATACAACTCAAATATCCATCAGCTAATGAATGCATAACTAAAATGTGGTACATCTATATAATGGTATATCATTTGGTTATAAAGTGGATTAAAGTACAAACACATACTACAACTTGGATAAACCTTGAAAACATCATGCCAGACACAAAACTACATGTTATATCATTCCATTTATATGAGATACCCAGAATTGGCAAATCCATAGAGATAGAAGGTGGTTTTAAAGACCTGGGCAGAAGGGAGAATGGGGAATAATGCCAAAGGGTAAGGGGTGTCTTTAGGGGGCAATGAAATTAGATAGTTGTAATAGTTCTACAAGTTTGTAAATATACTAAAAATTGCTGCAATACACATGTTTAATGGGTGAGTTTTATGATATCACTGATACAGATCTCATGGTGGTTAATTGTGCAGACTGTGAAGCCAAACATCTTGAGTTTGAATCCCAACTCTGCCACATACTGACTATGGGATTTGGCCAAGTTACTTAACTTTACCATGCCTCTGTTTACTCATCTGGAGAGTGGACATCAGATTCCCTACCTCATAAGATGATTGGGAGGATTAAATTAATTAAAATATGTAAAGTGCTCAGAATCATGCCTTTGCATAGGGAGTACTATGGAAGTGTGTGAATCATGAATATCATCATCATCGTCATCATCACCATCATCATTATTAAAACCTGGGTTTTTTATCTGATACAAGACCATTCTTCATACCAAGTTATAGATAAGTCTGCTAGGGATTTATGATGATGATGATGATGATGATTTGGTATGAAGTTTGTTGCCCTTTCCTCATCTATTTAGTACCAAAATGGCCTTCTATTATGAGCTTGGTTGCTTATACATACAAAGATAGGAATTTATAGCACCAAATGAGAATCTACCAGGTCATACTAGCTGGAGAGTACACACTTATAAGAAGCCATAATTTTGTACCACATATATACTCAAATAGAGAACATCAAAGTGTTCCTCCTTTGAATTCTAGGAATCTAAAAAAGGAGTTCTCATATACCTCAAGTTTGTCAGTCAGCTTCACTTGGCACCAGGAGTCCACCCCCACCTCCACCATGGCTCCTACAGAGCTGCCTGAGGAGCCTCTGCTATTCTGGGACAGTGAGCACCCCAAAGCATGGTTGTCTACTCTGGATACTGCCACAGGCTGGCTGCAGCAAACTAACGGGGCGGGGGCGGGGGTGGGGGGGGACGAGCAACTTGTGAAGATTGATACAGCAGGAGCCGCTTTATTGTAGGACAGTAGGGGTATATATACATAACTGAATACACAGCTTGTTCTTAATTAACATAAACTAGATACAGCAGTCAACCAATAAAGAATCCTCATCATCTTAATGATTACACACAGCTTGACACAGCAGTCAGTCATTAAGGAATCTCCATTATCTTAATGTCTCGCTTAATGTCTCAGAAACCATTCCTCCTAGCATACTGCCAGGCGCCATCTTAACTTGTCTGTGGCCCTCATCAGGCTACAGTCTGTAGCATGCCCAGAGCAGGTCTGCAGATCCATGCAGAAGTGAGAGAAAGAAATGTCTTCCTTTCTTTTCTGCCTCTTTTTCCTATCAGTTGCAAAATAAATAACTATCCCCCAAATCTAAAACCAAACCCCCTAAACCCATTTCCCATACAATTGGAGGAATGGTCACAGACAGACACAAGTAGGGGACCAAGAATAGGCCTATCTACACTGGCAGAACTTTGGGAACTGGCTTAACCAGCAAACAACTCTATCCAATACCGATGGAGAACTACCACCCAGACACTAAGTAAGAGTGAGACATAGTAAGGCAGAGTTTTAAAGATCAGGCCTCACAGATTCACTTAATAGTTAATAATCACTTATTATCTGCCCAGCACTGGGCTAGCACCAGGGGTACCTTGATGAATGAATGTAGATTCCAGCCTAAATCTCAATTTCCAATGAGGTGAAACATGAATGAATTCAAATCTATTTTTCCCCATTGAAACATCAGTGATATGCTACTACATCCAGATGAACAAGACACATTCCCAGCCTGGCCCCTCCAATTCCCTCCATAGAGAATAGAAAGATAAACATTCTTTTATATACAGTTGACATGGTTTTATTTTCATGAACTAGGAGTGGCCTTAATAGACAACAGGCCCAGATCTCCAATTACTGCCAGAAAGAAGAGTTGCAGACCATCTATTCTGAAACCACATCCCCAAATGTTTAACTGTCTCAGAGCTCACAATCCTGCCCAGCAGTTACCTTTTTGTCTATAATATGACCAAACATTTTTGATACTTTCTAATCTAAAGCTACAAAATAGCACATTAAGAATCTAGTTCCCAGATGGTCATCCTATAGTGTTCCATTAGGATAAAGAAAGAGTCTCTTAGAATGGGCTATATAACTTGTCAAAAAAAAAAAAAAAAGAACAAAAGACTTTGGGAAGAATTTTGGCAAGAGTAATCGATACAAAAATGAAAACGTAGACAAGGCATGATGGCATGCACCTGTGGTCCTGGCTATGCGGGAGACTGAGGAAGAATTGCTTGAGCTCAGGAGTTCAAGAGCAGCATGGGCAACATAGTGAGATCCAGTATCCAAAAAAAAAAAAAAAAAAAAAGTGGGGCGGGAGAGCTTTGTCTTATTAACCAGACTGTTTTCTACCTCTAAGAATCTTGAAGTTTTAAAAATATATCCCCTTTAGGGATCATTGTAACCTTCTCAAAATATTGTCCAGCAAGTCTCGAGGGGGCCTACTTCTGTGTCTGAATGGGGTGTGCTCCTAGCTATACTCCCCATAAAGTGGAGACTGAAATGGATATTTGTACAAAAGCACATGAAAAGATGCTCAATGTCCCCAATCATTAGAAACATGCAAATCAAAACCATAATGCAAACTCACAGCCATTAGGATGGCGGTTAACAATAGCAACAGCAACAGAAAATAACAAGTCTCGGTGAAGAGGTAGAGGAGTTGGAGGCCTTGGACACTGTTGGTGGGGTCACAAAGTATCGAAAACACTATAGGGAATAATGCAGAGGCTCCTTGGAAAATTAGAGATAAAATTACCAGGTGACCCAGAAATTCTACTTCTTGGCAGATACCTGAAAGAATTAAAAGCAGGGTCTAGAAGAGATATTTACACAGCCATGTTCAAAACTGGCAGTATAATTCACAATAACTAAAAAGAAAAGGCAACACAAGTATTCATCAGTGCATAAATAGATAAACTATACTATGTATATACAAAAGAATATGATATAGCCTTAAAAGGAAATGGAATTCGGACACATGCTACAATGTGGATGGACCTCAAAGACACTGGATTAAGTGAAATAAGCCAGACACTGTATGATTCCACTTATATGAGGTATCTAGAGTAATCAAATTCATGGAACAGAAAACAAAATAGAGGTGACCAGGTACTAGAGGGAGACAGGAAGCAGGGTCTGGAAGAAGTTATTGTTTAATGAGTACAGAGTCTCAGTATGGGAAGATGGAAAAGTCTCAAGATGAACTGTGGTAAAGGTTATACAACAATGTGAACGTACTTAATGTCATTGAATTATACACCTAAACTGATTGATAAATAATATGTATGTTTTTCCACAGAAATAAATAAATAAGGTACATTTAGAATGCCACTGGTACATATGTAAGAAATAATCACCAGTCATATTTTCTCTTCAGAATCTGAAGACCACCCCAGCCTGACTATGCCACAGCAGGATGCTCAGCCTTCGCCCAGGTCTCACTTCCCATCACCCAATAAGAACTGGCTGATTAAGTGACATTGCTGTAGCCTCATGCAACTTACAAAACCAATTTTTCACTCCTCACCATGGGTATAGTTTATGGTTTGCAGGCTGAATAGAACTCATTTCAGAGGGTTCCAGCTGGCCTTCTGGAAAGGTGGAAGAAAATCCAACATTCTTAAGGTCTCTCTAATCTTTTGTTCTTTCAAGTGAATGCTTCCTCTAAAGGACAATTTCACCATTTCTGGGCTCTATTAGGAAGAGCATACTGAATGTTACAGAACCAGCCAAGTTTGAGAGAGAGGGAGAGAGACAGAGAGGAGCAAATATTGCCAACTTGCAGAAATCCCCTCTACCCCCTTTATAGCAAAGGAGTCATATCTTTATTCCATAATAAATGCAAACTTGGAAAAGCTCACAAGACTGCCTGCCTCTTCAGTTAATGACAGCCTCAATTATGGGCCTAATCCTGCATTCCTGACACTCCCCTCATCCCTGCATAACTACCAGGGCAGTCAAAGGGCCCTCTGCCCTGGCCCTGGCAGGGTGACATTAGTTATGCAGGAGCAGTGCCTGGGGCATGCTGGCAAATTTAAGGGTCTGTTCATATAACTACATACACTTGGAAGCCTTAAATCCTCACACTTTGACTCTTCACCTTATACTGAAATAAAAAGCCACGGTGACTCCATTAAAAAATATAAAATTCCTCCACAGGAAATGAATACTAGTTTGCTTCCAATTTACATTGGTTTTAGGTTTCTCCTTCCCCACCCCCTTGTACTTTTAACATTAGTATCCAATTCTATGGAAAATATTTTCTATAAGGAAAAAAAATAAACATACACATTGTGCTGGGTCTTTGCATTTTATTTACTAAACTGGGAAAAACATCTTTGATTTGATGCCTCTCACTCTGTGGTCAATCAGTGGGAATTCCTCGCAAATTCACCCACAGGCTGTTCTCTTTAAGTCACCCTAGGAGAATGCCTAATGACCTCTGGCTTATTGAGAACTGGCCTTGTTTTATATAAACTAATCATCCAGCCGGCTATATTAATAACGAGACTATAACTCATTTTCATCCTAGGCACACACTGCACATTATCAGTCTCCTAATTAATCCCAGGCAATTCCAGGGGCAAGTATTATTAGTTCCAATTTTCCTCACTGCTCCTCAAGCTGGAGACTTGGCAAACAGAGGGTCATGCTCCAGGTCCCACAGGCATGCCCCTGAGTCCCAGCCCAAGCCCTCTTCTCTCCAGACACCCTCTCTCCAGACTGGAGAAATCCTGGGAACCGGCACACCTCTGTTGATCTCTGGGACAGGGGGACTTCCTCAGGGAGAAGGAACTTGGGGTCAGCAGACATCCAGGAAGACAGGTTTCATGGACAAAGTCAAAAGCAGCTTCACCAGAGCAGAAAGTAAACCCTCAACCTTGGTACACTGAGCATGAGGCTGGTGCCTGTGCTCTGGGCAGTGGAGACTCTAGAACATTTGCCTCTAAGCCCTCCTGGCACTCACCTTTGTCTCTCAGGGTACAGGGAGGTGGCTCCAGGTTCCTGACAGGCTGCTGGCTGTTCAAAGTCGAGGTCTTGGGCTGAACATTCCAAAACTCTCCCTAGCACCTCTCTGCCTCACACACACAAAATAAGAATCCCAGAGCCTTTGATGACAAGATCTCTGAACCAGGAGATTCTCAGATTCACTGAGAAAGAAGCTTCCCTTCCTTTTCTCAGAATCTGGCAAGGTAAGTGTTGAACATGACCATGACCATGATTCCTTATGGTCATTTTCAGAAGAGGACCGGGGTCCCTGAATGCAGGGCCCCTGAAGCACTGGCAACCCTTTCCTGTTGACTGGGAAAGGGCACTGGGCTGAGGGGCCGGAGACCTGTATCCAAGCTCTAACCCTCCCACTAACTAGCTGGGTTAGTTAACCTCCCCAAGCCTTGATTTTTTTCATCTCTACAATAGAGTGGGGTGGGGGGTGAATCAGACCTTCTCTGTCTCCTTTAAAAGCTTTGTTCCAATCAGCATTGCTCAACACAGGGCCCTTGACCATCTTTTCTTCTCACGCTGTGGCCCTAGACAATCTTGTTCATCCCCATAGTGACATGTCAGCACCCCACCCACTTGCCCTGGGATCTCGTTGTAGGGTTTCTGGGCCCCACCCCCACTAGCTGTGCTGTGTTTTCAGTCACATGTGCAGCCACAGGAGAAGAAGAAACTGCCTCAGGAAATGCCTGGAGTTTTGTATGTCCCCCTCCCCAAGAGTCCTTGGCGGTGGGTTGGAGAAGCTGTGAAGCAGAACTTCCTCTCCAAAGTCCCCTTTACAGATCTCACCCTCTGCAAGATCTTCCTGAGGTCATAGCCCTGCTTGGCTTCCTTCCCATTCCTGCTTTACCCCCATCCCCTTGCCAGTCTTCCCTGCTTAGGAGCACAGCCTTAATTAGTAATTTGCATACCACCCTTTTTCTCCAGATGTTTCTGGGGCTACCTTCCAAAATTAATGCCCATGGCTTCAGTTACACCCAGCCGAGACTTCTAGCCTCAGATCCCTGCATTCAACTCACTCAACAGTGCTTGCATTTCTCAGTGGGGTCCCAAGGTCAATATGCCCCAAACAGAACTCATGGTCTTCCCACTTTGCCAGTGCCTTCCAGTGTTCCCCAGCTCAGTGGGTCCCACCCACTGTTCACTCCCAGGGGCTTCACTAGGAAGACTCCTAGGAATACCCCAAGGCTCTTCCTTCCCTCCAACCTATCTCCCCCCTCCACCACTCTGTCCCCCTTCCCTCTTCACCTTGTTCACTCTCACCAGGACTTCCTCTCAGCTTGAGCATCACTTCCTGATGGTAACTCGATCTGCCTGGGATACATTTTCCATTTCCAGTTCCTGGAGCACCATGTATCGTAGCATGAATCGCACAAGCGTGATCATGTGCCTCAGCAACTCCAGTTCAAGTTTCATGAGGCAAGAGGCTGCTCTGTTTTTTCTTATCTTCAGTAGCACATAGCATGCACCCAGAGAACATCTTCATGATTAAGCTAAGAAACTTAGAAACTCCAGAACCAAGCAAGGAGGATTTTAGGACCATTTCCCTCAACACGAGCAAGAGCGGTGTCTCTGCTGTCACTGCAGTCTCATGTGGCTGCTCTGCCTCAGGCTGGTGTGATCTGGGAGATCACAGGATGCATTATAAAATAGGAGCTCTCCTCTCTTAAGACAGGGAGACAGAAAACACATGGCAGATATCCATTCCAAAACATCAAGCTAGTATTATCACCTACCCTAAAATAGAAGATACAAACAACTGTAAATTTTTAATCACTGAACTGCTTTTCCGTTAGAAGGGGAAAGGAGCAATGTGGAACACCTGTACAGCCAAGATCTCCACTTACCTGCAGGACCTCGTTTTACCCTCATAACAACTCCATGGGGTAAGAATCACTAGCTCCAATTTACAGATAAAGACACTGAGAAGACAAATATCATACCCAAGGTGGTACAGCTAGAGAGTCGGTAAGCTGGGCTTTCAGGCCAGGTCTGCCTGAGCATGAAGCCTAAATTCTTGGTTTGTATTACTCCATTGCAAGCTCTGCTTGTACCTCCTGACAAATACTGTAAGGTTTATTTACTTAAAAAAAAAATGTGCACCTGTGAATATCCAGTACTCCCAGATGAAGCATAATTGCTTGTGCTTTATTTCTTTGTGAAAATCACCATAAATGCTTTTTCTCTTGATCAAGGAGACACTGTATGTTGAAACAGAGTAATTTAAAGTAGAGACCCTGAGTTTGTGAAGGACAAGGACCAGGCAGCATTTATTTTGCTTATGATCTAAAACCGGTACGTGCTCAATAAGCATTTATGCAATAAGATCTGACTTCTCTCTCATTGCACTATTAAGACAAAGCATTAGAGGTTTCTGTTTCCATTTATTTTCCTCTGTCAGCATTCAAATTGTTTCAAGACCAAGAGCTTGACTTGTCTTATGAAAATGAAATAACATATTTGGAAGCCCAATAGTGAAGTTTCTGTCTTTAATTGCTGCATGACTCAATCACAATATTAGAGTTTGGGGATGAAAAGGAATAAATTTCAGGTGGGCTGAAACTTTTGACCGATAAAGCTAATCCAGGCATCTTTGTTTCCCACCTCATTCATGACACAGGACCTGGACAGCCCAGAGTAAATCACATACCTGAAGCTGGTTCTTTGTCTGGGACTTGATAGCAGGCCAGGAGCGGTGACCACAGCTTCAGAGTCCCTGTGCCAAGTGAGAATCCCACATTAAAAAAAAAAAAAAAAAAAAAAAAAAGAAGGTCCTTCAGCTACTCTCAGAATCAGTTTTGCATTTCTATAAATTTTTTATGCATTGTACTTTCTGTGTTGCCAGTCTTGTCTTACTGAAATTGACCTTGATTTGCAAATTCTTTATAATCTAGTCAGATGGAAGGGAACAGGAGAGAAAACCAAATTCTCAGCTTTGGGAAAGGCATGTGTATGACATCCTATGGTTTATGATTTATGCATTGCTTCTGTACATTAACTTTAAGACTGAAGCCAGCTGCCCTCTTTCTAGAATATTCTACACCGGATATTCCCTCCTCCTGGTTCAGATCTCAACTTGATGGTACCTTCCCTGACCACTGATATGAACAGGCCTAGCTATGTGTTTTTCCAACCTCCTCATCACTATCCAAAATGACTTAATTTTTCTGTTTACTTGTTTGATATCTCTCTCCCCACACTAGAAAGCCCACAAGAGCAGCAACCTGCCTTTGTTACTTTCTCCCTCGGGCCTATCACTGTGCCTGGGACATTAGAAGCGCTCAATACCATCTGTTGTATTGGTGGCTGAGTACACAACTTCATTTGAGTGTCCTTGATCTACTAGGTTCTTAGGCTTTAGAGATTAAGCACCTACATCTCTGAGATATTAAAGCCACCAGCCTGAAGTTACTCAGCCAGACTGTGGCAGAGTGCCAACCAGAATCTGGTCTTCTGCCTCTTGGCTGGACTCAATTTTTAAGAGAAGGAAAGTGAACTTTTGTCCAACACATGGGTCATACCAAGTACTCTTAAAAGCAAGCCTCCCATTAAGGATTATTAAATGCCAATACATTGGAAGCTTAAGGCTTAAAAACCCTGAATCTCTTCCCTGGACCAGAGATGAAAACTCATCTACTAGATGAATTTAAAGGTGCAGCCTGAGTTTGCTTCCAACGCCAGCTTGTCCGTGGGTCACTGCCCTTCTGCCCTTGCACACTGCAGATCCTCACCCATCCCTCCCCTTCTCCAGCTTGAGGCTTCATTGGCCTCTGGGTCCCTCATTCCAGGAGACTCTGGCCTGACTCTAGACTTTAGGCAATTTTTCTGACATCCTAATTTCTTGATCACCTGTGCTGACACGATCCTGATTTCCTTCAATATGTCTTTTATCCACTCCTGGGAAATGCATGTCTGCTCTGGCATATGTCCCCAGCTTCCTTTGTGAAAAGAGAGGCGAGAGGGGGAAAAGCCTTTTAATATGTTTTAAGCAATGTCTTCATGTTCTGTCAATAAATTACCTCTGCCAGCTTTTAGAGACCCCATTGGCTCTTGTCTGACCTCTCGTTCCTTTTGTACTAGAAAAATGCCTTATTATTTATCTCAGCCTCTCTCACAATCTTCTTTCCATTCCTCACCTTCGCTTCCTTATCATGCTTTTGCACTTTCTTAACTTTGTACTATAATTTCTCTGGCTGAATCGCTGTTTGATTTTTTTTCATACTTACTCGCTTTCCTAGTTTTGATTATTTCCCCTACCACTACCACATCCTTTTTAGAGCTATTTGTTTGGTCTATTTTCTCCACTTCGTGTATTTGTTGCTAGGTAGCATGCATTTGCTTTGGGCAATTTCTATTCATTTCTCTCTGATTATACTCTTCCATCGGCAGCTCTTCTTTCCAATCTCTTACTGCCCTTGGGTTTTCCTGGTGGGACTACTTTTGTTACTCCCAGGTAACTGGCAACTTTCACATGTCGCTCTAAGAGGGTCCTAATGCCTCCTGAGTCTTACTTGGGCTATACATGAGTTCCTGGGATTTCCCTAACAAAATACCACCACTTGGGTGGCTTACACAACAGAAACGTGTTCTCTCACCATTCTGGAAGTTGGAAGTCCAAGATCAAGGTGCCCGCAGGTTTGGTTTCCTCTAAGGCCTCCTTCCCTGACTTGAAGATGATCACTTCTGGCTGCCTCTTTGTGTGGACTTTATGTCAACACATCCCTAGAGTCTCTTATTGGGTTCCAGTTTCCTCTTTTTATAAGGACACCAGTCTAATTGGATTGGGGTCCACCCCCAGTGGTCTCATTTTTAACTTAAAGTCCTCTTTAAAGTCTCTGTCTCCAAATACAGTAACATTCTTATGTGTGAGGGATACAACATATGAATTTTGTGGAAGTGGGCACCACGCAGTCCTTAATGGGATGAGCAGTAACCCCTGGTATTGGACTGCAAGTCAAGAGGAAGCAAGGGACCCCAGGTTTCCCCCAAGGGAGCCAAATTCTCCAAAATCATCCAAGGTTCTAAAAGTTTCCCTAAATCAGACTACCTATGGGTAAAAGTGGAGTCATTTACAGGTTTTCCAGGGAGACTGGCAGCCCTCAGCCCCTTCCAAGTACTTCCCTAGGTAGTTCAGAGGATTCCAAAGGGTAAATTCTGTTGCTTACTAATAAGACCAGTCAGATGTGAACAGTGTCATACTGGGCTTCCTAGCCAACGTCTACCTTCTAGATACCTCTTTGTCCACTGAGCACTGCTGCCAATGCTGGACACTACAGCCACCTCTGCTGGGTATTGTCACATTGACTGAGTCTACTACTTAGCTTCTGCCAGCCACCTGCCCTGCCATGGCCCAGACTATACCTCAATTGCCCTCTCAATACCTCAGAGCTACACTGATTAAGTAGAAGTCTTCTCTTATGTATTATGTGTCATGTGCCATGAAATTTTATAGAACATTTTACTACAGCAGACTGAACTAAGACACTATCCTATAGTGGTCATAGGATAGGCCCCTACTGTATACAAATGAATTTTGGACAAAAGTCGTATCCAATTACAACATGTTACAGTCCAATAGAATCTCTGCCCTCAGTTGCAACTCATATAGAACCCTGACTATCTCTCTCCCGTCATAGGAAACTACAGACAACAGTTACGAATGGAAAGTAGAGAATGAAGGTAAGAGTAGATTCAAGAATAAAGACAGTTTATTCAGACTTACATATGCCAGATGCTATGCTATTTTCTGAAATTACAATGATTAAATATGATTAAAGTATTTACCCTTATTTTAGGATTTAAATTCTGATAAAAGAGAGAACCACAGGGAGATACATCTCTATCATAACATTTTTGTTGTTAAGTTAGAAGTTTGCATGAGTGGCAATGGGAATACTAAGGAGTCAACAGTCTACCGAGGACACTTATGGGGCAGTCTTATATTTCCAGAGTGTTCATGTGAGTAAATTCAAAGTAATAAATATGATGGTTCTTACTTCCCTGTCTGCCCCACTCATACCTTCAAAGGTAACCACACATCACCTGAACTTATCCCTTCTACTTCCGGGCACCGATCCACCAGATATCATTGTCCTGAGGGTGGTCAATTGGGTTACCTGTCCTGGGAGTTTGGGATTAGAACTCTGAGAGACAGAGTTGGGTGTGCCCATGGATGATGGGCTCTTGACCTAAAGGGTCATAAAGAATTGGTCCTGCAGTTGATGTCAGAGCAAACCAGGACCACCTGGGAGGCAAAGGTATTAGATTCTCACGTCATGAGTAAACAAAGAAGGCTAGAGCTCAGACAGACAAGGGAATGAGCCAGATGCACAGAGCTGGGAGTGTGATCCTGTGTCCAGGCTGTAAATTAACACCAGTTTGTGATTTCCTGGTTCCAGTCCCCGTGGAGTCCAGTTTCCTCTCATTTTCTGTAAGCCTTTCTGTTGTACCTCTGTAGAAATGCTCCTTTCAACTTCGGCTGGTGTAACTGGACTTCACCACATTGCACCAGAGCAGTGATTACGACAACCTCTCGGTTACCCAATTACAGCCTTTTAGTGATTTTTTTTTTCCCCTTGCTATGGCAAATGCCTGCTCGGTCTTCATCACCAGCTTACATGTCACCGGCTCTTTGAAGCACTTCTTTTTTTTTTTTTAATATATTATAGTTGTTATTTTTTTTTAAGAGAGAGTGAGAGAGAGAGTGAGAGAGAGAGAATTTTAATATTTATTTTTTAGTGTTTGGCGGACACAACATCTTTGTTTGTATGCGGTGCTAAGGATCGAACCCGGGCCGCACGCATGCCGGGCGAGCGCGCTACCGCTTGAGCCACATCCCCAGCCACTGAAGCACTTCTTAACTGCTCCCCTTTTTGCTGTCCTTCAGGACTCTGCTCCCAATCACCATTCATACTGTAACTTACTTGTTATAAACTCTCACTCCTCAGACTGTGAGGTCCTCAAAGCCAGATCCTGATTCCCAAAGGATGCTCAGGAAATGTCTGTGGCATTGCCTCAGTGACTCTGAATTGGTTCTGGAAGCAGCCTGCCAGTTGGCTCACCTCCCTATCTGCTGCTCAATCTTCGAGCCACTTGAGGGGCTCTGGGTTTATGCTGACTTTGCTAATTTATACCTTTACTCTCAGTTCCATCTTTTCTCCATCCTCCTGGTGTCTGGGATTGCTGGCTTGCTGTGTCCCCCTGCTCTGTGCAAACTTCACTATGTTTGGATCAGTGACAATTCCAAAGCGACCCCCTGGGGCAGAGCACATGCTGTTTCCTGGGGTTCTAGAACTCTTTGCTGAGTGTTGGCTCCTTTTAATGGCTTTGTGTGGTTGCCCGGGGTCTGTGCTACCTGTGTGTCTGCTCATGACAGCATCCCCCACCCCATCCAGCCATCTGTTTATTTTGGCTGCATCTCCTTCTTTATGTTCCCTCTTCTGAGAGAGTGAATAGTAGCTACTTCCCTTGAATCAGCTAGAAGCCCTTGCTGCCTCGTCCATCGCAGAAATATTGTCTCTGGATCTGTAGCAGCTTTCATATGTGGAAGAGAACATCAGAGCTCATTTGCTCAGGAGAAACAAGAACAACCACAAACAAAACAAAACAAAACAAAACCCTCTTAGTCTGTTTAGACAGTTTTTCCTTTATGGATTACCATGCCCCTAGCCAACCCACCAGGCTTTCCTGCCAACTGCCAGCAATATATCCAATCTGCTGATTCACCCCCTGTCAGCCTGGGGTAGGGGGTGGCTACAGGAGGGTTTCACAGCCTCGGGTGTTTATCTGCTTTACTTTTTTGTTCTCATATACAGAGAGTTTTGTAAGTCAGGTTTCTGCAGGTCCATCTCAGCACTATCCTTAGTATTGAGAGATGTGGTCTCTGGAGAAGCAGATGGATTAAATGCACTGGGGTTAAGACACCTTTGCCCCTCTCCTCATGGTCTTTCTGACCTCTGCTTTTAGGAAGAAAATATGCAAAGCTGTTCTAAAATAAGAATCTGGTTTTGTGATTTGGAGCAGCCTAAAAGTATGCATTATAAAAGAGAAAGAGCCTTTAGCAGAGTTTGGAGCCTTGATTTCTAATGCTAGACTCATTTCCAATGATGCCACTTTGGGCAAATCATTCTATTTCTTTGGCTTCATTAGTGACCTCCGTGGGAGCACTTTTAGTAGAAAAACTGACATCCTAATTGCCAAATCCATAGGCTAATTTCCATTCCTCTTCCTCCTTGACAACTCCATCGCATTTGGCACTCTTGACTGCTCTTTCCTTCTCAAAACTGTCTCTGTTCTCAGTTCCTGGGCCCCAGTCTCTGGGAACTTTCCTCCACTCTCACCCAACCCTGCCTACTTTCCTTCTCCAGTCTTTCTGCTCCTCCCTATTACCCATCTGGTGCCTAGTCTTGTCCCCAGAGTTTTTCTGCTCCTCCTCTCCTCATGATTCCTGAAGGCAGGCTTTGCTGAGTTGAAGAACACAAATCCCTGGACACATGCTTTTCCACTCCCTGCTCTCTCTGGGAGACACTGATTGTCCTCCTATTACTTCACATCCTGTTCCCTTGAGTAAAGTGCCCTTGGTAGAATAGCCACCTTCAAGAGGGATAGTCTTTCCACCTGTTCCTCTCCATGTGACTCCATTTCTGTAATTCATCCACACAGTTGCCTCAGGAAACTGACTCAGAACCTTCTCAACAGACTTAGAAGACTCTTTTTTCCTCTCTACAGACAACTTGAGCATAAGGGTCCCAAGACTGCTCTCTGTGGAAAGTAGGGTCCTCAGACCTAAGGTTTTGGTATGCTTATTGGGTTTTGCCAGAACTTTTCATTGTGGTAAGGTACATTGCCAGGACTCTAATAAGATCGATGTTCTGTTTTTCATATAACTAGTAACTTTTGTGCATAAACAGTGGTGTGCTGATCAAGGTCTAATGATTGGCTTTCTGAAAGTGGGGGTGGCTGGGAAAGAGAAGCTCTGGTTTAGAGTTTGCCAAATTCTGTGGTATAAATACTCCCACTATAGCCGACATGCTGCAACTGAACATGGGGTAGGAAGGGGGTACAATTTGCTCTCGAAAGCCAATTTGAGGCAGCTCCAGCACAACAGAAGACCTCAACATGGGGTAGGAAGGGGGTACAATTTGCTCTCGAAAGCCAATTTGAGGCAGCTCCAGCACAACAGAAGACCTCAAGAGGGAAGAGAATTTTGTGGGCATGTGTAAGCACCAAAATCTGCATGCTAAGCTCAGAAACTACCTCTCCTTGGTCATGTCTTCTCTGAACCACCCCTTCCCTCCAATTCACACTGCTCTTTGGTAATTCTATCACAGCAATGTTTTCAAAAAATTTGGGGGTGACCAAGTTCACTTTTCAATGGTATACACTTCCCTGGATCATGTACTTCATAAACCTGGTCTGAGGGCCTCCCATGAGCAAAGATGCCCTGTTGAATCCTCTTCTCACGAAGAGGCTGACATACCTCTAGTCACCACCAGGAGTCACTCTTTAGCATGAGGAGCAGACAAGAAACCACAAGAGCAGTCGGCACATAGTAGGGCTAAATGTCCACTAGTCAAATGCACAAAGGAGAGGAAGAAATGATGTTTTCCCTACCCAGGACCCAAGTCTTTCTTCTGGATTTACCTCTCTTTTACTTGTCATTAACACAATTGAAATGTCACCTCCTCTAGGAATCCTTTCTAGACCACTTTACTCCCCTATACCAACAACAAATGTGGGTCAGATACCCCTTCTCGGGTATCTCATGGGCCTTTGAAACCAATAGGATCCCCCTGTAAACTACTAGACACAAGCTTCATGAGGTCCGGTGTCTGATCTGTGGGCGACGGGATGGATGAGGGCGCTATATAACTAGTGAGCCATTCCCCCTAGTGCTCTGAACACCTAGCACGGTACCCAACCCAAAGCAGATGCTTAGTAAACATGGAATGTGCGATCCAGCAGAATATGTAGTACTTTAAATATTCCCTAGGGTGGTTTAATGTAATATCTTTTTTCTTTTTATTGTTATTATTACAATTATTTTCCCACAAAACTCCTGCTTTCAATATTATAATACCAAAAAAAAAGAGGAAGAAGAAGAAAAATGGGGGTGGGGCAGATGTTAGTGAACTGCAGCTTTCAGCTGGTTATCATTATTTAAATTTGGGCTTTATCTTTGTGGGCAACTGGAGCCTATGATTTAAGCTATCTCTAGCTGAGCAAGGGGGTTTGGTGCCCGCCCAACCACTCATATTTGCAGAATGCACTTTGCTGTGTCAATACACATTACTTGTCACATTGCCATGAGTCAGAGGAGGAGTTTGATCTGAGCTGTTAGACTGTTGTCATGTGTCAAATCACGAAACCCGGCGGGGGGGGGGGGGGGGAGGGGGGAGTGGGGGGTGGGAAATGACTACAATGCACGAGAAAAGCAGACCTTGAGCGGTGGTCAGAGGACCTCCAAGATAAATCCTGTTGTATAGATGAGGGGGAAAAAAAATTCAAACAACACTGCGAAGCTTCAGGCTCAGTGAGGCTTCCTTACTTTCATTTTCTCACCATCTAAGACTTGAAGTTTCCCAACATGGGAAAATAAACATTTCTTTTTCCAACTGACCTTAGGCTGCTTCTCCCACAAGACAGGAAGAGGTGGACTAGGTGGCCCTGTCGTTGGTAAATCAGGGTGGCATCTGTGATGCCTGCGCATAGCAGCTCATGAAACAAGGCTGGCGTAGTGACTCTACAAGCTCCTGCCCGATGTCCCCCACAAAATGAAAGTTGATAGAAAATGTGAAAACATAACTAAAAACCCTGCATCAGGGAATATGAGCTACCCACGTGGGAAGACTGAAAACACCACTTGCTAGGGTAATGCTTTGCTTTTTTTTAAGTTGCCTGAAAAAATAAAATAAAATTTTACTAAATAAGTACTACTTGTCCCATGTTAGAAAGGGAAAGCACACAAATCCATCTCCTCCGAAAGACGCCCCGTGCTCTTAAAATAGTTGCTTAGAAAGGCTTCACTGGGTGTCGCTTAGCACACAGGCAGGGCATTTTTATGACACCTTCCAAATTCTCAGTGGCTGATCTCGTGGTATGACAGCAGCATGCCACATTCGCCGCACCAGGCAAGGCTTAGGGGAGTAAAATTTGTCATGTATGTAAATTGTAATCACGTTGGACGGTCGTATGTGCTCATTTAGGCATTTTAACAGTATGCGATGCTGTCCTCTCCACAGGACTAATAAGCATTAGCCATAATGAGGTCAGTCAGTCAGGCATTATCAGGGGATTTAATTGGGACATGGGTCTCTGCTGAAGTGAAAATTAATAACTTTTGTCAATGTTCTGGTGAAATGTTCTGTCTTATTAAACTATGAGGGTCAATTAGAAAGCATTATGTAATAAAGTCCCCAGCAGCAGAACTCAAATTGAGTTATACCACAGTCATTATTCCAGGGCGAGTGCATTTGAAAATGGAAAACCAGAGTGCCATATGGAGGATTTGGGTCAGATTTACAAGCATCGCATGTTAAGGCTTCAACAAGAAGGAAACAATTAAACGTAATACCGAAATAAATCAGCGCGCCGAGCAGGCGGTGCAGGGCCAGGAGCCTGGGGCGGCTGCGGCCCTGGGGCTGTGACACTAAAATGGCAGCGTTTAGGAGCTTTGCTTGGGCTGCGTCAGGCAGCGCCATCCCCACCGATCGCTTGGAGTGCTCGAAATCTGGGGCACACCTGGAAGGCTCGGGCCTGCACACTGACTCATATAAATAACTCTTTATTGTGTGGCTATTAAGGCGAGAGATTGCTTTTATTAAAGTGCAAGTTATTGTGGTACAGCAAATTAAAGAATTTTAAAGCATACTAAACAGCCACCGATATTCCCCATTCGGTCATGTTTTATGGTACTTTAAATGGGCAGTATATTGTTAGTGAGATATAAAGTCTATGCCAAGGTTGGGATCTGACAAACAGCTCAGGCACCTCTTCTGAGTAGGAAGGATAAAGAGGAGGGGAGAGGGGCTGGTGGGGACTTGGTCCTGGGCCAGTGGTGTGTGGAGGTGAGGTCTGGTGTGTATGTTGGGAGGGGGGACAATGTCCTCACTCCTCGGAAAGGCTGGGCAGGTGGTTCTTGTCCACTCCATCCTGGTAGAGAAGAACATCTTCAAATGGAAATGAGCTTCAAAGATAATCTACAGATAAAGCTGTTAGAAAATGGAAGGAAACAGAAGTCCAGAGGAGAGAGGGGGGGAAAAGAAGGGAGAAAAGTGGGATGGGGAGGAGGAGCAGAGAGGTAAAAGGGATCTGCGGTGTCCTGTTACTGAAGCACTACAACTTTCTACAACTTTCTTAGCGGACAAGTAAAGTAAGGTAGGGGTCTGGTTCTTCTCCCTATTTATCCCTAATACTGATTAGATTTCTTATTTAAGATGGACTGTAGCAAAGCTCCTTTGTGGGCTTTAAATCATCCTTGGACTTAGCCCCCCCCCCACCTCATCTCCACTCCCACTGTGGTCTGAGCCTCATCCCCTCCCACCATGTCTAACAGCTACCATTTCCACACTAGCCCCCTCCTATCCCTTCCCTTCAGGTGATCTCTTAAGAAAATCCATATCTGGCCCTGTCTCTCTTCCATCTACAAACACTTAGCACCTTCCTTTGCATTCAGGATACAATCTCAATCATGGCCCCAGCCCACAGAACCCTGCCCTACTGTGTCTGGCCCACCAGGACCTGTTCTTCCCTCTCATGTGGTTCTTTAGGGTTCCAGAGCCTGTGAAGCTCTTCTTCCACCTGGATGTTTTGCCCATACATAAATCTTCTCTCCTCTAAATTGTTCTTGTTATGTGTTTTGGTCACAAAGATGAAAAGCTGACCCACACAGGTCACAAGAAGTTTTCTTTTTGTTGCTGTTACTTAGTCTGGAATTCTCTTCCTCCTGACTGTGACCAGTTCATCCTTTCCAAGAGAGGCCTTTTCTGACCATTCCATCTAAATGACCCATTGTTTCTACATAGTACTTGTCATCATTTGCAACTTTAAATGATAAGACAAGAGGTGACAATAACAGCAACAAAAAGAAAACTTCTTGTGACCTGTGTGGGTCAGCTTTTCATCTTTGTGACCAAAACACATAACAAGAACAATTTAGAGGAGAGAAGATTTATTTTGACTCACAGTTTCAGATCTTTCAGTGTATGGTTGGCTGGCTCCATTGCTCTCTCTGGTCCTGAGGTGAGACAGAACATCATTTTAAAAGGGTATGGTGTGCCGGGCGTGGTGGCACACACCTGGAATCCCAGCAGCTCCGGAGGCTGAGGCAGGAGGATCGAAAGTTCAAAGTCAGCCTCAGCAATGGCAAGGCACTAAGCAAGTCAAAGAGACCCTGTCTCTAAATAAAATACACAATAGGGCTGGGGATGTGGCTCAGTGATTGAATGCCTCTGAGTTCAATCCCAATAACCCGCCCCCCACCCCACTCTCCAAAAAAACAAAAGAAAGTGTGTGGCAGAAGATAGCTGCTTAGTTCACAGCAATCAAGGAGCAGAGTGAGGAAAGAGCCAGGGACATGATATAGTCCTTACAGGCTCATCCCCAGTGACCTACTTCTTCTAACCACACCCCACCAAATTTTCTACCTCCTTCCAGTCCTCCATTCAAATTATTAATCCATCAAATTGATTAATCCACTAATTAGATTCAAGTCCTCATGACCCAGTCATTTTCCAACCTCTTGACATTGCTACAATGGGGACCAAGCCTTCAACACATGAGTTTTGGGGGGGACATTCCAGAATCAAACCACTGAACTGTAGCATCCTGCAGAGTCTGAAAGTTCTTGGATGGCCAAGTCTGAAATCCAAAGTTAGTCCAAGTCCACTCTTTGTTTTATTGTACAAGTGCTTCCGAGAATAGTGAAATCACGTGCACAATGAAGGGTTGAGGGCACTGGGAGGGTGGGGATGAATGCCAGGTTTACCTTCAAAATATTTGATTCCTACATTCTTAAACCCATTACCCAGTCCTTCTTAACCACACCTGTCTTGACCCTTATTTGAATAAATACCACTATTACAGACTGAACATTTGTATCCCCCCAAATTCTCATTAATTTCCAAAATGATGATATTAGGATGTAGGGACCTTTAGGAGCTAATTAAATTGTGAGAATGAAGTCCTCATGAATGGGATTAATTAGTTCCCTTAAAGAAGTGACCCTAGAGAGTTCTCTGATCCTCTTTCTACCATGAGAAGTCAGCATTCTACAACCCCAAAACCAGACCCTCATTAGAACCCTACAATGTTGGTGCTCTGATTTGACTCACAGTTTCCAGAACCTTGAGAAATAAATTTCAATTGTTTATAAGCCACCTGGTTTATGGTGTTTTGTTATAGCAGTTGAACCAACTAAGACAACGAGCCTAAATCTTATGGTGAAAGCATGTTAAGAAACTTAAGCATGTAAGAAACTAAAGCTGCCCCATCAATAAGAAAATAGATGCCATATTGTGGTATGTTCACACAATAGAATATGATGGAATGAGAATGTATCAAAGCTGCAAGCTTAAAAATTGTTGAATCACAAACACACAGCATTGAGAAAAAAACCAGCAAGTCATAAGAAAGACACATGGTGAGAGATTTATGCAGACTTCAAAAATAAGCCAAACTAAGCAGTATGAGGCTAGTAGATACATGGGAAAACCATGATTAAGACAACAAGAATAAAGAATATTGTTGAAAAAGATAAAAGAAGCATTCAAAATGGTTATTTGCCATGTGATTAGGGGACAGTAAGAAAGGGGCCCACTGGAGGAAAAGCACCGGGCAGAGTCCAAAGGATGGTAATGCTCTTTACCTTGTGTGGAAGTTTCGTGGGCACCCATTTGCTTCTCATGCTTCATAATTTGTAAGTTGATATACATAAAATTGCTAAGTTAAAAAAATAAATTAAAACTGACATGCTTTCAACTTTCCTGGACCATACCTCAATCTCAGAGCAGTGACTCCTCAACGGGTTCTCCTGAGTCGTCCACTTCCTTTTCCAGTGAAGGACACTGCTATTTCCCTCTTCAGACTACCAAGTGAGAAAGTGAGGCACAGGAAGAGCGAATCTATGGAAGCCTAGAGAAATATGCTAAGGGATTATTATGTTCCAACAGGATAGCTCACCACATTCATATGTCAAAATTATATTCAGAAAAGCCTAATAAAATATTGTTGGCCTATAAGGGAGGTTCCAGTCTCAGCAGCCAGTTTATCATTGTGCCCAGGGTTTTGCTCTGACTCTGCTGGGGACAGCCACCTAAGCCCCATGCCCTGATACTACACCACACACGTTCATTGTTCTGACAAGGTTCTCTCTCATAGTTACCTCGTTCGATTCTCCCTAGGACACTGTGTGCAAGACACATGGCAGACTTTTTACTTGTCATCTCATAAAGCTGTTTCCTGTGTATTTTGATGCCCCCCTCACCAGCTATCCACACCCACTTGAAGCTAGAAGACTAGAATCTTCATGCCTGTTCCTGAGCCAGGTAAATGCTGGAAAAGAAACACACAGTGGTTGTACATTTTGGAAGATGACTTTGGGGGCATTGGGTAGGGAAAATAACCTCCTTACTGGTCCCTCCACTATTAGCAAACTATTCCTTACTGTCCTCAGGGATTTTCTACCTTTTACAGTCACTTACTAAAATGCAAACACCCCTGGGAAGATCCACACGAAAAAACCAACTTCTTAATGGTTTTCATTAACCTGGAGTGAGTGGGATTCAGAGCAGGCACCCGGGCAAGAGTGGGCACCAGATAAAGAAGGAGCATGAAAGAGGGAGAAGAGAGGAGGAAGACCCAAGGCACATGATTCTAGTGTTTCGGGACAGCCTTGCCTGCTGTTTCTGCACCACCCCATTTCCTTCACACTCTCTTGGTTCATCATTTGAGCCTTCAGACTGGTTGCCAGCACAGGATGCCCCGAGATGGCCAGTCAATGTGCCCCGGATGACTATGCCACATGCTGGCATTTCCCTCCTTGAGCAATTCCTCTTTCTAATGGTGGTGGAGGGGTTTCCCACCAGAAGGGTTTCTGCATCATTTGACTTGCTGGGTCTCCCAGGGCCACACTTCTGTTTCAGGAGAGAGTTTTGGCTTCAGGCTCCCTCTGACATGTCAAGCTGAAAAAGTGAATTTGAGCCAAGAGTTCTGTTGCTTCATTTTGGTTATTTATGAGAAGCTGGTATTTTCTGCTCATGAAGACAATGGGAAATTTCAAAAAGTTCAACATTATCAAGCTATTGGGGTTAGTGATGGGAAACTAGAAATTGTAAAGTATTTCTCAATCAGCTTGAATAACTTGCTTTCAATATATTTTTTTCCCAGGAATTATAACAAATAAAAATGCAACTTGTTTTTTTGGATTTATTTTGCCAAAAATTATGAAGTAATATAGAGATATTCTGGACAGCAAGCCATTATTGCCACACAGTGTTATAGGAAAATACCATCTGCCTGCCCCTCCAGTCCTAGGCTAGGGAATGAATGGATGAAAAAAGAAATGAATGAAAAAATATTCAGCTACACATGCTTGATTCCACAGAGCAAATGCCTGTTAGTCATACATCACTATCCTGGCTTGAGGCCTGATTATTTCTTTATCTAATTAATGTAGGGGTTTTCTTTGATTTTAAAATAATATGTGCTTACTCTAAAATGCTTGAAAAAGACAGATAAGTATAAAAAAGAAGAATTGTCCATCCTCTGAGCCTACAGAAAGACCTTCACATTGAGGCTTATATCACACGTGTGTTCTTCTGAGCTTACACATATATGGCCGAGATCTTGCTGTACATACACCTTTGTTATCTGAATTAGGTAGAACTTTCAGATGAACCCAAATTTCCCCTTGAATGTAAGAAGATGTGACCATGGGAATGCTGGGACATTGCTGCGATGATTTGGTAATATTACATGGCATAGTTGACTTCTCCTGGTAGATCTGACCTAATCAGCTGTGCCTTCCAAGAGTCTACACTTTTCCTGAGGGCAGAGATATAAAGCAAGGAGGGACTGGAAGCAAGGGAGAGTCTCCTTTGGTGGTTTTGAAGTTAGAGAGGGCCACATAGAGGGGAGCTGAGGGCAACCTCAGTGGGCATTCAGCAAGGTCCTACAACCACAAGGAATTGGATTCTGCCAGAAATCTCAATGAGCGTGAAAGACCCAGCTCTCCATGAGAACACAGCCTGGCCCATATGTTAACTGTGGTCTTATGAGACACTGGGCAGAAAACCCAATGGATCCTGCTGGAATTTCTGCCCTACAAAACCATGAGATAGTAAATGGGCATTGTTTAAGTAGCTAAGCTTTTAAAGAACTTGTTAGACAGCAATAGCAACTAAGACATCTCCCCTCACCCCAAATTTCCCATTACAACTTAAACGTTTTCTCCTTTAATGTTAACTAAAATCTCAAAGTCTATGTCTGGACTGTACATGGATCATAATCCCATAGTGCGTGTTACCGAGCATTTGGATGCTGCCAGTCTCTGTGTTAGATTCTTTAAAATTTAAGTCTTATTTGTTGTTCATGCTTGTTGTGGCTTCTGTGGTCACATGAAAGATGAAACATGTCTTCTCAATGTCTGCCCAATATTAGAGGGACAGATTAGAGGGGGAGAAGTAACGCATATCTAAGGGCTCTCTTTCCCCTTTAAAGAAGCGTCTGACCCAGAAGGCTTTGTGTTTCAAAGGCGGGAACCATTAACGCCTGGGCCAGGAGGCTGCATTGTCCAGGAGGCCGGGTCTGAAGACTGTGGGCTGCACAGGTTAAAGAGAGGCTGGCCCCTCCTTCATTAATGGTCCTGAAGACTGGGAAGGGGAAATGAGAGTGGAACTTTGACCTGTGATGGAGATCCAACTGCATAGTGGCCTAAGTGACCCCAGTCAGGGCCTGCTTTAGGCATGACTGTCTACGGGGGCTGGCACCACACACCATGGCTGGGGAGTCTCTGCTGAGTCCTCAAACCCAGCTTGGGTGGAGGACCTGAGAGCTCTTCTCACCATCCTTGGCCAATATTGACTTCAACCAGGTTTCATTTCACTTTGAAAAACAAAGAAGTGTGACGTTTCATATGTCCCCTGTGCTATCATCCTACAGTGATAAAGAATTCTGTTAATATGTATCCATACTTATTATGATTTTATTTGAATTGACTTCTAGAAATAAGTCAAAAAGATAAGAACATTTTAAAGTCCTTCATATAAATGATCAGATTAGCAGTTTTCTAGAGCTCTCAAGCAAAAAAGTAGATGGAAATCTCCCTTTGGCCTCAGCCCCCAAACCATCCCAACAAACCCGCTCCAAAATCTTCGAGGCCCATGTGAGCACGTGCTGGGCCCCTCCTTAAGGACAAAGGGCAGCCAGTACTATATGACAGTGGGTAGGCACAGCTAGGACCCCCAGAGCCTCTGCCACCCCAGCCCAGTGACCTCACATACTAGTTTCCTAGGGCTTCCTAGGAGAGTACTAAAAACTAAGTGGCTGGAGCAACACACCAGTAGAGTCTCGATGTCCTAGAAGCTAGAACTCCAAGAACAAGTTGTTACCAGGGGGTGGTTCTTTCTAATGGCTGTGAGGGAAGGATTTGTTGCCATTCCTTCTGGAGGTTAACTGGCAATGACTGGCATTCCTTGGCTTAGAGACAGCCACTTTCTCCCAGTCTTCACATGGTCTTCCTTCCACATCCAAATTTCTCTGTTTTATAAGGACATCAGTAATACTGGATCAAGACCAAGTCTAAGGATACCATATTAATGTGATCATCCACAAAGACTTCTCTTCCAAATAATGTGATATTCCAGGTACTGAAGGACTTCAACCTCACTTGGAGGGGACACAATTCAACCCATAACACCTTGGCAAGTCACATACACTCTCTAAGCCCTGTAACCAGATCAGTTAAACAAGGGCATCCATACCCCTCTCCTTGTGAGTACTAAAGACAGACAATAAGTGGAAGGATAGATGGATGATGGATGACAGAGAACTATTCCAGTTCCTACCACATGGTAGTTTCTCAAGAAATATCAGTTCATCATCAATTAAAATTTTGCATGATTATTTCATTACATGCACATGGGATACACAAGCCCAAGCTCAACTGGGTGGAGATTGATGTTTATATGGCCATTCCAAGGCCCCTAGAGAAGAAATCATCTTTTACTTATAAAGAGTCTTATGGCTTTTCTTTGTCCAGCCTTGACAGGCAGGGTGTTTGCCCAGACATGGACCTCGCTCTCCCAGAAAGCCCACTTCGGGGATTGGCGCCTGCCTTCTGCTGCAAGTTGTTTGAAAAGTGCTGACACCTCTTTTCATCCACAGTGCCAGGACACTGTGCCAACGCTGCCCACACCAGCGAATCTGTCCTTGTTGAAGAAGGTGGACCCGGAGCCAACAAGCCTAGGAAGAGAGGCCCTGTGATTCAACCCTTGTGTGTATATACACACACACACACACCAGTCAGGCCCCAATCAGTATCAAAAATATTTTTTAAAGGAATAAAAATTGCTCAATCCCTTTGATACTATTCAAAGGGTCTTTTTTAATATATGAGAAAGCAGATTCTAAATTCCTAACACATCTGGTGTCACCAGCTCTTTTTCCCCTCTAAGCCCTCTTAATTCCATAATTTAGAAAGTCTTAAGACACCAAAGGATCTTACTCAGGCATAATTGGGCATCCTGGACACTCCAACTTGGATCTGATGCCCACCTCTGCTTGGCGACTTCTCTGCTTAGTGGACAGGAAAGATTTGGGGCGAGGGAGCAAGGACGGTGTCCTCTCTGCTCAGGCAGCTGTTGACGTGAGAGCTGGTCTGCCTGCAGGAAAATGTTTGCTATTCATTCTGCCCTGACACTCCAGGAGAGGAGCACAATTTCTTTTGTGATTGGAGGTAATGTAATCTACAGGAAAATCAATGTGGGCTGACAAGAGAATCGCCCAGCGGATCTGCAGACCAGAGACACTGAATCACTGTAGGCCAAAGGCGGGCAGCCACACAGTTCCTGATGCCTCTGGGAGAAAGTAGTTTTGCAGGGCTCACACCCTGGTGTCTCCTGACTTCCAACAAACCTGTGGCCAGCTGCCCAAGTAGCCAAGAGTTCAGTGGCAAAATGTTCTGCTGGGGGCCTGGTGCTAGGGGACCACTGTAGGCCCAGCTGGGTTCCCACAGGAAGAGAGAAGAGAATCTGAGATTGTAAGCTAAAGACAGAACAGAGAGGGAGAGACAGACAAACACGCACGGGGACCTCAGTTTCAAATTGTCTACTGTGTTACGTTACTATTTTCTAAATTAAAAAATTCAGACTATGTACCCTCCACCCTAAAATATCCATGTTAGTAATCATTTGCAGGAAAGAGAATGTTGCAAAAATAAACAAAGCAGAGACTTAACAAAACAATAATTCTCTCCACCCCTAAAACATCTGTGCATCTGCTGGCCTCTCTGCCGGCGGGGTTCAGCTGACCTCAGCACCCCTGGCAGCACAGCAGCAGCAGCAGAGTTAGCAGGTGTCACCCCAATATGGCCACAAATGCTTTCTTGTGACCCAGAGTCATAAATCAGAATTATATCCCCATCCACAGGTTCCCTTTGCTTGAGCCATGGTCAGTGCCAGCCTTTGGGCCCCTGGATGTGTGTGCTTTGGGGCATTACAAATGCCACCCCCAATTTGAGGGTGGGCACTTTGCTGGCAACTGTGTAATCTCTCTGCATCATCAAACTCCCTGTGTAGTTTACTACAAGAAGCATGTGGGCAATTGTATTTGGGAAAGTAATGAGTTAAGAACTAGAACCCAGATACAGAGCACTGAGAGGGGAAGCTGGTAGGACCCAGGGTACCCATCGCTAGTCCCTGGCAGGAGGCTGGGGACATCCACAGTGAGATGGGCAAAGAGCTCTGAGATCTCATAAGCCTCTCATGTCCCCTTCCCTTTCAGCTCTAATGAGAATACGTCTTACTCAGGCCTGCCTCTACCCCATCTCTCCTGGAATGGGCCCCTCTGCCCCCATACCACTAGCTTCCTGGCACAGGCTGACTACTTCACCTACTATGTTCTTGGCAGAAACTTTAAAGGCCAAAGAGGCGGTAGACTCAAGTACAGTATTTTCAAAGATTGGGGGGCAATTCTGAGCCTGAACTGGCTCTGTTTCCTTTCCCCTGTATGGTCCCTGCTCTGCAGTGGAGCTGACAAGGGCTCTGGACAGCGGGACAGCAGGATCCAATAAATCTGAGGCCTGTCTAGGTGCTTCATTTATCAAGAGGCCTAATTTACCCAGGCCCTTTAGACTAATTGCAGATTTGCAAAAACTGCTGAGAGTGTAGAACCGTGTATTGTGAGTGTCCCTTGCCATATTTCTGCTAATGTGTTTCATCTGGAGTACATAAAGAGGCAGGGATGCTGATTTTAGACACAGCACTTTGGGGCTAATCCAGCTAAATGATTAGCCCTAAAATTCTGCAGTGATGTCATTTTCCCTACAGTGCTCTGCCAGTCGGGTTGTTTGCTTTATAGTGAGAAATATGTACTCACAGACCCATGCTAGCTGTCTTGGCATCACAGGGAACTCTGCCCTCCAGAGTTGATTTGGGGCCACAGTACTCACTGGCCTCTGAGTCTCCGCTCAAGAAGACTGGGGCTTCAGGCAGGGGAGTAATAACAGAAAAGCTTAACTTCTTTAAGGGATTCTTAGATAAATGTCACTCTCCTCTGACATCCCAGATATGCCCACCAATAGGTTCTGCTTATAGGAAAAGTCATCTCATTCCAAGTAAGAAGCCAGGACAAGTGGGGTAAAGAACAGTGAGTCCCAGCTCTGCCCCAGACTGTGTGGGCACGTGCCAGTTACTCAACATCTCTGAGCCTCAGCTTCCTTCTCTACAAAAGACATAATTGCTCACCATGTCCGAAGTCTCAGGATAGCTCAGAAGGTGATTCCCTTGGTGCTTTGGAGTTAGACTGCTCAAGTGCCACTCCTATTACTTCTGCACTTTTAATTCTGGTTACTCATCCTCTCTGAGCCTTGGGCTCCTCCTACATAGATACATGAAAGTAGTCTTGCAGGGCTACACTGGACTGAGTGTTTGTCCAGCACCCAGCTCCATAGTCAACATATTATAGTCACTAAAGTTGCGTAAGTTTGATTTGGATTTATGCATTTCCCCAATACTGGCCCCACAGATTTGTTTCAGAAAGAAAAGCTGAACTGCAGTTATTGGTTTTTTACATCTTTTGCATGTAAATGGAAATGATTTTGCATTTGTCATAATTTGAGTTTTAAGATAAAAGTTCCTAAAGTCCATTAGACTTTCTAGATTTCTTTGGTACATTGTGGAGAAGGGACAGAAATATCCTCTTCCACATGTAGCCAGAGCCTTCAGAGATGCCCATGTGTATGTCTTACTTAATATTTATAACATTTATTGGGTGCTTAGTATAGGCCAGCCACTGTAATACAAGATTTTACACACAGCCGTCCATTCAGTGTTCATCACAGTTCTCCAAAGCAAGTTCTGATACCTTCACCTCATTGAGGAGAAGACAGGACTATTCACTAGATGGAATAGTTTACCCATGATGCATAGCTAGTCAGGAAGGGGAAGAGCAGAAACTCAAACCTGGCTCCATCTGCCCTAAAGCCCATCTTGGTAGCCAGGACACCGCACAGAGGCAAAGCCACAGAAGGGAAACAAAGGACACACAAACTAGTAATAGTTTACTGAGTGCCAACTTCAACCCTGGGTGCTGTCAGCGGAGTAGCTATACCCTTCACTGCAGCGTGCAAAGTGGGTATTTCTATTATTGGCCTCATGTTACAGGCAAGGAAGGAAAGAAAAGCTTGCTAATTCCCATGATTACTCTGCTTGCAATCAGAGGAGCTAGGAGAAGAGTCCAAGGCCAGCTGCCTCTAGATGCGGTCTCAATCTCTGTGCTCTGAGGGGAGGAACGAGAGCCCTCAACTTGGACTTGTAAAGTTGATGCCCGTGATGGAATTGCTGGGCCCATAATTTGTAGAAACTGGCTGTGGTTCAGTTGTGAGCATGATCTTCAAAATTAGGCCAGAATCATGGAGGCTGTGCCTTAGACACCTTCACAGAGGCCTTTACTTGCTGAAAAACTTCACGATATGATCAGTCTAGAGAATTGTTAAATAGCAGCCCAGGAGAAGCTGAGGGCAAAGCACCCTCCATGTTCTCAGAGCTCGAGTGTTAAGTCAGCTTAGTCATTGGCCTGCCTGGTGGGAGCGTTTGTACCAATGGATCAAAGCCTGACACGGAGACACAGCACCCCAAGTGACAGAGGCAACTTTTTGTCTCACGTCTCCCATTCTGATTAAGAAGCTGGGGGCACAGGCCAAATTGCATGATGGATTCTCACACATTATACCATAAATTCACCCCGGAGGGCCAGGCGCCGTGGGTCTCACCTGTGTCAGCACGCTAACACAGAGCCTTAGGACCATAACATAGTGTTCTAGCGGGAGGCTGAAATTAATGAAACCCTGGCTGACATTTTGAGCACGCACACACATATCTCAAGATTATCCCACAAGTATATTTCTTGTGGAGAGAGTAGTTTTTCCATATTAAAAGATGGCATTAACCTTCAATAGTCCATCACTTGCTTTAATCCTTTCCACCTGTAAATATTTCAGATAAAACTATCACATTGGCTGTGCCTATGTCTTACAAATGTAGCTTATATCCGGCCTTAGGGGAGATGACAGGATGTACTTTTTCACTTTCAAATATCCATCAAGATTATAGTCAGTGGATGGTAGGTGGAAGGAGCATAGAATTTGGAGTCTAAAAGTTCTGAGTTCAAGTCCCAGCCACTTGGTTACTAGCCCAGGGGGCTTGGAAAAGTTGTTCCACAGTCACCGGTCACCACGACAGTTGTGAAAATTTTGTCCTATAAAAAAGAGCTTCGTGAAATCCATATGCCCAGAAGGTCTCCATTTTTGCAATGCATCTGCCCAAAGGGTGTGGCTTTTGATGTCAATAATTGTGAGCTGCAATCCTGTCTGCTGGGCTTCTTCAAGGCTTGCCAGCCTCATCCATAAAATCAAGATCAGTCCTTCTTTTCCAAGGCTTGAACTTGAGAGATGCTGTGTGTATAAGCCAAGTACCACACTCCTATTATGGAAAGGAGGCCCAGTGCAGTCCAGGGTAGCTGGCAGGTGATGCTTCCTCCAGACAAGAATCTCACTGCCACCAGCTCTCAGCCACATGTGCACCTACAAGTCGCCTCATTTACTTGCATCCCCCTCTGGCTTCTGTGGCCACTGCACTTGAGGCTTCTACATCCCTGCTTCTCAAAGTGTGGACCTGGGAATGTATTCAAAATGCAGAATCTCAGGCCCCAGCTCAGGCCAACTGACCAAGATCTACATTTTAGCAAGATCTCTAAGTGGCCCATATGCACATTAAGGTTTGAGAAGCTGGCTCTAGGATGAGGTAGTGATCTATGGCCAAATCCAGCCAGCTGCCTGCTTTTGTAACTTGAGTTTTATTGGATTACAGCCACACCCATTTGTTTATGTATCCTGTATGGCTGCCTTTGCTTACAATAGCAGAGTAGTTGAAACAGACTCTTAAAACCTAAAATACTTGCTATTTGGCTTTACTGAAAAAAAGCTTGCTGACCTCTGGTCTAGAAAAATGCTTTAAAAAATATTTTACTCTCAGTTCAACTGAACATTCCAAGTGCTACAGACACCATGAAGGGAGTCAACAACCAGGAGAATTTCTGCACTCAAACCTACCAGCTTTGCCTTCCCCAGATTCTTCTTTATTTAGGATTCTTAGCTCTTAACACTCAGAGAGCCCACAAAGCTGCAGAGGTGAGCCAAGGTGCCTCTTCACATTGAACCTACTCTTGGCTTCTCTCTCAGCCTTACAAGTTTTTTCCCCCTTTTCATCCTCTTCCTCTTCTTTTCCTGTTTGTTCAACTTTTCACTTGATCCAGTTTTTCCTAGATGATTTGGGTAAGTAGAACACTGGGTGACAGGAGGTGGAGCCAGGTAGGGCCACACCGGTGGTGAGCAGGCCTTGAACCCTGCCCAGATTCACAGCACCTCTTCCACACCACAGCTTTGCTGTAAGAATGTCTTTCTCCTCCAGTACTCCAGCCTCCTGAGCACAGACCTCAAGAGATGAAAATGGAAAAGAAGAAAGTCACACGGCCACATGAATAAAGCCCCAGGCCCATAGAAGGCTCTCAAAACACAATAGTACATCTTCCTCACATAAGGCATCTTGAACTTCTTCACTTACCTTGAGGTAGAAAACCCTGAGAAATACTACACAGTGAAATAATTTTTTGAGCCAAAAAAATGTCTAGAGCCATACGCAATTTCCACATGTGGGTGTGATGAATTTTCAACTGACCAGTCAACAAAGCCTCTTTATCTTCAAAGTGGAAATCAGCATTCAGAAGGTGTGCCAGCCCGCAAGGTGTTCACCACATGGGTGCTCCAGAAATGTCCTCAGTGCCTGGAATGCCAGGTGGGCTGTAGTACTTGCACAATTCCTAGAGGCATGGTCCCAAATCTTTCCCTTCCAGATGAGGAGATGGAAACCTAGGCCACCGTTTTTCACCTAGTCCTGCCTGCCCTGAGGCTGACTCTCAGTCTATTCCAATAGGTCCTGTCAGGGGAAGACTCCCAGAGACCATCATGCAAATCCTTGGCATTTTTGAACCAGCGAAGGGTTTCACAGCCTAATCTGGAGTACATAACCTTCTCAGTTGGGAAATGATCCCTGAGGCAGAATTGAAATCCCTCTTGCCACACTCTCTGCTTTCCATTTATTCTATCTTTCCCAGAGAAGTATAGGTTGCCATTTTCTCTTTAATAATCTTTTCGTCTCAGAGGGATGGCTCCTATTCCCCCAGCTATATCCTAGCCACGTTTATAACCACAGTTCTTTTCATTTTTCCCTGTTCATCCTGTTTTCCAACTCTTAAAATCACCACTCTCAACCCACTTCCAAATTCCCCTCACCCCAATGAACATCCTTTAGGTCTTAAAAATTACTTTAAAAAATATATGAAATAAACATATGAGTAGTTGATCCTATAGGTGTTAATAAAGTCCATCATAATGTGAGGTTGGGCAGGATTTTTTTCTGAAAGAAATATTCAAAATTAGTGAGAGTCAGAACCCAGAGCTGGCATTTCTTCAGTTATTTGTTGTTTTGGTGTCAGAGGATGAGAAAGGAGGCTGACAAAGCCCTATTAAAATAATAATGATTAAATTAATGATGGTAACAATGATATTGAATGCTTATGAAGTGCAAGACTCCAGACTAAGGCTTCTGCTCAATCTTCATCATAACCCTGGGAGAAATGACCCTTATCATGCCCATTTTGCAAATGAAAGAGTTAAAGCATGGAGAGATTAAATGACATGTCCAAAGACTTTCTCTAATCACAACAAGGAGGTTCCAGAAATGTGATCAGCTTACTACAGAAGGAGATGGCATTTTCTGCAGAAGTGAGAGAGACCTTGAGAAGCCTATTCTTGGAAGGGCTGATAGTTTTATTCCCCATTAGCACTCCAGCACCCGGCAAAGTACCAGGTCCCCAGTAGGCACTCAGCAAATGTTTTTGGGCATGACACCAGGAGATCAGTGGGCATGATGAACTGAGATACACGTGATAACACAAATTCAAAAGCACCCTATGACTTAAGAAAGAGTTATGCACCCTGTTGAGCAACAGAACCACTCAGAGAGCTTTGGGACAGGAGCAGCTTCTATGGGCCCATCTGAGACTTCTTCATCTGGACTCTTCCAGGGGTGACCCAGAAATCTATACTGGTAATTAAACTGGTCCAGGCACTTGATCCCTTCACCTCCGGCTCTGAGCCAGGGAATGGGAAACTGGCAGACCACAGCCACATATGCTCCCTGCCTTCTGGCTCTTATTGGGTTCAGCCACAATAAGGAGCCAGCGGGAGATCAGGGTGTGGAGGAGAGGGAAGTGGGGTATTTGTGCCGGCTCCCTTCCAACCACATGGTAGGGTGCAGGGTGATTGTGGCTGGTTCTTCTAGGAGGGGCCCCAGCTCCTAGGGTGGCCCTCTCCCGGGCTACTCCCCACATTCAGTCATTGCTCCTTCCTTCTCCTACCCATTTACCCTCCCGGTTCCCTGCAGTGTTAGCCTGGGTGCTTCTGAGGCACCCCTTTTGCTTGTCTCTCAGCCCTGCCCACACCTGTGAAATCAGTCCCTTCACAAACCACTCACTCTCCATTTGAATGTTCTATTTGCTTCCTGCTGAGACCCTGACTGGTACTTTATCTATGGGATTAGTTTTAAAAAAACTGAGATATATTATAAAGTTAGGTTTTTTTTTAAAAAAACAAACAAACATGAGATATGCTATAAAAAGGGCTACCATGGTCCCCTTTCTAGTGTATTTGCTGATGGGTGCACTCTTAACTGCTTCCCCTATTGCTTTTTCTCAGAGGCTAACAGTTGACAAGGTCTTTCTTCATGGCAACCGGCTGGACACCCCAGATTTTGTTTGTCACATTTTGTTCAAAGCAAGAAAAGAGATTCAGCGTCTCCTGGAGTACTGTACTGTGCCATGGGGGCCTGGCTTTAACGACCATATTAAAACAAAAACCGTTGCCTTCTGAGGTTTTGGCATCCAAATTATTGAAAAACCAATGTGTTTGAGATAGCTCCCTTCCCTCACACCTGCATCTTGGAAGTTTGGGGCGTGGGTGAAAGAAATATATGAGGCTTATGGGAATGTGGTTGGGGAGCGAGGGCCAGAATTCCCTGTGAAGGTGAAACTCCAGCTTCAATCACTTCCCCCAAAACCTCAAAGCGAAAAGTACTCGCAGCCCCAGGCTTTGCCTGTTTTCTGCCCAAGCCCAGTAAATCAGCCCATTCACATACCACCCAGACCAGCATCTGCTGTAACAGACCCAGGCCCTAAAGAAACCCAGGCCGAGAACACTCCCTCCAAACCCAGGCTAGTGTGTGCGAACCTTGGCCAACCTTTCCCAAGTGTTTGGCCCAACATTCAGGTCTGTGCCAGGTTTAGGGTTTCATAGTGGCAGTTTCAAAGCCGTCTCATTATTACTGATGACCGGGGCTTGCTGAGAGTAATAGTGTTTTATAGCCCACTGAGCAAAGGGCCCCAGGAGCTGTGGGGGATTTGCTGCCTCTGAATTCATACAAGGCACTGGTGGTGGAGGTGGGAGGAGGCCTCCTGCTTAGCTGAAGTTGATCTATGTGAAGTTTGCAAAAAGCAGACACTCAGCTCCTATGCACCCATGCTGCAGCAGTAACAGGTGTGGCTTCTCCTTGTCTGCAGCACTCACAGCTGTCCAGAAAGCTGTGTACAGCTGCCAAGTATTTGGGGGCACATTTTGGTCCCTTAGGACATTACCGGGTGCCCTTAAGATATTGTCCCAAATCAGATGCATATTTATTTATTTATTTGGTACCAGAGTTTGAACCCAGGGATGCTTAACCACTGAGCCACATCCCCATCTGTTTTTATTTTGAGACAGGGTCTCACTAAGTTGCTTAGGACTTCACTATGTTGCTGAGGCTGGCTTTGAACCTGTGATCCTCCGGCCTCAGCCTCCTGAGCTGCTGGGATTACAGGTGTGCACCACTGTGTGCAGGCAGATGCATTTCTTAACTCATCATCTGGGACATTTTGGTCAGACTAAGACTTGAACCTCCACTCTTTGCCAAACCCAATTTCTTTGCTGTCACTATTCATCTTTGGTTTTCTGAGGCCACAGAACTCTTAAGAAAAACTGGAGTGGGAGGTTTGGAGGGCAGAAGGAGTAATATTTAATGAAGTGCTAGACTTTTCATCCTTGGTAATTTAATCTTCTTAGCAATCTAGAAGACAGTGACTATAATTACTCTCATTCTGAGGGATAAGACGGTTGACACACAGATTTTTAGGTAAAGTCTTATAGCTAAAAAGGAGAGACAAGGTTTTTCTGATCCCAGAATAAGGGCCAATCCCACCCTCCTGTTGTGTAGGGAAAGGGTAGAGATTTATCTGTAGCTCATATTCAATTTTATTTTCTTTTGTTTGCAAAATATGGAAAATGACAAAGGAGGAGACAAAATAATATCTATACACAATCTTACTGGTTTTTAAAATATAGATAGATTAGGAAGTAAATGTCCTTCTGATCCTGTAATCTCAAGTTTTTGTTAAGAGTTGGAAGGCCTTGGCTGAAGGAACACACGTGACTCTCATTGATACAGATATTGGTTACTTAGTGTAATATGAATTCCTAAGCAGCATGACTCTAGAGTTGGTTAACTGAGAAACTCACATCAATGGGATACCAAGTTCTTTCCATTTTCCTCTCTCCCATCCTCAGTGTATTGAATTGGTCCCTGGTTAGCTCTCCACTTGGTTCCAAAATGGCCATTGTGATTCCAGTAATCCAAAAAGACAGATTCAGCAGATGGCATTATCCATTTTTTAAGAACAAGGAAATCTTTCCCAGAAGCCCATTTGTGGATCCTCATCACCTCTCATTGGCCAAGACCAAGTCACATGCCTGCTTCTAACCAATCACTAGAAAAGGAAAGAAACTACCAGGATTGGTGGAGACTAGTCAAGAATTGTCCCAGAGCTAGGAACAGAATTCTTTCTTTGAGGGGTGGATACCTGCTGTGTTAGCTCTGGGAAGACAAGCAATGACTGCCAAAGGCAATCACACACACACACACACACACACACACACACACACACACAATCACAGGATGTACTGGTATTCATTTGTAATTACTCCTCTATTTACGAAGTTTACCCCCTACTGATGGATGTGCAGGTCATTTCTAGTTTCACAGTACTATGAACACTGCTTTGATTCGACATCTCTGTGTGTGCATTTGAACATTCTGTGCTATTATTGCTATAGGATATCTGCCTAGGGTAAGCACTTAAAAAATCTTTTAAATAAATAGTACCAGTTTTCACTCACATCAGTAATGTTCCAAGGGCCTTTTTGTTCATACTCTTTCTAGCAATTAAAATTACTTAAATTTTTTAAAAGTTTAAAAACTGATTTTTCTTTGTTTTATGTATTTATTTAAAGAAGTAGAATGCCTTTCCAACACACATGGGGCATTTGTATTTGGTGCTTGAATTGCCTTCTTACATTCTTGCCCATTATTTTCCATTGGGCCATTTTCTAATGTACCCTGAGTCTTGCAATGAGCTCAGAGCTGGTTCCACTGTTCCACTGTTGCTGTGCCATCATGACAACCCACTATGATTGGAGCTTCCCACTAAGGGCCATAGCTCCTTCTGCCCCGAAATAAAAGCCATTTTTACCTCAAGTGGAAGCCACAGAGCCTAAAGTATGGGCCAAAATGAGCCAATTTTGTTCTTCCCCCATCTTGGCCAGCCCAAGTGTGAAGCGATCATGTTCCTCCTCTGCTGTCTTTGGAAACTGGTTCTACAGTTTCCATTCACATGCTCCTTTAAAGGAGTTTAACCCAGATCCTCTCATTAGCAGTAGAGGACAATCTTCATAATGGAGCTCAGCACTGAGGGGATAGTGGATATCTCCAAGAAGAAAACCACAGGGACCAAGGAGACTCCACATCACTCCTTCTTATACAAGATGGTCTTCTCCTTGAAAACTGAGGGCTTGGTTATGGTGGGCAGTCAGCCAAGTTTTCTTATACTGGACTTCCTGGCACTGGATGCCTCCCTTGGCATCAGGGAGGTTGAACTTGAACTTGGAGCTTGAACCTGGAGCTCACACCTTCTGGCTTCACCCTACCCTGCCTGCCCTCTGTCCATCATCACTGACCGCTGAGTGATTTAGAGAAGGAACTCTAGAGCTACATTCCTAAGAGCTTTGTGACTTCAGGCAGCTTACTCAAACTCTCTGTCCTTAGTTTCCTTGCCTGAAACATACGGATGATAATAATAATAGTAATAATACTACCCCATGGGTTTTTGTGGTATATTATATACAAAGCACTCAGAACAAAGCCTTGCACGTGGGAAGCTTTGTATCTGTCATAATCATTTATTATTCTTACTCGTCAACACACACTGTTGAGCACTCTCACGTTATAGGCACTTGGAAGATCAAGATGAGTTCGTGACAGTCCTCATTCCCATGAAGTACAGTCTAAGAGGAAAGGCAAAGAAGTGAGTAACAAGACTGTCAGTAAGTAAACCAGTACTCCAGGGGAGAGCTGACGAGTACTGGAACTAAGGCAGGGCCAGAGAGGAGGAGAAGGACTGGATAGGAGCACTGTTAAGGAGGTATATTTGTTCATTTTCCATTGCTATAACAAAATACCTTAGGCTGGGTAACTTACAAAGAAAGGAGATTTATTTAACTCATAGTTTTAGAGACCCAAAAGCATGGCATTCATTTCTGCTTAGTTCTGATGAGGATTCTACTGGCTATATCAGAACACGGTGGGTGGCATCATGATGGCAGCATAGGTGACAGAACAATCACATGGCTAGACAAGAAGTCAGAGAGAGATTCACAAGGGAGTTTTGTTCTTTTTTAACCTCTCCGTCTTGCAAGAAGAGCTAACTCTGACAAGATCAAAATTAATCCCTTCTGAAAGTAGTTACTGACCCGATGACCTTGTACCTCTTAAAGGTACCACCTTTAAGCCCCACCTAAGCCCCTTCGCTTAAAGTTTCCACAGTATCCCAACATCAACACATTGGGGACCAAACTCCCCAACCATAAAACTCTGAGGGGCGCACTCAAACCATATCCAAAATCCCAAAGCAGAAAGTAACCCCAACAATATGTTTAGGGTGCTAACTGATCAAGGAAACCTGTCTTAATATCCCACAGTCCTAGGGGGCATGAAGATCAGACCTACTGGGACCCTCATCGATGCTGACAGAAAAGTTTTGTGATGTTAAGTATCATTTTGCATCTTACTGGTAACTTCAGGACACTTGTTTTTTTTTTTTTTTTTTAATCAGGTGTTTCTCCAAGGAAAATGTGGGAACAAGTACATGCAAATGGAAATGAGTGCTCATGGTCAGGGCTTCCATGGGTGCTGCTCACCCCAGACCCCAGTGTCCCTTCTTAGAGGTGTGAGAAGAGTCTATGGCTATAGGCAAAAAGGTGCAGCCCATGAAGTCAGAAGCCACTCCAAGACCTCAGGACCCCGATGTAAAGAATGCCTTGGGATTTCAAAACAAACCCGTGCTTCACAGAGTGCTTCTGGGGCACTGCAGGAGGCGAAGGGGACATCTTGGGTGGCTGAATTGAAGACGCCCATCTGAGTCCTTCACCTCAAACCAATAGCAATGACATCAAGAGGCACCCAGCAGACTGCCCACTAGGGGAGCTCACTGGACATCTCTTTTTGTTGTTGTTTGGGTTTCAAATGATAAAATCTGCGCTTCCCCTCCCTTCACCCCACAAAACAAAGATGAGTCAAAACATAACCCAATATATCATCCAGCACCATGAATGAACAAAGGAGGGAGAATACCGAATATTAGCAAGTTTATGTTTTTCCAGTTTCATTTGATTATGAATTTTTAATTCATAAAACAATGCATCATCCTAACAATTTTAAATAACCCACTGAATTGTCCTGGGCAACTGTCATCAGTGAAATTTTTTGAAGTAAATTTATTATTGACAGCAATTAGATTGTGTTGCAGCAATTTTATCCTCTATTCCATCCATTCACTGTGTTTTTCTGAGATGCCTTTCAAAGTGTTGTCATGGTTGCCTGTCTTCTGTCCTGCTTCTGTATGTTTGACATTAAAATACACTAACATTTGTCAAAAGGAACAGTAATGAGGCTGTCGGATCGCCAGGTTTACCTTGCTTTGTGAAATACATAGACTCCTAAAAAGTTGCGATGATGTGGAATTTTTGGCAAATTGTTTCATATTTTATGTTCTTTTAGAAAATAAAAATCGATACTAACCTCCTTTTTATATATAAATTGAGACTGCATGCCAAGTTTGCTTAAATTGAAGTATACCTATAAGAACCATTTTTAAAATTAGGTAAACACAGAAAGCACATTCATTTATTTATGAGTTTATTCAATAAATATTTGTTGAGTACCTTTTGCATGCAAGGCACTGCTGCTCTACAGATCTGGGAATTCAATCGCAAACAAGTCAAGGTCCCTGTCCTCTTGGCGGTTAAATTCCAGTGGGACAGTCAAAGTAAATCAAGTAAATAATTGCATAATATAATTTCAGATAGCAAAAAAATGATGAAAAGAAAAATGCAGAATGAAGGGATAGAGAAGAGTATGTATATGTGTATTTTAGACAGTAGATTCATGTTCAATTGCTACATAACAAATTACCACAAACTTAGTGGCTGAAAACCAGATAAATTTGTTATCTCATTCTTTGCCTGGGTCAGGAACCAGGACACGGGTTGGATGGTTCTCTGGTTAGATCTCACAAGGTTGCCAAAGGGACAGCCAGAAATGGGGATCCTCATTCAAGCTTGTTGTGTTTGTTGGCAGAATTCGTTTCTCTGCAGCTCTAGAACTCAAGGCTGCTGTGCCACCAAGGGCAGAATGTTTCTTCTTGCTTCTTTCTCATTCAAGGGTTCACCCAGATCGGGTCAGCAAACCCAGGATAGTCTTCCTTTGGAGTAACTCAAAGTCAAGTGATTCCTAACCTGATGCTGTGGGTTATATCCGATTGAATCATAGGTTCCACTTGTATATGAACGTTATGATAGTGGGCAGGGATTATGAAGCCATTTCAGTATTGTGTCTACCAGAGAAAGGGTGGTCAGAGAGCTTCTCCATGGAGATGACATTTGAACAAAGACCTGAAAACTATTAGGGGCTGAACTGTATCAATTCTGGGACCAATGCATACCAGCATTTGCAAAGATCCTGTGGCAGGGATTGGTGTATCCAAGGAATGCTGGCAGACCAGTGGAGCTGCAGGCTTATGAGTGAGAGGGAATGTGATATGATGTCAGTAAGATCAAAGAGGAAGGCAGGCCACTGATCATGGAGAACCTGGCAGGTCCTTGTGAGGAACATGGAGGACTCTGTGTAGGGAATCACACAGCATCTGGTACCTAGTTTCAAAGCTGTCTTATTTCTTTGTAAGGAAGAACTTATAGGGGGATTGTAGAATGGAAGCAAAGAGACTACTTAAAAGACTCTTGTTAAAGTTTTGTACAAGGTGAGGGTGGTGTGAACAAGGTGGTAACTACTGAGCTGGAGAAAATGAACTGGAGGCAGGCTTTGGAGGTAGGGCCGATCACACATACTTAAAACATAATGATCCCAAAGCACAGACTTTGCATCTAAACCTCCTGGGTTCAAACTTTTATTCTCCACTCATTAGCCATGTGAGCTTGAGCAAGTCGTGTACTTTCTCTGCACCTTTGTGTCTTCATCTGAAGAATGGCACTGACATCTCACAGGTTTGTGGGCACTGAATTAAATAATAAATGGGAGGCACTTACCACAGTACCTGGACACCTGGCAGCTGAAGCACGAATGGTATTTATAATAGATTAATGGCTGTTGTTTTCATACCTACTGATGATGGATGGGTTGAATGTTGGGCATGAGGGGAAAATTTCAAGGCTTTTAGCCTAATAAACTGGGAGAAGAGTGGAATGAGAAAGACGGAAGTAAGTTTGCTTTCAGATTTTCTTAGAGTCCAAACATCAGAATAGGATTAGAAAAGTCATACACGATTGGGTAGAGAAAGGTGGGCTTTAGAGAGAGACGAGGCACTGAATCCCAGCATTGCCAGTGATTAGTTGTAAAACCTGGACTAATTAACTAGACCTCTAGGAACTTTTTTCCTTATGTGAAAAAAATAAATGGAGTTAGTAATATCTATCTTGCAGGGTAGAATAAGGTAATAACCTTGGGTGCCCCCAGCACACAAAGGGCATCGGGAAATGTGAGTGCTATGGATTTGATGTTCATATCCCCTGACCCCAAGATCTTATGTTGAAATCCTAACTCCAAGTTGATGGTATTAGGAGGTGGGAATCTTTGAGATGGGACTAGATCATGAGAGTGGAGTCCTCATGAGTGGGATTAGTGCCCCTATATAAGGGGCCCCAAAGAGCTCTCTCTGCTTCCCACCATGTGCAGAATATAACAAGACTAGACTACCCTCTACTATCTGGAAGAAGGCCCTCACCAAACCCACCTGTGCTGGTACCATGATCTCAGACTCTGAGACACCAGAACTTTGAGGAATAAGTTCCTATTGGTGATAAACCACCCAGGATACAGTATTTAGTTACAGCAACCCAAACAGACTAAGCCAAAGAAGATGCCTTGCTCTGGAAGGCAGAATGAGCAGAGGAGTTTGTCCATGCTTGTTTTGGACCCTGCTGTAAGAGCTGCCTCCTTCCTATTTACCTAACCAGAGCATCATTGTGCAGTGCTTTGGGCACCCATTGACACAATCTGAGGAAATTTCATGGTGTCACCAGAAAGTCCCTGAGTAGGAAAAGCCTTGGCGCCCACTGTCCACTCAGTGGGCTGGTGTCTAGCTATGATGTGACAGAGAGCAGAAATGACTGACTCCCTTACCTACTCCTGAATCAGCCTGGACCTACCAGCCACGCTGGGCCCTTCCAACCACATGCAGACTCACAGACCCTGGAAAAATGGGGAGAGCAACTGCACCCAGAGAACAAGCTGATCTTCTGTTGCTAACCAATCCAGTTATTCTCAACTCAGGAAAAGATGCAACTTCTTCCTTAATATTTTAGGATCAAGTATCTCACAGAATATAAGAACTGGAAAGAACCTGGGATTTATTGTCTGATCATCCCCTATTGTTCCTCCAAGACCCCAGCTTCCTGAGATCAAATCCCCAAAGAAAACTTCCCTGGCTCCCTAGATCATTGCAGAACTTCCTGTTGTCTGTTCTTCTAGCTGCCTGTGGTGTGTCTTTGTGTTCCTTCTCACAGTTCATAATTATTGCTTAGAGTAAATGCCATGTCTCCTCCTAAACCATAAGCTTTGAGAGGACTGATAACCTTGGTTTTACTTACCACAACATCACTAGTGTCTGACTGACTTAGTTCTTTCAGGCTACTGTAACAAAATATCTTAGATAGGGTAATTTAAATAACACAAATTTATTTTTTCACAGTGCTAGAAGCTGGTAGATCCAAGATCAAGGCAGCAAAGTATTCAGTGTTTGATGAGGTCCTATTCCTCATAGATGGCACCTCCAATGTGTCCTCCGAGGCAGAAGGGTTAAAGAAGCTCCTTTTAGCCTCTTCCAGGAGGACACTAACTTCATCCATGACCATGAGTGGACTTCCTATGCCTAATCACCTCCCAATACTTACTTCTTCACATCATCACCTGGGCTTTAGGTTTCAACATGTGAATCTTCAGGGACACAAACATTCAGAACATAGCACTTGCACAGACTATCAGTTGAAGCCATTCTGAACCTACTTCTCAGCCCCAACTCCTTCCCAGGTCCTGGACAGACACTGGGAATATGGTAGTTTGCAAGATATGATCCTTGTTCTTAAAGGGATTTATGGGCAATGCTGTTAACACCCATATCAGTGTTGAATTAGGGTGGGATATTGGTGGAAGGGAATGTGTTGGCATAAACAATATCTCAGAAATCTGAGAGGTTTTGAAGAAATATGAGGATTATGGAATCCGAAGGCTGCTGCTGGGAGCTATTGACACATTCCTTCTCAGGGAGTGTCCTGATAAAATTGAAGCCTTGAGGACTTCCTAGTCATTTCAGGCTTTCTGGAGACAAAAGACCGACAGGCAAGAAAAGAAATATCCCAGGGCTGGGGATGTGGATCAAGCGGTAGAGTGCTCGCCTGCATGCGTGCGGCCCGGGTTCAGTCCTCAGCACCACGTACAAACAAAGATGTTGTGTCCGCCGAAAACTAAAAAATAAATAAAATATTAAAAAAAGAAAAAGATTACAGATCAGGGCTGAGAATATGGCTTAGTCAGTAGAGTGCTTATTAAAAAAAAAAAAAAAAGAAGAAGAAAGAAAAGAAGTATCCCTCCTAACAGAGGTCAATGACCCTGACCAGGAGAGGCAGGGCTGCTGTCATATAGGACAGGGAGGAAAATACTTGCCACCAGGTAGTCCCCAGTGACACCACCCAGGCATTTCTAGGTGTTCCCTAATTAATTCTAATGGTAAGTGGACAATCCTGACAGCAGCTTGGTGACCAGGAGCTCAGATCTACCAGGTCACTCCATCACTCCAGCCATCTAGAACAGTAGCAGTGCAGCTGAGGGTGAAGGGAGTCTAGGATGGGCAGGAGAAGAGGGAGAGGGTGACATGAACAGCAGGCCTACGGACAAGCTGTGGCAATGACAGCTAATCCTGGTGAGTTGTTTCCAGATAGTGTGACTTATCACATGAAGAAGGTGGATGTAAACAGCACAAGGGGGTCGCCTGGAGTGGCCTCTGTGTGGTGCCGGGTAGCTCACCCTTCATAGCTGAGGGCTCATTTACCAACTGCCAGGAACTTTGCCTGAAGGTAATTCATTAGGTCTCTCTGCAGGAACTATGCTGCTCCTCTAGAGGAAGCTGAGCTGCTCACATTTATATTCCCTCCCTAAGGGTTGCTCACACCCAGGCTGGTGAATGACAGGATAAAGGGGCCTTCCTCCTTGCTTCAGTTTGAGACATGTTGGAAAGTTTATTCAAACTTCAGAAAATCCAGAGAGATTAGCTGAGGTTCTTTGACAAAGGCTTTGGAGATCAGCTTCTCCCTCTGCCCAAACCGACTTCCCTCAGCCTTTATAGGTATTGCTCCCAGAGCATTCCCTAATGAATTGCATGCCAATTGCCATCTCAGCTTTGGTTAGCTGACATTTGTTACTTCCCACATTCTCGATGTATGACATCCAATATGGTAGTCACTAGCAAGTAGAAAATTCTGTCATTTCCAAGAACATGGATGAATCCATAGGATATTAAGCTAAGTGAAATAAGTCAGGCACAGCAAATAAATGTCACTCAATCTCACATGGGGAACCTAAAAAAGTGGAATTCAGAGAAGTAGAGAGTGAAATGGTGGACATCAGAGGCTGGGATGGGGGATGGGCAGGGAACAGGAAGACTTTAGTCAAAGGGCACAAAGTTTCAGTTAGATAGGAAAAGTAAATTCTAGTGATCTGTTGCTCGGCATAGTAACTACAATTAATAATAATATAGTGTACATTTCAAAATTACTGAGCAATAGATTTTAGATGTTGTCATCACAAAGAAATGAGTATGTGAGGTGATAAATATATTAGTCTGATTTAATTATTCCACCATGTATACATGTATTATAACATCACCCTATACCCCATAAATGTAGACAATTTTGTCAATTAAAAGTAAAATAAGACTTAAAACTTGAAAAAATGAGGAGACTTTCATCTGTAACTCACAATGTATTTCTGTTGGACAATACCATCCTAAACACTGAAAAAATGCTTTATAACAATGCCAAGAAATAAGTGTCTTATTATTTTGCCAATAAGAAAATAATAAGAAGTTAAAAGTGGTTGACTAATATCCTCCAAGTTCACGAGGTATGGTAAGATCATGACTAGAACCTAGTGTTCAACAGAGCCTTGGAGCAAGTTCCTGGACAGAGCCTGTGCACTCACAAAGGGTCCCATGCTCAGGCCGACCTGGCCTGTGGCTTAATGGTCTCCTAGCATTACCTGGAGATTTTTAATAATTTGATTTTTTAATTTGGCTTTGTAAGTAAAGATCGATGGGGCAATGGAACACCAAAGGGGAACAGACACGATATGAGCATCTGCCCCTGCTTGACTTCCCATCAACATGGAGCATGGGAATCCCCCAGGGAATGGAATTTCAGTGAACTTAGGATGCCTGAGAGTTCAGTGAGACCCAGAATGAGTACAAGATGTGTTACATCTCTGAACCAAGTACACAGGGGTAGCTGACAGCAATGAGAGGCTCTGCCATTTTCATTCGAACCAGAACTTGCTCTGAACACAGAACGAGGGCCAAGGCCTTCTAAGAAACACAAACAACGAATGAACCCTATCACATCCTTTCTTACTCTCCTCCACTCCCTCTGTTAGCTAACACCACTGAACATGGTGGCTTGGAGGAATGGGAAAGGAAAGACATCCTATGGTTCCTCTTCATTCCCTCAGCAGTTAGCCAAAGGCAGGGTGTTGGTAGAATGTGTGTATCCTGGAAGTGATGTGGGGCAGTTGAATCAGTTTTGTGCAGTATTTCCACTGTTCTAGTAACAATGAAACACACATGCAAGCTATGGAATATGGATTTTGTAATCTTGATGATTCTATGAATTAATGTCTAACTAGTCTTCAAAACATAAATTTGAATAGTAAAAGGTATGCTAATAATTTAAGCTTTTCTTTTTTCTTTTCTTTTCATGTAGAATGGTATTCAATAGCAAATAAAAATATATCACAAGGAGAGCCAGGCGCTCCATGGTGCACACCCATAATCCCAGTGGGTCAGAAAGCTGAGACAGAAGGATCATGAGTTCAAAGTCAGCCTCAGCAACTTAGTGAGGGCTTAAGCAACTCAGTTAGAGCCTGTCTCTAAACAAAATACAAAAAGGGTTGGAGATGTGGATCAGTGGTTAAATGCCCCTGGGTTCAATCCCTAGTACCCACTCCCCCAGATATATATATATATATCAAAGGAGAGACCACAGAAGAAATGAAATAATTGTATATTTCTATATAATTAATGCCTCCCCACCCTGCTTTCTCAACAAGAGACCTTGCATTTTTTATCTGTACTGGGTCCCACTAATATAGCTGGCCTTGGTATGGAGATCTCAGAGCTGGAGAGCTGGGACCATTAGATGCCATACCATAACAATCCCAGAGATTGGTCCCATTCTCGTAACTATTGTATGTACATTGGTAAGAAGAACTGTGTGAAACACCATTATGCTGTATCCTATCTCTGCCACATTCCACTCTGGCCATGATCTTGAAATTCCTTTTCAAGCCTCAGTTTCTTCATTAGCAGGGTGGAGACAGTGCTACTCCTCTCACCAGGTGTCTGTGAGGATTAAATGGCATAAAGCATGTGGCCATGCTGAGTAATTGCTATACATCTATGCTCAGGGAAGGACTTGTGATTTGTCTTGCCTTTCATTGGAAGGACAAGGTTGACCTCACAGTCCAGGTTGGACCAGCTCAAAAGAGGGTCTAAGATGATAAATAGAGACCAGCCCTTCTCTCCTTGAAACCTCTCATGGAGATTGCATCCTTTCCATGTGGTTGCATAGAGGAAAAGTAACTGAGGAATGAAAGCTCTGCCAGGAAGTCTTGGGAAGAGTGACAAGACACCAGATACTGAACAAAATACCACTGAGTCAAAATTCTGTGCCCTGAAATGCAAGTGACTCTATGATGAGCCCCCAGCCAAACTCACCAGTTGAAAAGTTCATGTGAACTTTGGGGTTTTGTTGTAAAACATGTAATCAGGCCAGGTTTCAGGTTCCATAACAAAAGTTCTTCCCAGTCTGGTGACCACAAGCCAGTCTGACATTTGTAAGTGCATTTCCATGGAAAAAAAGAAGGAGCTGCTTAATTGCATTAGGAGAATTGTACCACATTCCATGGGAGAACATTGACATGCTTTGACAAGCATGAGGAAAACTTACTCCTCTCTGTGCTGTGTCCATTTTCTTTGGGGTCATAACCATTACAGTGGAGATAGCATGCAAAGAAGAACTTGAGTTTATTCCCCTAATAAAAACGAAGTTGGCAGTTCTTTCTTAGCAGTGATCACAGCAACTCAGCAGACTGTCACCAAACCCCCTTGCTTCCTTCCAGTCACAAGGATTACAACTCTGTTCTGCAGAATACCCTTAAGACATAGGAGTTCCCCCAAATGAAAGGGGTGCTAAGTGAGGGGAGAATCCCAGGTTGGAGAGAAAGAACAAATAGGTAGAAATAACACATACTGCTGATTCAGGGTTGTTTGTTAACCAGAAAAATAGAGAAAGAATGTGAAATGAAATCCTTCAAAGACAGTTGTTCAAAGTACATAGGACTCTGGGGAAAGTGTTTCAGGAAGGAAGTCGAAAATTATGGATGTTTCCAACAGGAAAATTGTATAAATGGACATTTCCTAAAAGGGGAGTGTTGAACTGTGCTTCATGAAAGCTAAGAGCCATATTTCTGTAACAAGGATAATATTTTGCAAATATTACACTTCTAACATTTTAGTTTTCATCTTAAATCACCTTCCCCTGCTGTCTTCCACCTCCAAGGCTGAGACTCAGGCTCATGGCCCCAGGGATACTGCCTAGAACAAAGAGGCCATTGATCAGTTTGAATCTCAGAGCTGACTTTCTTGACCTCTTAAGCAAGAAAAGAGTCTTCAAAGCCAGGCATTGTTGAGAAGGAAAGGGATTTTCTAAATTCCTTTAGCTCCCATTAGTATATCAAGAGCCATACCTGGTGGAATAGATCCTAGAGATTTACTTTACCCAGTCAGGAGAGGATGTAGAGGGGTGAAAAGCTGACTGCCTTTAGCCTGAGGGATTGGATAAAGAAGGCAACGGGGATGAGGGAAGCCAGGTAGGTCCCCAACTTTTCTCTTCAGTGGTAAGCCCTGGAAAAGTGGGAGGGGGGACACATTAGGGAGGTTGAGAGGAAGGCTGAGAACATTAGGAGACTAGTGACTCTGAGGAGCCCAAGGGAAGGAAGGCCACAGTCTTGCGAAGAAGTCCTGTGTCTGGTCGCTGCCAACATGGTGCTGAGCAATAAGGCAAGAGTGTAAGCACAAGGGAAGCGGGAGGGGAACTTAAACCAATGCTCCTAGGTTCCCAGTGCCCTAGGGATGGCATGTCGGTGTTCTAGGCTACAGAGATGTGAAGGCGCTGTCAAGGCAGGTGCAATGGATGAAAACCACGGTCAGGATGAAGAGACCCTAAAAGGTCCTGAGATCAGGAGGCATAGCCAGAAGTGGGTGCCAGCACATCACTCCAGAAGTCCCGTTGCACAGCGATCACCAGTTCAGGTAGCAGGAAAAACCTGTTACTTTATAGCAAAGCCCAGCAAGGATCTGGAAGATTCCACATGGGCTTCTTTTTCCTCTTCACCAAATAACATGGAAACCTCCTTAACCATCTCTTAGGATGGAGAATGAGTTTTTACTTAAAGAGGACAGAGATTTCTAAAAGGAGTGTCTGAACAGCTCTGGAAGGGAAGTGAACTTCTAATAAACAAACTAAATTAAATTAGGACATTTAAATTGGAAGAGACTCATAAAGCGCTAACTGGTAAGTGGAGGTATGTAAGGAAAGTCAGATCAGCTTCAGGAACTACAGGAACTTTGCTCTCACACATGTGAGATGAAGTGTGAGTCTGTGGCCTGCTACATCTTTATCCTCACTGCTCCTTACCATTCTGTCGAGTGTGCGCATGTCGACTTTCTTTAAGTCAAAGCAGATTTGGTGTTTGGAAGTGTCCTCAGGGAAGCCTAGGGGCACAAGTAACTTGCTTTAATGTCCCAAAAAGGCAAGAGCAATTTGAAGTTTGCAAGATATCCTCTGGAGAAGTCCTCAAGGCTCACATCCCTTGAATTAAAATCAAAGCTTCTGGAAAGATTGGCTGAGCCCATTGTTCTCCATGGAAAAGTGGAGGTCAGCATTCTTTTGGATGGAGGAGAGTGTTGCCAACTGTCAGGAGGACATGGGGGATGGGGAATGAAAAAAATCATAAGAGCCTATCTCCCTAATAAAGTCTCAACTGAATCTATGATGTGGTGAAGCAAACTAGGCAGACGTAGGGTTGCATAAGACTAAATTTTGTGGTGAGAGGTAGCTGGCAACAGTTGGTGAGCAGGGATCCATTCATATCTACCCCTGGAGTTACATTGGGCATTGCTTATGTATCCTTATACATGTTTGTGGGCCAGACAGCCTAGGACCTTTTCAAGGACATCAAGAAGCCGAACTTCAACTGCAAAACTGAATCTAGGGACAGAGTCAAGAAAACAGCTTGGGTCGGCTCCAAGGTGTCATTGAATGCCTACTCAATTACATAGACTGTTTTAATTAAACTAGGAGGAACCCTACCCTGCCTCTGCCAACTTCATTGATTTTCTGCGGTTTCTGGAAATCAGGCCCAGAACACGGAGATATCTGCCTTGTTACAGAATACACAGAGCATCCGAAAGGTTCAACTAAAGGGATCAGCAGACTTGAGATGGAGGGTTAAAGTATGACCTGGTCTCCTAGATGGCTAAAAATCCAGCATTCAACAGCACATAAACATTTAAAATAGTGGTTCTCCTACCTTTCACCATGTACCACCAAATTCAATCTGTGCATAAATTTTATTTTTGGTAAAACAGGAGTGCATTCTGTTCAGGGGAGCTGGCCACACATGAATGGGTCCACCTGGCTGCAAGAAAGTGAAAAGAGGTGAGGCATAACAAGATGCCAGGGACAGAGCAGATCGTTATTTGCTGGAACCTGGGAGAAGTTTGCTCAGAAGGATTTTTTAACATGTGTGATCAAAGCTGTCAGCTGTTCTATTCAAAGGCAAATCAGTGCTGAAGGGCAGGCAAGCAAATGGTGAAATAACTGTGGTAAAAATTCCATCAGGTGTACCACCCCCAAATCCACAGATTCAAGAAGCAAAGACTGCAGAAGGAGAGAAGAACCATTGGCTTAGTGAAATACATTCTTGAGAAAGGAGGTCAAACATTCCACATATGTTATTGTCATAGGTTGATCTATAACTAATACATCAAGTTCTGTTTCTGTGCTGGACAAGGTATCCAAAATCATCTAATCCCACCCATTCATGCTTGCCTACACACCGATTGTACAGATTGTATAAAAATAAGACGTAATCTCTGGCTACAATGTGCTCTCACTTAGGATGATAGTGCATATTCTGCATCTTAGAATCATAGATTCCTTGATTGGAAAGGATTTAAAAATGCACCCTCTTTTCCCACATTTGATAAAAGAACTCCAACCAAAACATTCCCATTAAGTGGTCCTGCAATGCTTTACTACTCAAATACCTCCAGTGACCAGAAACCCACTACCATTCTACTTCTGAAGTTGTGTTTATACATTACTAAATTACTTCTGAAATTTTCTTGTGCTTTTCTTGTCATTAGCTGTCATCCCTCTAACATTGGACTTTAGCTACCTTCTGACCATTATCTGCAAGATATTTTACGTGTTCCATACACTTAAGGACAGAATCCGTTTCAAGAATAGTACTTCTCAAATTCGTAGAATTAATCAGGAGTTGATTGCACTATTGTGTGTTCATACACACACATTCGTGCACACATTATTACTCCAGTTCTCAAATTGTCATCAAGAATGGTTTATTTACCCAACCGTTGGCTGCTCTTTTCTTTGGAAATTATTAATAGATCCAAAAGAGATTTTTTTTTAAAGCTCACCAATTTTTCTTGGGGTATAAAAAAGTATGAGTGCAATTTATCACTTTGCCAAAATGAATAAACCCTGATGAGGTGAGCACCCACCAATTGTGTAAGCCAGTTTCCATGAGAATGTCAGCATCGCACCCCTCATTCACTGTGTGGATACCACATAGAAAGACACAGGGCACAGACTCAGCCAGCACATGTACATTACCTAGACATATGCTTCTAGCTGTGTGCAGGCCTTCTCCAAGAAGGACTATGTACCATGGAATAAATAATTACAAATCTTGGTGGCATTTTAAAAATATTAAATGATTTCATTTCTGCCATATTTTCTTGTTGCAAGCAAACTGATTTTAAAACATGCCATCATGTAAATAACCCCTCTGGTGAAGATGGATATGTTTAACATACATTTCAAGTGTAAGTCATCCCAAATTCAGAAATGGCTACAGACCTGTGGGGAATTAAGGACACACACTGTTTACTTCCCAGAGCATCAGATAAACATCATGCAAGGAATTTTTTTCTACTTAATCACAACTAAGAAGAATGAGTTTGGGGTTTGTTTGGTGTGTCTGAGTTCTGTAACTTAACCCATTCCCTCCAGCCATTCTCCCAGTTTCCGTGTTCCTTGGGGTTGTGCTGACCTGGCTGCCTATTCTTCTGGGCACATTCACTTGTCTAGCTCTGATGTTCAGAGATGGCACTGAGTTTATTCCAGCAATGGGCAGCTCTAATCTGACGGCATCTTATTTGGGCTTCTTTAAGCTCTGAGGCTGGTACAATCCTGTGAACCAGTTTCATCAGGGGAGATGCAGCCTATGAATTATGAACATAAATAGTATTGGGGAAGATTGACCTTCACACAGATGGATAAATAAGTGATAACCTTGAGACAAATAAGAACATGTAGATAAATAAGTGATAATCTCAAGAAAACTTTTCTCTCTAAATCAGCACCTGAAAACTTGGGAGTTCTTTATATGGTTAAGAGAGCATTTCAGAACTTCTCGGTTTACCCTAGTCAGTGGTCCCTCGTGAAACTGAGACTGCCATGCCACATTTACCAAGCTGCTTTCGGGAACTTTGTCATAGTGTGTGGAGGGTGATGCACATACCTTTTCTCATTATAGAAAACCATCCTAGGCTGAGTCTGGGGATGGGGGTATGGATATGGTGGGGGATCCCTCTCCCTGTAAGAAGCTTTGCAAGACATTTGCGTAAATCCCGAGAGAACATGAAGAGCAGGTCAGAAGCACTCTGGGTCACTATTTTTGCCAATTCACTGGCAGTCCATTCCCTAGCTTTGTTCAGCTAATTAATCCCCCCAGACACTTGCATTCACCACATGCAAATTATCACAGAAGGGAGCTTTTTTTCCCCTTCCATTTTTTTTTAAACATACACTTGAATTATACTCTTCTGACATCAGCTTCCAGCCCCACGGAGGGGTTTCCAACAGCCTAATAACAAACAGATTAGAGGCCAGAGGACCGTGTATTCCTCGAGTCCTCCTCTGCGCCCAGCTGCGAGGCTGCGCAGCGATTACAGGCAAAGGCGAGCCCAGGCTTCGGCTCAAACTCTGATGTTAAAATGGAAACTCGGTGTGAAGGCCTCAGGGGGATCCAAGAACACTAACTCCGTTGCCCATCAGAAATGGATAATATTCCCCATTCTGTTCCTGCTGGTATCAGTTCCAAGTTGGAAAGCGGCCTCTTCTCCTAATTCAAGCTGGGGCCAGAATAGAGCAAGCCTTCTCAGATATTATAAGCCAGTGTGAGCTCAAAAAAGAATTCACCGCTCAAGGCCAAATAGCTTCAAAGCTAATAATCCTCCAGAGTCGGCGTGAGAGTGCTACAACTGTCAATGTCAACTTACACCATGCGTGGTGAGAGCGAAACTTCAATAATGACATCATGGAGGAAAGGGCAGAGGGCAGCCGCTGCAGAGGGAAGTGCCTGGGCCCCTCAGATCTTTGAAACCTGCAAGGATTTATCTGGACTAACATGTCTCCATGTAGTCATTGCAGTTTTAGGCTGCTCTGATTAAGGATTTAGTGCATTCAAAGGGTTTCGGAGGCAGCAAGATGGCACGTTTTCAGGAGCTCTATTGGATTCCATTATCTTCTCTTCTCTTCTTGTACAGATGTACCCCTTCCCAGCTGGGGGCCCCTCCGCCGTGTCACATCCCTCCCAGGCCTCCAGACTAGGCCGCCTCAAACATGAGGCTGGCCCAGCTTGGGGCCCCCCCAGACCCCTCCCTTTGTTCATGCCTGGGTTTGATTGTCAAACAGGCCTGGCTGCACTTAGGCACTTAAGTGTCAGGATGCAGACCCCGGCAGACTTGAACAAATTCCTCTAGGATTCCCCTGAGGCACACATAACTTCTTTGGCCAGCTCAGCGGTGGAAGGAACACAGGTTCCTGTTAGAATACACAGAGATACATGCAGTCAGGGTCACAGCTCAAAAGAATAAACTTCGCAGAATCCTAGGGGAGGGAAGAGAGGGAGAAAGTAAAGCTCAGGGCAGGACTGGAAGGTCAAGGAAGACTTACCCTCCACCAGGACGACCTCCTCCAAGGCCCTTGAGGACAGGAAATTCAACTTTGCAGTTGGCTGCAGTCCATAACTGAAGCTAATGAGAACTCATTACACCGTGAGTCTATCTTCAGGCACCCCAGCGACTGCAGGAAAGCCAAGCTGAAGAAGGCTCACCTGGGGAAGGGAAGCTGTCCAGAGGATATGGGCAGTGAGGACCCCATGTGCTTCACAGCACTAGGTGTGTTTAGCGCCCCCTTCTGGAAGACCATGTGGTCGGCCTTGCCCTCCAGTGCAGTGTCAGGAACACAGCATCCTATTATCAAAAAGGCAAAAAATAACAGACACTGGTGAGGATGTGGAAAAAGAGGAATCCTTATACCCTGTTGGCGGGAATGTATATTAGTACAGTCATTATCAAGAACAGCATGGTGGTTCGTCAAAAAATGAAAAATAGAACTATTAAATGATCCAGCCACACACTACTGGTTACATACCCAAAGGAAGTGAAACCAGCACATCAAAGAGATACTTGCATGGCCATGTCTATTGTAGCACTATGCACAACAGCCAGGGTATGGAATCAGCTTAAGTGTTCATCAACAGATAAATTGATAAATGAAATATGGCATATATGCAATGGGATACTATTGCCATTAAAAAAGCATGAAATGCTGTCATTTTTGACAACATGGATGGACCTGGGGGATATTATGTTAAGTGAAATAAGTAAGGGACAGGAAGACACATCTCACATGATCTCTTAAAAAGTTGATCTCATAGAAGCTGAGAGTGGAATAGTGGTTCCCAGAGACTAGAGAGAATAGGGAGTAGGGAGGAGGGGCAGGAGGGCAATCAAAGGGTACCATGCTATTGTTGGATAGAAAAAGTAAGTTTTGTGTTCCATGGCACATCAGGGTGAGTATAATGAACAATAAATAATACATTATATATCTCAAAATAGAAGAGAAGAATTTGAATGTATTCATTTCTTTAAATGTATCGTTTGAATGTATCATTACTTTAAATGATAAAAGTTTAAATTGATAGCTATCCACATTAAGCTGGGTTGATCAGTTGATCACTACCCAATCTATACATGAATCAAAAGGTCACATTGTATTTCTTAAGCATCTACAAATACTATGTATCAATCAAAAACTTTAAGAATTAACAAAAGAGAACAGGGCATCTAAACTCTTCAACAGACCTGAAGTTAGGTTGATCTGACAGTCTGTCCACACTTGACAAAAGCTCTCACCTTTCTGAATTTCTGCCTTTTCCTGAAAAGTGAGGATAATACCTCACAGGGTCAGGATTGTGGGATGATGACATAATACAATGTAGGTAAATTACTCAGCATAGTTTTCTGGCCCCGGTATGGATTCAATAAATGTTAGTTGTTCTTATCATTATGATTATTATCATTGTTACTATCATTATAATTCAAATAGCAGGTTTTGCCTAAACTTGAAAGAATTAAAATATATTGGAACTTGAAAGAAACATGGAAGCACTTTAGAAGACAGAAATAGAAGCATCTGTGGATTAAAACATGCACAGCTCTTCACGCTGGTTATGGTGAATACACTCCCTGACTGGGGGTTACAAGAGCAACCTGCCAGCTCGTCTCAGGAATGCTGATGGAGTTCTACTCAGCAAAGACCACAAAAGCCTGGAACATATCACTGAATTAATCAGTGAACGTCTTGGGCCTAACCCTAGGGGTTTTTTTTTTCTTTGTTTCAAACTTTTGTTTTACATCATCCTCATTAAGTATAATTTCCACACAATAGAGCACATGCACTTCAGGTACAGGGTTTGATGAGTTTGGACAAAAATGTTCCTATGTAGTCAACAGGACAATCAAGCAATGAATATTACCCACACACCAGAAAGTTCCCTTGTACCCCTTCCCAGTCAACATGCACCCCCACGCAGGCCCCAGGCAACCACTGTTCTGCTTTCTGTCACTATAGATTAGATTTGTCTGTTCTTGGTCTTCAAATAAATGGAATCAAACAGAGTGGATCCTTCTGCGACTTCTTCTGCGGCTCAGCATAACATTTTTAAGATTCACTATTTTATTGTGAGTTGTGAGCGCTCTGTTCTCCCTCCATAGCGGAGTCAGGTTGCACTGTATGGATATACCACATGTTATCCACTCATTCACCTATTGAACATTTGGGATCTTTTCATGCTGGGGTTATTATAAATAAAGCTGCCATTAATGTCCATTTTGTGTGTTTTCATTTCTCTTGAGTAAATATGTGCAAATATGACTACTTTAAGTCTAAAAGAAACTGCAATTCTCTGAGGGAGTTGCTCCACATGACACCCTCACCAGTTTCGTGGCTCCAACATCCTGGCCAAGAGTGGTGTGTGTGTGTGTGTGTGTGTGTGTGTGTGTGTGTGTGTGTGTCAATAAGGAGTCACGGGAGGCATCTTCCCTGGCTGGGGAGGAATATCTTATCGCTGACATTGTTTAGAATTGTGGCTGCATGGTGATAATAAAGAGCAGATTGTCTTTTAGTGGTTTATTATGTCTAAAGTCTCTTTAGACCCCGCATCCGTTAGTTATCCAGACTCTGTGCAGGGCCCCACCCTGGGTACAGTCTTAAGTGTTAGCTACTTCAGTGTCTGAGGTGTGCAGTCTTACCGTGGCTTGAATCTGCCTTTCCCTGATAACTGATGATGTTGAAGTCATTGGTGGTTCATACACCTTCTTTGTGAAGTATCCATCCAATCTTTTGCCTAGTTTTAATTGGGTTACTCGTCCTCTTATTTGTAAGACTTCCCTGTGGTTCCTAGATGTAAGGCCTTTGTTAGTTCACGTTTTCCTCCCTTCCTGGCACGTGGCTCCTCACACTTGCCTTTCTGGGTCATCCTCTTAACCCTTAGTTTACTGACCTTAATGGATACTGGATTTCTGCCTGGACCCCACAGCCCACCAAATTTATTTCTATGGCAAAAGCATGAGCTGCACAGGTCAGAGGCTCCATAAGGGCCCTAGCTGAAGGAGGTGCTCTTGGCTCCTTCTGATGGTTACTGCAGCTGCTGATACTGCTCCCATCTCTAGACTCCACTGTGAATCTGGAAGCCATCTCTGACCCACAAGCTGCTGGGAAAATTTCCCATGCTCTCCATCTTTCCCATCCTAGCCCTTTCCCTCTGAGTGACTCAGGTGGGCTTTTCCAGGATTCTGCAGCTAGAATATCCACCTCACTATCTACCCCACATGACAGCAAATGGCCTAGTGGCAGGTTTTATCTTCTCGAGCAAGTTCTGGCTCTTCTGTTTCATGGCTCCTCCTCTGGGGCTTGCTTGTCCATGTCCTCATATTCCTACATGAGTCTGGAAGTCGGGTTGGGACACTTTGAAGCCACTCTATTCCTTTTAGTATGAATCCATCAGGGGGCAGGGCTTCCCAAAGAGCCTGAGAACTCTAGCATCTTCTGGCACTAGAGTTCACAGTCACAAGACTGTGAGATGCCAGGTTCTGGTTAATAGAGAGGCAATTCAATAATGGGGTATTGGCTGGTAGATGTTGGGAAGGCAAGTAGGAGGCAGGAGAGACCTGGACCTGTAAAAACTGGCCCACGTGCCACTATAGGATACTATTAGTATCTGACTCATGGGCAGATTGTAAGGATTAAAAGAGATGCTACATAAAAGGCACTTAGTAGTGTCTGGCACCAAATAATTGCTCAATAGCTGTTAGCTATTAGATCAGGATCCCTTTTATCTGACACAATATGGACTGGTGTTGGTCAGTTAATGGAAAAAGTTAGTTGAAAAGAAAAATCAGAGAAAATTATACTACCCACCTTTGACATTTTATTTTAACTTAAAACATATAAATGTCCATACATTCACTGCCCTTTGATGTAGGTCCAATGCCATTCTTTTGAGTGTATGTCCATGATGGGTGTGTCTCACCATCTTTCCTGAGTAAGTCACGCCCAACAATGTATCACTTACCATTTCCAGTTTCCATTTCCCTAAGGTGGTGCAAAAATTTACACTTGCCAAGTAAGCTGAATGAAGAATCAATTAGATGTTCTCATTTTCCGCCCCCAATCTTTAATGCTACCTTACCACATCTCACCTCTCAGCAACACTAGCAAGCCATGCTCATTTGATCTTCTCAAAGATTAAAGATAGTTCACATAGAGTAAGAACTCGTTTTCTTTCCGCTCTCATTATATCATATTTGCAGAACATTCCATTAAATTACTTAATTGCAATAAGGCTTTTACAAAGACAAACAAAGAAGACATAAAACAGGTTGGGAGCAAGATCTTACTAAGTGTCATCCACCTGGTGGGTGCAGACGTGCATACTGGGGAGGAATGTCCTGGAGAAGTGTGGGCTGGGGAGGGGTGCACTGGGAGAGAGGGTGACAGAGTTGAAACACTAGCCAGGGTCATTCACTATGTTGTGGGCATCAGTAAATATATTTTAGGAAGGGGCTAAAAAGTGGCTGTTATCAGGCAGATGGGTTAAGTAGAGGCAGTTGAGAGAATGTCTATACAGCTGGGGCCTGAGTGCTATTTGTTGTTGAACTTTGTCTTGCCCTTTGAGATTACTGCCCACATTTCTGGAAAAATAAGTAAGATAAGACTATGAGAGTTAGAAGAACTTAGATCTAGTCTTTCTTCTATCATTCACACACCTGGTGACCTTGGCAATGACCCTCATTCTCAATTTCTAGAAGAAAAGTCTGATGCTCCAAGAGGTAAGAATGTTTGCCTAGATTACCCACGAGCTCCTAAAGAACTGATTTTTGGAAAGCTTTATCTACTTTAGGACAAGCCTCAGTCATGGCAATTTCTCCTGTCATTTCACTGGTTCCCATAACCCAGATGCCAAAGTTCAGGCCATGTCACATTTGGGGATTTTCAAATTACAGGCCAAATTACTCAGGAGAAGAAAAGACAAAGGCATGTTCCTGCTGTCCCTCCCTGTCAGCATCTCTCTCTCCCTCCTTCCTTCTGCCATTTCCCCACTGCCAGAGTGCTGTTTATCAGGTGGAGCCCTCTGACTCAGGCTCCAAGACCTCCCGGGCAGTACTGCCATGCTGGACCGCCCTCTCCCAGGTGAATAGGCCTGTTTCCCATAAACACAGCTACTGCAGGATCCGCACCCATTCTCAGTGTGCCCCTTTCGGCGCTGGAAGTGCTCTTTGGAATGTGAAGGAGGAAGCAGGGAACCAGTGTTCCCAATCACCAAGCACCTGCCCAGAACAAGGAGCAGATGACAGGGCTTAGGCTCATAAGGCCTTTGGGGTCAATGGGGCCAGCAGCCTGCTACCGGGCATGCCCTCTGCCAGGGGTACCTTCTGCCCCACCTGGTGCTCCTCATCAGCTTCCTGAGCCCGGGGACTTGCGACATAGAGAAAAAGGGACAGGCAGTGTTTTCACAAGAAAAGGAGAATAAAAAGAGAAGAAGTTCTTTTCTTCCCCAGGACTGGAAGGGAAGAAAAGCCTAAAAGTTTGCCCTGCACCTTTGCAATGTTCTTTGGAGAGCACTTTCCTTTTCTAGTAATAGCTCAGACCAGCAAGACAAGAATCAAACTGCCATCTTCTGTGCCCATGTGTGTGCGCCCACAAAAATCCTAAAACAATTTAATATTATTCCAACTTCCTCCTCCAGGAGGAACCTATTGACATTCTGAGCATTTTTTCCCCTCCATATCTAAACCCAACCCTGATTTTTCAGTCTCCATCTGTGTTCCTTTGGCAGAAACTTGTACCAAAAGAATGAAGGGTCACTCTGGGAAGGATGGCTGGGATGCAGGCCAAGCTGGGGATACTCCATAGCAGTCATGAGCTTCTGCTGGTGGGGCCGCTCGACCAGCCACACTGTGAAACATCACTGAGGAGGGAGTTCAGAGCGCAGGGTAACAGGTCTACAGAGGCGCCCCTCTCATGCCTGCCTTGGCATCTGGTTCAGGGTGGCTTTACATCAAGATTGTTGTGGAGTTTCGTTTCATTGTTCATCAGGCATTGGCCCTGCTACCCATACCGCTTGCTCTGGGTGTGGGCTGAATAGCTCGAGGCTGGAGTTCCAAGCCTAGGTCCCCCAGGAGCGAGGAGGAAGACAGTGTCCCCTCCCACCTAGAGACAATGGGATAAATCCTGTGTGTTCACTTTTAACCACTGAGGGCTTAGATGGGCCCTGAGGAGCCAGTCCCTGTGACCTCCATATAGCTGGCACTGGAGGTTCTGCCCTGAGGAGGCTTTTCTGGAAAGAATTTATCTCCCTGAACAGGTACGGTTCACTCTGACCTGAGTTACCTTACTGGGTCCACCTGGAGAGATGAATGGAAGGCCCTTGGAGCCTGTGGAATCCTACTTCTGCCCCTTCTGTGACCTTGAACAAGTCACTTCATTTCTCCGAGCCTCAAATTTAAATGCATGGTAGGCTTTAGAGCAGAATTAAATGAGACTGAGAACAGTTCCTGGCACAGGTCCCAAAGGTGGCAGCCACTCATGTTGCCTGCTTGGGCCCCCTGACTCTGTCCCTGGAGGTGTCCCAGTGGCATGAATGGCCAAACCTGGGAGTGCCAGATATACAAGGCATACATTGTAGATCCAGAGCTCTCTGTGCTCTGGTCCCACAATCTCTTCTTCTGGCTCCTCCCCAGAACCTGCTGTCTTGCAGGGGTAACCCACAGCACAATTTTTATGACTCTAAGTCACCCACAGAGCAGCCCATAGCTGCCTGTCATCACTGGAAATGCCAAGGTCTGCTATTAGGAAGTGGGGGCCATTACTTGGAAAGGTCCAGAAGAGCAGGATTTAAAGGAGGCTCACATTCCTACTACCCTCTCCTGGGAGCTCAGGTGCAGGGCAAGAAATGTGGACTGTAGTGGCAGCAGGGCCTTAGGATCTTGGGAGAAGAGAGGTGAGGATGGTGGGGTTGTTGCTGGCCCTACAGGCCACCAGGGACTATGCCAGTTTGCTAAATCCTTTATTCAGATCATAAGGGGATAGGGGTTAAGAAGGTTATTTGGGAAGGATGTGAAGTGCTGTCTGGTGGGCATAGACTTCACTCACAGAGGGCAGAGACAGAGAGCAGCAGACAGATAGGTGCTGCTATTTCTCATGATTATCAGTCCAGCCTGTTTGGGCAGCTTGATGCCTGGGCTGGTGAAATGTTTCATACTTTCATCAACAGTTTGGGGAGCATAAAAAAAATCAGTGTCACGGGGTACAATGGAACATGGCTATAATCCCATGGGAGGCTGAGGCAGGAGGATCACAAGTTTGAGATCAGCCTCAATGACTTAGCAAGACACTGTCTTAAAAAATAAAAAGAACTGCAGATACAGCTTAGAGGTAAAGAGTCCCTGGGTTCAATCCCCAGTACCATAAGTAAATAAATAAGTAGCAGTGTAATGTTGCCATCACTCTGCCCGCTCAAGTTGATGATGTTGTTGTTCATTATTCCTTGAGACCCCTTAGGGCCTTGCTGGGGCAGCTGGGGGATTTGGGGTCATTGTTCAATCCCAGGAGGGAAAAACAACTGGCTTCTTCTATGATCCTTGTGCACCAAGTATAGAGGAGGTTTCTGCCAATGCAGGCAGAGACAAATCTACCAACAAGATAGGGGCCAGAGCATAATGCCACTGGACTTTCTCTACTCACTGTCCTCTTCTTAGACAAGCTGACCAGAATCACCAGCTTTCTCAGGGAGCAGCCCCTAGGGCTTGCCCATAGGACAAAGCCAGCCAGGTGGCCCTAAGAGAGAAGGAGGCCACCTCTGTTAGTGTAAGGACCATGTTATCCTGGAATTTTCTGCATGTACATCTGCCTTAGCAATAGACTCTGCTCCACCCTCCCCCCAACGCTGGGCTGGCCACATTCTGTGTGAGCATTTTGTTACCATAGCACTAGATACAAAGCAAGGTCTCTGCCCACAAGATCCTTTAGCCTGCTGAGCAAAGCAGATACCCTAATACCTGTTATATATGAGAACAAGCAGAAGGTAGGTACATGTGACTGTGATTTACAGTCATGCTATAGAGCCAAGGTTGACATCGATGGAAAGGTATGGATTAAGTCAAGTAACCTGCCCCAAGCCTCACAGAAGGTTTGTAGGAGAAATGGGAAAAGATTTCCCAGGTTCCCTGAACTCTAGCGCAGTGATGATTCTTCACAGGAAATGAAGAGCTAATGGGGAGGGCAGCACAGAGCGATGGAAAGACCCTTGCAGGCAGATAGCTCTGGGCGTAAAGAAGCCCTCTGGGCCGTGCAGGCTCATCCCTTAAATGGGTACAATGATGGACAGGCTCCATGGAAAGGACAACACAAGGTGCCTAAATTCCCTGAGCCTCAGTTTACACATCTGTTAAATGGGAACAATAGAAACTCCTAAATTGTCCCTATAGGGAGAAGTCAGAGAGAGAAAACACTGGAAACAACTGGTGTGACATCCTGCAGAGAGCGGCAGCTCCACAAACTGTACTGTTCACCCATCGGCCAATTAAAGGAAAAGCCCCGACTTGCAGAAAAGAAGGTTAAAAGCAGATCTGAGAGAAGAGATGTCAGGGCACCGAGGAGCAAGATCTCCAGGAGATGAAGAATGACCTTGCGGAGGGGCTCACCCGGGAGGTACTGGCGAGGTGAGTGGCTGACGTTTAGCTGAGCCAGGCTTTCTCGGCCTCACTACCGGCCCCCTCGGCCCGGGAAGAGTGCCCTGCAAGTCGGCTGCCAGCACTCGGAGGCGCCGCGTAATTACTTAGCAGTTTACTAGCACCGCAGACACCCAGGGTGCACTTCAGCCATCAATTAGCTCCTGCTCACGGCCCCCCTGTGAGGCCCGGTGGTATCAGGACTCCCATTTTTCAGCCAAGGAAACTAAGGTGTAAACAGGTTAAGCAACCAGCCCAAGGTCACGCCTTGAGTCAAGCGGTCACCAGGCGCCGAGGCCGCGTCCTTGCTGACTCCCCGGCCTGTCCTTAGCCCACTGGCCCATGCCGCTGCCCATAAAATCCACCATTTATATCTCGTCAGAAAGCCAGGTAGTGCACCCGGGACATTAGGAGCTGTACAGAAAGGCCATTCAGCTGATTTCCAAGGCACTGTAGGGTTTTTAAAGAAACGTTTAACCCCTTGCTTTGAGAGGATGATCGGGGCAACGTGACCTTAGTGAGTACTTTTTGCTGGGTTGCTGGAGCGGAGGGGGCTGCCTGCTGCACCAATGCTGGTCTGAGGGGTCTGGGCCTCAGTTTGCATTTCCTCTGTTTGCTCCATGCTCTGGTCATCCTTTCTTTGTGTTCCCTCAAATTTGTATGTTGAAACCTGATCCCCAGGGGGCTGGTGTTAGGAGGCGGGGCCTGTGGAAGGGAATTAGGTCATGAAAACAAGGCCCTCCTCACTTTCCAAAAGTTGCCCCCATACCATGTGGGAACACAGTGAGATGGCTCACCTGTGAACCAGACCCCAGATCTGCTGGTGCCCTGATCTCGGACTCCCAGTCTCCAGAACTATGAGATACAAATGCCATTATGTATAAACAACTCAGTCTTGTTCTAGTGGTCTGAATGGATGAAGATGCTCCAGTGGATACTTGTTCTAGCACTGTCTGGGACCAAAGAGGACATCACTGAGGGGACACTAAGGTGGACAGAGCACAGGCCTTGCCTCTAGCTAGTCCTTGTTCCAACACATTCTCACTGGTTCCATATCAAGGAAAGAAAATTTCCCTAAGTTGGAAGGGTTTCCAAAGGTGTACCAGCAAGCTGGCAGGGCAGCAGGGGACTTTCCACAGCCTGAAGATCCTCTGGCCAGTAGAGCCTCATCTGGGGTCCCCACTCCAACCATGCACCTCCTTGGCTTGTCCATGTTCCAGACTCTCTGGAAAGTGCTGTGAAACCCATGTCCTGCTCTTTCCAGGCCCTTGCAGTCATCTGCCAGATATTCTCAATACCCCCTCTCCCCAGAATGCCATCTCTAAATCCAATCTCTCTACTCCCTGAAATATCTCCTCATCATTTCTGGAATTTCTACCTGGACAGCGCACCCTCAACATGACTCACCGGACTCTCTGGCTTCCGTTGCCAAACAGGATCTCCCCTCAAATCCATCACCACAGAGCCACCAGAATGCCCCAATCCTAAATCACATAGTCCCTACTTAAAACTTCCTTATTGCCTGGGGGTGAAGCCCAAGATCCTTAATGTGGCCCCGGGGCCCCCAGCATCCTTTCCTGCCTCTACCCACCTCACATCCCTCCTCTAACATCCTCATGGGCATCACACCTCCCCGCAGGCTCCTCTGAGCCTTATTGCTTCCTAGGGAGTCCTTTGTCTCCTGCCCTCGCAGGCTGAGTCCTACCATCTCCACAACTCCACTCACCAGGGCCCTCCTGACTGCGTAGGCTGGACTGAGGACAGTCTTTCCACAGCACTTTGTGCTGTTAGCACCCGCCAAGGTACTGAAATGCTCTGCCTGAGGGGTCTCTTTCCTCCACTCCTAAAGAGGGCTCTGAACTTTCCTTTCAGATTGTCCTTTGTGCAGTGCCTTGAACTTGGCCACGAGGCAATTAGTAACTATTTATTAAACTTAAATCAACTGCATATCTGATGTGAACTATGTTTTCAATAGCTGCAAATTAGCATATGGGAAAGAGTGTAATGGATTCCAACTAGATGATTCTACTCTGCAAGGTGAACTTTGGTATCCAAATTTAGTATAATAGAGCCAGTTCTACATTTTCTGTTGAAATAGCAGACAAGTCACATAATCTCTCTGGACTGCAGTTTCCTCCCTGGTAAATCAAAAAGCTTGGGCTAGATCAGTGATTTCCAAACTGTGCTGGGAAACCTGGTGGGAGGACTTTTGTTCTCTATTTGGGCAGAACAGGGTCCAGAAGATGAGGATTCCAGGACTCCAACATCTGCCCTTTTTAATCCAAGATGTTCTACTTTCAGCTATTTTATCAATTGGACAAAGTATTTGATAAACATTTTTACAGCAGGAGAAAATTTGACAGTGACTTTACCAGCAATAGTGCCAAACAGGGGACAAATGTGCTTTGTAATGTCCTTCAGACAACCCATTTGTGGCCTCAAAGTGTAAGATTTCTTGAATACAAACAGGACAAAGTGAAGCCAGAAATCTTTCAGTCCAATAAGAAGGAGACCAGAGAAGCGTCTCTTTTCTTGTGACCTTTGAGAATCTCCAGGGACCTCAGGCATAGAAGGCTACTTTGGAAAAGTTCAGCCTGTCAGCTGAGTGTCTGGGCTGGGGGCTGCTAATTACAGAAAGCAGGCAGGCAGGGGGAGGAGGGAGAAGGGCAGGCACTGTGTCGCCTGTAGGACTGTAGGACTGTAGGAAGACCCCACCCCAACATCCATCATGGCCTCTGGGGTGCTGTTCAGGGGAGACTTAGAGAATCTGCTTTGGCACAAAAGATGTCAGATCCATTCTGACTGCCCAGAACCAACCAGAGTCATTTCCAGGCACTCACAAGCATGAGTCCCTTTTTCCAGGTAGAAATTGGGTGCACTTAGGGTGGGGTAAGTGATGTAGAAGAGGCACAGCCTCTTCCTGGAAGTGGAGCTGAATGCTCCACCTCCTGGGCTTTAGTCACAGCCTCCTCCGTGACACCCCTGGGAACAAATATACAATCTCATACTCAATTGCCCAGATCCTGAAGGGCACAGACTGGGGAGTCAGACAATTTTAATTTAAACCCTAACTCTGCCCTCTGCTAACTCTTGGATCTTGATTAGGCAAGTGAATGAGTTTGAGCCTCATGTTTTGTTTTGTTTTGTTTTGGTCCTAGGGATTGAACTCAGGGCACTCAACCACTGAGCGACATCCCCAGCCCTGTTTTGTATTTTATTTAGAGACAGGGTCTCACTGTGTTGCTCCGTGCCTCGCCATTGTTGAGGCTGGCTTTGAACTCATGATCCTCCTGCCTCAGCCTACGGAGCCACTGAGATTACAGGCATACGCCACCCAGCCAGGCCTTGAGACTTCATTTTTAATGTCCTATAAAATGAGGACAAGTTATTTAAACTGAAAATAAAGTAGAAATAAAACTAAAACCAATGTTCTTGGGTGGTAAGGGCTGAGTATGATAATGCATGAGAAGAACTTGGCACTTGCCTGGTTCCGATAAGTTCCATGAGTAGCATGATGACCTGATTGTTCACTAAGTCTCTTTCTTCTTCACTAGTGTTGGCCCATGGCCATATCACCTGCCTGTCCTGCCAACTTTCCCCATGTTCAGCTAATGCTGGTCCCCTACAAAGCTAATTCTTGATCCTCCCTTTTCCATCTTTCCCTGTTGGCCTGTGTGTGTCATCCACCAGTGCTCGGGTCTTGGATGTGCCCCAGGTGCAGATCAGCAGGAGTCACCCACTTGAGAATCTTCTTGGGGCCCCTAGGTTTGGAGCATAACTGAGCTGGGGACCAGATCTCATCCCAAACCTAATTCAAAATTAAGCAGCACCCAGGTAGGGGCCAGGCCACCTTCCAAAGCCACAGGAATAGTCAGACCTCCAGGACACCTGAGCTTCTGCACGTTTGAAGTGCAAGTGCCTGAGGCCTCTGTCCTGATACTGCACCCCTAGGGCAACTTCCAGAGATTTTTTTGTGGTTCCTGCCTCCAGTCAGGCCACAATAACTCCTCATAACCCATGGGAAATAAGATAGGACAGACGAGTTGCTCACAGACTCACCCTGACACAGCCATACAGTATCAGCCCAATATGTGGAAGAAAACATACATACTGTACTGTCCTCCCAAAGAAATTATTTTAGTCAGCTTTTGTGCTACTGTGACCAAAAGAACCTGCCAAGAACAATTTTAAAAGAGGAAAAGTTTGGGCTGGGGTTGTGGTTCAGTGGTAGAGTTCTTGCCTTTCAGGTGTGAGGCTCTGGGTTTGATCCTAGCACCACATAAAATAAATAAAATAAAGGTATTTTTTAAAAATAGGAAAAGTTTATTTGGGGCTCACAGTTTCAGAGGTCTCAGTCTGTAGATGGCCAGCTCTGTGGCTCTGGACCTCAGGTGAGGCAGGACATCTTGGAAGAAGAGTTTGATGGAGGAAAAAAGATCAGGACATGGCCACCAAGAAGTAGAGAGAGAGCTTTCCTCATTATGGACAAAGAATATACCCCCAAAGCACAGCCAATGACCTACTTCCTCCAGCCACACCCGACCTGCCTACAGTTACCACCTAGTTAATCCCTAGCAGGGGATTAATGCATGGACTAGGTTAAAAACTCTCATAACCCAGTCATTTCACCTCCAAACTTTCTTGCATTGTCACACATGAGTTTTTAGGGGACACCTCATATCTAAGCCAGAGCAGCCCTTGAAGGCAAAGTGGGAGTGGGTGGGAAAGTGCTGGTTTCAAAGGGTTGTGAATTAGAGCAATTCCACTTCCATTGTGAGAGTGCAGGAGGAAAAGAATGTGAAACAAAGAGTACAATGAGATGTCCCTAAAGCCTAAAGAAACTTCTAGATGTGGGGTCTCTGACCGATCTCCAAGGGGCTACTGTGCTCTACTCCCCACAGGGAAAATGGGTGAGCTGCTCATCTTGGCAGTGCTGCCTTTGTGAGGAGGCAGGTGCCAACGCTATGGAGGATGCGCTTTTCACCCACGGCAGCTCTGGGATCAGTTTTTCTTCTCACCATAAGTACTAAAAGTACAACTCCTGCTTTATTGGGGAAGTCGACTGGTGGTGTAGGCATCCAGGCCTTCCTCCCTCCATGGGAGTCTCCTTTGCAGAGAGTCTTCCAGCTTTGCAGGATCCACTCATGTAAAGTGCACACATGATAAGCAAGAGAAAGGTGTGACCCGGGCATACTTCCCAAGTGAGTACCCTGGTCAACTGGGAGAAAAGTAAGGGCAGGGTGCAGCCAGTGTCTGCTTGCTGTGAGTTTCTTCTGGCCATTGTGAGAGCTCTGCAGCCTGAGCACAGATGCCCTCACCACACCAGTTTGCAGAGCCTCCTCCAGAGGAAGCCTTTGCTTCCTTGTCAGGCAGGAGATACCTGTGGCTGGGCTCATGGCCTGGTGGCTGCACCCTGGTCCCATCCTGATTTATGGCCTAGCAGTGGCATTGAGGGTGGCTGAAGCCCTTCTGGGACCTGCAGGGCAGTGACCACAGAGCCACAAGGTGCTGTGGAGGCTGGCTTCCCCCAGACCTGCCTTTGAAAACCATCTGTTATCTCTACTTAGTTTTTCCAGAGCCAGGTAACATGCACAGACCACATGATGCAGAGCAGTCACCTTTGTTTTATTTGGTTTGCTTACAGGCCAAAGGCTGGACAAGGATGGGATGGAGCACAGGTGGCTCCTGACAGAAGGAGTCACGTCTAGTTAGGTGGAGAGGGGACACATGGTGAGCCTGGGGTGACCGCCTTGACCACTCTGCAACCCAAGGCAGGGCCTCAAAAGGAAGAGAAGGTCATACCACTTCCTTTCTTGAGCTTCTGGTACATTAAAAAAAGAAAAGAAAAGAAAGACCAAAACAGCTTCAAAAATTATTGCTTTTTTATCTTTTACTTTGAAGAAATTAACACTTTTGATGCATGCACACAAACACAAGGCATCATGTGATGTGCAGTGCAATGACAGGGTTTATATTTTAAATTACATGTGGACTGATAGAGCCCCATATTCAAGGGACTGTAGTGAGCAGAATGCAACTTTAGAACAATACAATGAGCACCTCTTCCAGATCTGCCCACAGAGCCCTATGATGGGACAGACAATTTTATAGATAACATCCAGCTCTGGCACAGAGACCCTATCTGATCGGCTGCACTATGGGGAGAGAGGGTTGGCTGATGGGAAGGAGGTTTAATGAGGTAAGAAGGACACCTGCAGGGTCAGCCTCCCATCCTCCATCCCCTCAGAATCCCCCCCCCCACCAACTCCCACCTCATGCCTCTTCTCCATGAGTACATTTAGTGAGTTTTCCAAAATTGTGAACGCCACCATGGCAGTTCTGCCCATGGAAGTTTCAGTGTCTGACCTCATATAGTTGCACCGAGTGGTGGCTTGCAAATAGGTCCAGAGATGTCCTGTCTTTGATACTGTCCTTCAGACAAGAGCCTAATACACACACGAGAATGTGGTACAAGTGACATATGTGGCACCTGAGATCAGGACATAGAAAGCGTACCCCCTTGGAAGCTCAGTCCTGTCGTGTTGTTTGTCCCTTCCTTAAGTCCAGGGCCCTTAGGCCACCCCCTCTCTGGACTTCTCCACATAGCGGTGCACATCCCCTGATTCAATTCCACCTTCCTCCCTTTCCCCTCTCTAGACAGCTGGAACTCATGACCTGTCTGCAACAAATCCCTCTATGTTCTCAGTTACTGCTCCCACCTTTTCCCTTCTTCATTCTCATACAGAAACCCATCTGGGCCCACATGCCCATCTGTGCTCCCTTTCACCCACTCAGCATGCTGTTCACACACCTTCTCTGGGCACCAAAGTAGATTGGGTGTCCTATTTTCTTCTTGCGGTTACCATTAAACCATCCTACCTGTCTCCTCTTTAAGAATACCCACCTTTGAATCTTGTGTAATTAGTCTGCCTTAGTTCATGCAGGCTGTTATAACAAAAATGGCATAGCTGGGGTGGCTTCAACAACAGAAATTTATTTCTTAAAGTTCTAGAGGCTGGGAAGTTCAAGATCAAAGTGACAGCAGATTCAGTATCTGGGGAGGGCTTCTGTATCATCACCTGATAGAACAGGGCAAGGGATCTCTCCAGGGTCTCTTCTATAAGAGAACTAACCCCATTCCTGGGGTCTTTACCACTATAATCTTATCACCTCCCAAACCAGGGCATTGGGGGTTAGATGTCAACCTATATGTTCTGGAGGGATCGAACATTCACTCCACAGCACGAACTATCCCATCCACCATCTATCTGCCACTAGTGTGCCCTCTGGGCCTCACTAGACTGACTCCTGGCCACTTTTCCCTCATTCATTAAGATTTCAACCTCAGGCTGGCCGTACCGCCACCCCTGTCATGATTCTTGGTGTTTTCAACATCCATGAGGCTAATCCAACACCAGGCCTCTGCTCTTCCTTTCATAATCTTGATCTTCACTGGCTTGAGCCTCCCACACCAATAGCGACCTTCCTGACCCTGTCATCACCAAGTCCAGCCCTCCACATCCCCAACTTTAGGCTCCCTGTTCTCCTGCCTATTTTAAGCTCACCGCAGTACTTCCACTGTAGTATGGGCTGGGGCTTCTGATCCCGTGGTCCTAACACTGCCCCATCTGTACCCCTCCCAGCCTCACTTCCTCCCCAGGTTGGATCTTGTGGTCCATCACAACAATCTCCCCCGTGCTTACCCGCCCCCTCCTGCCCTCCTCCCACCTCTGTTGATTCGCTGGCAAAAACCCAACTCTGGTCAAGTGCAAGACCCACCTGCTCCACGCCTGCACCTCTACAAGCATCCCAACTGGTTCCACTTTAAAGTCATCGCCTGTAACTTCAAGCGCACAGTCCTTCCACAGTTCACTAATCCCTACTCTCCCACTCTGCCCTATGATTATTCCAAACTTACTTTCTTCTCTAACTGCCACGCCCACAGCTGCTGCCCAGGCTTCCTGCCTCTTTGAGAACGTGGCAGTCGCTTTCTAAGCAGTTGTGATGCTAAATTGGATACATGTGAATGAAGCAGGTCTCGTGCCCAGTACTTACCTTTACCATCTCTAATGTTCTCCAATGCCTCTGTTGCTTTTAAATCTGCTGATTTTTTTTAATACTAGCCTCAACCCATTAAATTAATTTCACAACCAGCTAATGGGTTACAACACGCTACTGGAAAACCAGACACAAAGTATAGAGAGTGAGTTTTGTGGGATTTTCCCCACCTTCTCATGGATATAGGATCTCACCTTGTGGATGAGGGAGCTGAGCCTCCCTGTGTCTTGCTCAGGATAGCCCAGAGGCAGACAGTGTGGAAATCACTCCCTCCTGCAAGGTCAGGAACACATGCCTGGCACTGCCATCTGAAGCTGGGGTCACAACAAAAATGCTGACAAAAGCCAGATAGATAATGTCCCCAAGGAAATCAGCTAAATGTAAACCCATTCACAAAAGGCCCCCCAACACTAGGCCTCCACGTGGAGAGGACCATGTCAGGATGGCTGGAGTCAAATTGAAGGGCACTTGGGCAGCCACTATTCCACATCACCCCCAAGCAATTGCTGTGTGTCTGTCCTTACCATTGCCCAGCTGTGTGGTTTGGACAAGTTGCTTGACCTCTTTGTGTCCCCAGTTTTCTCGAATGGAAATAATAACAAGCTATTATTATATGCTGCATTAAGTGATATAACAAAGAACTGCGTATGAAACCACAGCTGGCAATAGTTACTATTACTAGGCTTAGCTGATAGCAGGCATGCAGGCCAGGCCTGATAGTGCCAACTCTCATCTCGTTGGCAAATGCCCAAAATCCAGGTTTTTACTGGGAATTTTCTAATTTTGAAACATTCACTGTTTTTTAAGCACTATGCAGGTTAAGCAAAATACGTCTGCTGCCGGCTGGGCCCGCATCTGGTCTGCTGCCTGACGTTTCCCGCCAGCCTCTCCTGGGCTGTGATCTGGGGCCCTCTCCCCTCCCGCCTGCCTGGCCTCAGCATGTTTTGGAAGGAGAAAGGACTCCAGTGGGGGTGGAGGCTGGTCTGGCCAGGGAGAGAGGGGAAAAGGAAAGGCCGTACATTTAGGTGGTGATTTCTGCAGTGACGGATGTATTGAGTTCGTTTCTGCAGGTAATTGTTTAAATATTATAGTGGCTTTAACATGTCGTCTGTTAAAATGTATTGGTGGGGCAGCCATTCCAAACTTGTAATGTGGGTAATATTTAGATGATTTACTAGGCGAGGTGCAGTTTCTGATTCAATCAGAGTTGCATTTGATTCAATAGGTGATGCATCTAATCCGACTGGGAGTCCATCGAATCCAAAGGTGATGCATTTGATTCACGGGCTGATGTACCTGATTTAGAAGGTGATGGATCTAGTCCACACTGAAGGATTCCAATTCCCCCATGCCGGGTATTTGCTTCAGTGTGTGATGTATGAGTTTTAATAATAAGACACACTTTAGGATGGTGAGGGCACATCTCCTCCCACTGCCTGGCATGTCTATGGCTACAGTCTGCTTCCAGGCAGAGTGGTAGTGGTCTCGGCTTACAGGACTACAGGTGCAAATGGGAGAAAACCCAGCTTCCTACATGTAACCTGGGCCTCCATATGTCTCTGTCATTGACATTTTTCTAAGATCCATAGAAGGCTTCTATTTGTCTAATTGTCCGGTAGTCCACAGGTAGGGCATGGTGCTGAGAACCTTGCTCCTACATGTGGTGGTAGTCTTTCCTCACTGATATTTGGTGGGTTCCCCACTCAAGCCTTCTCAGGACCAGTTGCACATGGATTGAACCCAGGGACACTCAACCACTGAGTCACATCCCCAGCCTGTTTTTATTTTTTATTTTGAGACAGGGTTTTGCTAACTTGCTTAGGGCCTCACTGAACTTGCAATCCTCCTACTTCAGCCTCCCAAGCCACTGGGATTATAGGTGTGCAATGCATAGCTTTTTTTTTTTTTTTAAGAGAGAGAGAGAATTTTTTAATATTTATTTTTTAGTTTTTGGTGGACACACCATCTTTATTTTATTTTTATGTGGTGCTGAGGATCGAACCCAGCACCCCGCGCATGCCAGGTGAGCACACTACGCGCTACCGCTTGAGCCATATTCCCAGCCCGTTGCATAGCTTTTAATCAGCATTGGAGGGATTGATTTTCATGCTTCAATGGAGAGGTAGAGAGAATTCTCTCTCCCTGAATGATTTTTTTTTAGCCCCTTCCTAATCACCTGTCCCTTCCCTAGTGAGATAGGACCTCTCTTCCACTTTTGTGTCCTCCCCTAGGCCTGGAATGCCTCCCTCCTCTTCCCAAGCTTAACTGGAAGCTGTGCACCCTTTCCAGAGCCAATGTCTCCTGTCACCTCCCCCCCTTACAGAAGCCACCTTGGTCTAGTATCTCTGCTCAGCTTTGGAAAAGCACCTTCCTTCCTTCCCAGCTTTCGGGTTCTCTGGCCACGTCTCCATAACACTTGTCACATAAGTGGTCCTATAATAGGGATCCCTTCCTCATCCTGCTGTTCCCAGGACTTGGCTCAGCACCTGACACATGGCAGAAATGCAACCTTGGATGCATGTAAGTAGAGTCAATTGTTAATAATAACAACTAGCATTTACTGAACTCCAGTTGTGCTCTAGGTTTTAATGTGTGTTTAGGGTGGGTGGGTACTGGGGATTGAACTCAGGGGCACTTAACCACTGAGCCACATTCTCCAGCCCTATTTTGTATTTTATTAGAAACAGGGTCTCACTGAGTTGCTTAGCGCCTCGCCAAATTGCTGAGGCTGGCTTGGAACTTGCAATCCTCCTGCCTCTGCCTCCTGAACCGCTGGGATTACAGGCATTTGCCATGGCGCCCAGCCTCTAGGTTTTCATTACGAAGTTCTGGTACTTTTTAGGTATCATCTCTTTCTCTTTTAAAATCCTAGAACAAGACACATATGGTAAGGACTAGTGTTATCTCTATTTGTACACATGGGGAAATTAAGGCTCAGTGAGAATAGGTACTATTCACATGAGCAGAATTCAATTCTAATCTATTTTTCTCAGAACCCAAATCCAAGCCATTAACTGTTGCATCATTGTCTGACCTTCCAGGACCAGACAGATTTCCCCATCCTCACCCAGAACAGGGAGGCTGGGGTCACTAAGGGAGACAGAACCAGGACTCAAGAGGCAGAATGCCCTGCATGGTAAACTGAGGCACAAGGGAGTGTTAGAGGAAAGACTAATTAGGGAAGGCCTCCTGGAGGAGTTTTTAATCTAGCCCTGGAGAAAAGGAGGAAGAAGAGTGGAGCCATTCTCAACCACTCCAGGCCCACCACTGCAGGCCTCAAGCTGCCCCTAAGTCAGCGGGAGTCAGAGAAGATGTATGGTGACAACCAGTCTCTTGGGTGACTCTCTCTACATCAGGAGCTCTTCATGGTCCAAAGTGGAGCCTGGTAGCACTATAGACAGGAGTAAGCAGCCTTCCCACCCCAGCCAAAAGCCATGAGTCAATCCAGCCTCTTGGGGAAGCAGTGAGGGAGAAATGCAGCACTGAGGCCAAGCTCAGACCTTGTCCTGAGTATTCCTGGGACAGTGGCCCAGCTGGGGCTTTAAGCTCTTGCTTCCCGCTCCTATGTTTCATCCAAATTTCCCCACCCATTCCTGTCACCATCTTGAGTCCTAGAACCCTGGTCCCCCTTCAGGGATGGGTCCCTGATGAGCTGGTCTCTTTGGAAGACAGCCTTATGGGTTCATCAGCCCCTTCTCGGGCCTCTGAAGAGAATATCATGAAGGCAGAGTTCAAGACGGGAATCTGCTTTACCGTAACCCTGACCACCTGCCTGCCCAGGTCCACAGAGCCTGTCTTCTTGAATCTGAGTCTCAGGGCACAGCTCAGGAACTGTCTCTGTAATGGACCCTCTTCTGAAATTTGAAGATTGTCATATGTGACTGTGTCTTGGGGCTGAAACAAACAGGGGGACACAGGGCGTCATTGCTGGTTTCAGAATGCCCACTATTCCCACGACTCAACTCCCTTCTCCTCTCTGCATCCAAAACCCCAAGGAACACATAAATCTGACAAGCTCAGGGCAGCCTGTGGACTGGCACCTCTGGGCAGGGGCTACCATGGGTACCAAAGGGTCAAGGAGGATATATCAGATAGCTCTATGTCAGAAATAAGACTTCACTGGCCACATGCTGTGAGCCGAGACTTGCACATTTTTCATTTCTTTTTATCCATTCAAACCTAAATCTAGGCCCATTTTATGGAGAGAGGACTGAGGCTTGGGGAGGTTAGTGGGTCCCACAGCAAGTATTTGAAGAATACTGGAGAAGAGACACTGAAGGATGTCCGACCCTCTCTCTCTTTCTTTATCTCTCTTTCTCTGCCTGGTGGTGGGCAGTCAGGCACCATGACAGGCTGGTGTGGGAGACATTTGGATCAAGTACATCTTTGTGTCCTCCATCTCACCACCCAGGCAGAGGCCAACTCTAGCATAAGGTTGGTGATGGGCCAGACAGCCTGATTCCTCGGAGGCTCAATGCAGAACAGCTGCCTGCTCCGCTTCGGCTGCTCTGAGAGGCCACAGTGGCCCTGACTGCATACATTTTCCCAGGCTGCAGCCGCAAGTGGGGGGTCCTCAGGCACAGACAAAGGAATAGCTCAGCCCTGCAAATGGCTTTGAAAATGGGGCCATGGGGATTCCACTTGGCTGACACACTCTGCCCTGGCCCAGGCCTTGTCCCCCAGAGGCATCCCCCAGCCCCTGCCGGCCAGCTGTGTCTCCCACTGCCGCCCACACCAAAGCCCTGACCACACGGAAATGGCTGCTCAGCCCAGAATTCCCCGTCACACCCCTTCCCACACAGGGAGGGGCGGAGGCAGGGTTGGTGGCCACAAGGACTGTGTAGCCTGACTCTCCACTGATGTGGGACATAAGTCCACAGCCTTCACTGGACATCAACCATGGGCCAAGCTCCTCATGAGTCAGGCAGATATTCAAAGGGGACTTTCCTGTCATTTCCTTCTCAGATGGGACCTTAGTGCTGAGACAGGGGGTGTTAATGTTCCTACATTCTAACTTGTGGTGTCAGACCAAACATACAGAACTCGCTAAGGAGGACAACAAATGATAAAGTAATCATCAGCCCAGGAGGCTTCCAACCAGGTGCCCGTGGGGACAGATGGAGACTTCCCCAAGAATATACAGCTACATTGTAAGGACATGCTTTCCAGTCATTCTGCCTTAAGTCTTCTTCCCTAAAACCAATCTTCATGAACATACACCCATAGTTTCTGGGTTTTGCCCACCTTAAATCTGGCTGGGTTTTATTTCCTTGAGATGTAAAATCCTCAGGGCACCAAACACAGCATTACAAGGAGTGTGGTAAGGAATATTTTATATCAGACAAGCTTGTTGCAAAACCCTGAGCCTTTCATGCTTACCTACCTGTCCATCTTAGGATCCAAATGCAGATGCCTCTAGTACATGACGAACACATATATTCACACTGAAAAGAGAAATCAGAATTTTTCTTTTTCTTTTTTTCTTCTTTTTTTTTTTTGAGAGAGAGAGAGAGAGAGAGAGAGAGAGAGAGAGAGAGAATTTTAATATTTATTTCTTAGCTTTCCGCGGACACAATATCTTTTATTTGTATGTGGTACTGAGGATCGAACCCGGGCCGCATGCATGCCAGGCAAGTGTGCTACCACTTGAGCCACATCCCCAGCCCCTTCTTTTTTTCTTTTCTAAACAAAAAGTTCTGATTTAGCTGTTTGATCTCACCAATGTTATATGGTGGATGTTTTCCATAAATTGAATGACTCAAATCTGCAGCCTCAAGATTTTGTTGTAAAATACTTAAACCACAGATATTATACTATAGCCTATTCCATACAGCTGAAATCACCTCCTTGGTAACTAAAGTTGGGGTGAAAAATTTAAGATATTAACTTAAAAAATGCTTATGGGGGCTACACAGTTTTTCAGTCCTTTTAGAACATGCTTAAACCAAAGGTTTTAAGAGTAACCCCTCTTCTCTTTGGCATAGATAAGGACTAGTGATGGGATTGACCGGGAGGTTTCTCTTGAAGGGAGAGTTGACACTGACCCTCTTCTGATCCCTTGGCTCCTGCAGGCAGGGAGAGGTGGATCCCCCCAGCTCTGGCAAGATGAGCAGGGGCTTCAAGAAGGGGTGTGTGTACCACAGAGAGAGATTGACCTCCTCACTCTGGCCAGATGCATGCTGAGCTACAGAATTCTGAAACCTAGTACCGCCAATAACAGTAGGAAGGGAGCCCTTGAGAGAGGCTTCTGTGAGTCCCTGGAACAGGGAACAGTAAGCTAAAGCCTGATGCTTGTCTGGAGAATTCTAAAGATGAGAAGCTGGAGAAACACAGCCTGAGGCGGAGAAGGTGATACTGGGAACAGTGCTTCTTCTGCCAGAAGCAGAGAGGGAAACAGGAAATGTCTGCGAACCAGATAGAACTGCAGAAGGCAGCAGGTTTGATTGGGTGTTGACAAGGTCTCTAGCCAGGAGAGTCTCCTGGCAGAAACAAGGCAACCCTGGCAGAAAGAGGATGGAGGTGGCCCATGGTAGGCGGAGGTGGAGAGGAATGGGTTAGAAGCTGTCAGGGAGAGATTGACAAGTACAGGGGACCCTGGGAGATCCACCAAAGTGCATCCCAAGAAACTGAGCCAGCATTTGGTCTCTGCAGATACCCCATTCTGAGGACTCAGGACCAGACTACAGTTGACCAGACAAGAAGGACCTTGCTTCTGTTTGTCATTCTTCCTCTGCTCCCACCCAAGGAGCAAAACCTCAAAATCAGTAGGAAAGAAGAGAGAGGGAGGAAATCAGTGAAGAAGCTCTCTATAGTCCCTGGGCCAGGACTAAACTGGCAACAGAGAAGCCCTTAAATTTGTGAAAATGTGAAGTTTTGGTGTTAGATGGAACTGAGGTACTTAGTCCAGATTTTAAAACTGTAGAATAATATAGGAAAGTGACTGCTGTAAGTTGTTCGTGTTACCCCCTAATTCAAATGCTGAAATCCTAACTTCTAAGGTGATGGTGTTTGAAGATGGAATAATCGGGAGCTGATTAGGTCATGGAGGTGGAGCCCTCATGAATGGGATCAGTGCCCTTTAAAAGGGACTTTAGGGAGCTCCCTTGCCCCTTCCACCATGCGAGGACACAGCAAGAAGATGGTCTCTATGATTCAGGAAACCGTTTTCACCATATTTAATTTGCTGGCAACGTGACCTAGGCCTTCCCAGCCCCCAAAATGGTGAGAAGGAAGTTCTTATTGTGTATAAGCCACCCAGTTACAGTATTCTTTTATAGTGGCCTAAATGGACGAAGACAGTGACTAAGAAATCTACCAAAAGCCACATGACATCAGACCATGGTTGTCCTTCTGTCCCTTGCTTCCCATAGAGTGAGGCCCACACCAGAGCCCAAGGAAAGCAGGCAAAGTTTCTGCCAGGCTTCAGAGAAAAGCAGCAGTGGAGACAGGCCCCCTTGGGTGTTGCAAGCCAAAGGAGCAAGGCAGCAGTCAGCACTAGGAGAGGGGGACAGTGTGGGAGGGAGGGAGAAGTCACCCATAGAGCAGGACACATTCACTCAGTAGTGCACAGGGTCAGCCACTGCACAGGGCAAGAAATGCCTCTGCCAGTGACCCTGCCCCCACCAGTAAAAGCAAGTTTAGCAGGGGATGAAAACTTCTCTACAGGACCTCAGTTCACATGGGTGTTGTCATGACATATGCCAAGAGTTTGGTGCAACCGGTTATAAAAATTCTGAAGAGAAAGTTCACCTATGGCTGAGATGATTGATTAGGGGGCCCCTGAGGTTGGTTATGAAAAGTGGGAGGCTGGTGGTGCAGTAGAGAGGTACAAACGAGCAAGGCAGGAAGGTCACACCTGGGGCAATGCCCCCACAGTGCTGCAGGCCACAGAGAGCCCAGATGGGCTGCATACTAGTGAATATACATCTGCAGCCAACTGAAGTCCCAGGTGTGAGCCTTCCGTGCAACTAGCCTGACTCTACCACCAGCTCTCTGCAAGATGGTCCTCAGGGCCCCAGGTGGAAATTTATGACATACCTGGTAAGCTGCCTTGCCAGTTCCATCCTGCCCCCTTTCTATTTGACTTCAGAGCCAACACATGCACAGACACACAGACACACACAAAAACACACTCTGCAGGTGGTTCTGATGGGTCCCAGGAGGTCCAGTGCTTGAGCCCACAAGGCCAGTCTACCTTACACTGGATGGTCTGATTACTGACCTCTGTGACAAGGTGTCTCTCTTCCTTGCTCTGTAAGAGGGGAGGGCCTTCAGCAGGACACACGGGGTCATGCTTTCATTCACAGGCTCCTTATTTTTCCTTTTCCCAGTGGAACCAGCAACTTAGCCCATGTGCTGAAACTTTTGTCTCACCCTGGTGCATGAGAGGGAGTGCCCACAAACTCAGCTCGGCTTCCATAGCAAGATACCACAGACTACCAGGACACAAGACCTATAGGATTAGGGCCCCACCCTTATGACCTAATCTAACCATAATTACCTCCTTCAAGTTCTGATTTCCCAACATAGTCACATTGGTATAGAGCATCAACATATGAATTGGGGGGCACACAATTCAGTCCCTAACTAGTTTCTGCACCCCAGAGTGTCCCTTTCCCACTAGGTGAGCACACAGGGACATAAGCACCAAGAGGAGCATTAAGAGTCATCCTTGAGCAGAGTTCCTAGTGTTCTCTGAGGGCTTCTAGGCCTTTCTTCAATCCTCCTGGGCTCCAGGGGGAGCAGATGTTGCTTTCCGGAATTTCCTCACCTCCTATTTAATTCCTTGGACACTTCCCAAAGATCTGGTCTGCAGTTCACACCTCTTCCCCAATGACCAGCACAAGAACAGGACCTGGACCTCTGTGCTCAGAGTGGTGCTACACTTTCTGGGCTTTGCATGGCTTACATGTCAACAGAACATGGGGCCATCATTGTCAGATAATAGAAAACAAAAATTCAGCAATAATGGGAGACAGACATGGGGCAGAGAGTGGTGGGGTAAGTGAGGTGCACTTCCAATTAGTGCTCTTTGGTCCTGCTTGGGAGTGGGGATCATGGATTTGTCTTCATTCCAATGCATTCGCAGGCATGGCAGGGAGTCGATGGACAGTGTGGTCATGTTAATAAGTGTGGGGAAATGCACTTATTCCCTGTGCACCAGCATTCCCAGCACAGTCTGAGCATCGAAGTCACAGAGTAATGGAGGGTAAGGGCCAAATGGGCATGGAGGGAAAACAAAACGATGCTTCCTGCCTTAAGGCACAGATGGCCTATGGGTACATAATTAGCCGACCATATTACAACTTAAGTGCCCAGGTTATATTATGTGTCATTTGCTTTGGCTCCCAGGAGAAGACAGATTCATTCTTCCTGGGACAGAAGGAAAAGAAGGTTTCCCCACTTTACAGATGAGGGAACTGAGACCCAAGGGATATCAAGGTGAAAGATTTACCTAAGGCCAGTGGCGAATTCCTCTGGAGACTGCAGCACTCTAGACTGCAGCGCGTAGCCAGGGCTACTGTCTATTGAAAGGAGTTCATGGTGGACTCCTCTCTGATAACCCTACACTCAGCATCCCAGGAGAAGATGCTGGCGGGGCTCTCCTGGGCCCCAAATTGGGCCTCTGAAATGGGACTGAGCAGCCAATGTCCTCCCTTGACCAGGGTCACCTGTGCAGTGTGGCAGGGGTTTTGGAGGAGACCAAAAGTCCACCTGGACTGGTTCAGGCCCACGGGAAATGATGCCTCCTGGGCTCATCTCGACAGCTGTTGCTTGCTTGGCATGGCTTAGACAAACAGGCAGATGTCCTCAGGGCGACCTCCCTGACTCAGACAGTTTGGGAACTGAGGTATTCATTCCCTGGGGTGGAGGGGAGAGGCAAGGACAGTACATGAGCTGCTGACTCATTCCTTCTCCCTGCCTCTCTGTTCTGTTTCTTGAGGAGTCAGGAGAGAACTGGGAAATGAAGGAGCTGGGAAGGACAGAAAAGGAGCACAGTTCTCATTCCTTCACCATGTTGCCCTTTGCCCCTTCCAAGATGGCCATGAATTTTGGACTGTTTCATGCATTCAGGACACAGTGGCCCTCATGAGTTCTCTGGGTGGTAGAATAGGCAGGAAGAAGAGAGAGGCGATCCTACTGGATACCACAGAGAGGCACAGCCCAGGAGACAGGCTGCCTCAAGTATTCTTTGGGTGACATATAAACAGACAGGAGAGGAATAATAGCAGGAAGTAGAAGAAATCCAACTTTATTGAACAATACAGCTTGAAGGAGCCTCAGCCATTATATATAGGTTGAGCATTCCTAAGCTGAAAATCCAAACTCTAAAATTTTTTGAGCACCAGCATAATGCCACGTGTGGGAAATTCCACACCTGACCTTGTGTGACGGGCCACAGTTAAAACACAGACACGCTGAAAATATTATATAAAATATACTATAAGATGTACATGAAACATACATGAATTCTGTGTTTCAACTTGGGTCTCATTGCCAAAATATCTCATTATGTATATGCAAAAATCTATCTATCTATCTATCTATCTATCTATCTATCTATCTATCCTTTAACATTTCTGGTCCCAAACATTTCAGATACAGAATAACTAAACTGTAGTCTCTCCCATTCTCCAGGGCAGCCTTCTTGGCCGTGTTACCTATGCTGTCACATGGAGCCACCATTTAGAAGGGCAAATGCCCTGCTGTCACATCTTGGAATTTTTAATTGTTTTTTAACAAGAGGCCCAGCTTTCATGTGCACTGGGCCCCACCAATCACGTAGCCAGTCCTGCCCACAGCATTACAGATGGAAAAGAAAGCCCCAGAGAAGAGAAATGGCTGTCCAGGGTCACACTTTGATTTGTTGTGGAACGTGGTACAGAACTCCCAGTCCAGTGGTTTTCCACTACCCACTGAGTATTTGTCTCTGGTTGAGGCAAGAACTTCTAATCTGACCTTCTACATCCTAATTCCCTGCACACTGTTACCTTGCCTGCTCCACTGGGTGGCCTCTGCAGGTGCTGGGTGGGCCACAGCAGCCCAGGTTGGGCACCACAATTGTTGACAAGCCCTTCAGCTATGATAACAGGGAAAATTCAGACAATGATATTGGAACCTCGCTTCTACCCTTTTTGCCACTAAAATTCCTGAACATTCTCTGATAATAGTACTATTTTTAGCACTATCATAAGGATTAGAGAAAATGTGTTTCAGGAACCCAGAAGAATGTCAGCCCAAGCTAGGTTTTCAATAAATTGTCACTTTTGGTAAAATACCACATTCATTCTCAACTTTCCTTCCCCTTCAGTCTCTCATTCTCAGCCTCTTAACACAGTGCCAGGTGTGTTAAGAGGACTAACCTCAGAATGGAGAGACTTGAGTTAAGCAATTTCCTAGCTGAGTAACCAACTATGGGTAAATTCCTTCTTCAAGCTAAGCCTTGGTTTTCTCATAGAGGCATAATAGTGGTGCCAAGCTAAGGGCATACCGGGGATTAAGTGCAACTATGCAAAACCAACAGTTACTGCAGCATCCTGCCTACAACCCATGCTCAATGACGAGTTGTATGTAAGCTTTTCCCATCAGTCCTCTCATCCTGGCCTAAGATTATGGCTGGAAAATTCCTGCCTTTGTCCTTGAAGCTGCTAATACCCTAGTATTCAAAGTATGGGCCAAGAGGATCAGCTCCAGCTGGGAACTCATTAGAAATGCAGAATCTCAGGCTGCACCCCAAACACTGAACCTGAATCTGCACTTTAATAAGATTCCCAGGTGATTCATAAGGGCAGTAACGTTTGAGACACACTGCAATTCTAGTGCACACAGCTGGCCTCTCTTTCCCTGCCCTGGGGATATGAGTCACTTCCTAATTCTAGCCAGGATGATCTTAATCCTGCCATCATGGATTCAGAGTCTCAGTCCCATCCTGACGGCTTGCAATGTGGCTGGGGTGGACTAGGTGACCTATAGCAGCAGCATGAAAGGTGTATTGAAATGGGGAATGAGCAAGAGTCAGGAAATCAGTTAGAGACTATGGCAATAATCCTTGTAAGAAGCCAGAGGCCAAGAGATAGGAGAAGGGCTGCATGTTGGAGTTATAGCTGACCCAGAATTCAGCAGACTCAGCCACCAGGTAGATGTTACAGGGAGACAGAAGCAGCAAGAACAACCCCAAGAACAAATCCTAGTTTGAAATAATGAAATGGAGTTACATTTAATAGACACACATTTGGCCAGAAGGAGAAGGAGAAGATGATTAGGAGAAAGAATACACACCTTGCATTTTGGTCACATGTGCTGGTGGGACATTAATTAAAGGCTTTCAGTAAGAAGAGTGGGCCGGGTGTGGTGGCATTCACCTGTAATCCCAGTGGCTCCAGAGGCTGAGGCAGGAGGATTATGTGTTCAAACCTAGCCTCAGCAAAAGTAAGGCACTAAGCAACTCTGTGACACTCTGTCTCTCAATAAAATACAAAATGGGTCTGGGGATGTGGCTCAGTGGTGGAGTGCCTCTGAGTTCAATCCCCCCGGCCAAAAAAAAAAAAAAACCAAACAAACAAAAACAAAAAAGAGTGGGATTATTTTGGGTTAACTCACATCTCTTTGTAGAACTCCATTATTGCTTTAAAGAGTGCTGGGAGGCTCTGGAGTTAAAAGGCTGTGGGTTCAAATCCTGATTCATCCACAGTTTGCCACTTTGGGCAAGTTAATCAGACTTAATATACTCAGATTTTACATTTGTACAATTACCTGTCTCCAAAGATTTCAATGAGGATTAAATAAATTCATGCATGTGAAGTGTCTATAGCCATGTTGGGTACATAGTGAGCATCCAATAAATATTAGACATTATTAGAACTACCTGTTTATCTTCCCAGTGAAATCCTGAGGTCCTTAGGGACAGGGACCTCGACTGGAAGTGTCTTTGTATTATCTAGCACAAAGCAGGTACACAATATGGTCCGTAGAAACTGTAACAGATGTTATTCATTAAAGGTGGCCCAGTGGGCCCGTGTGGTATCTGTGCACAGATGAATACAGATGTCGTGTCCCTTTACAAATGTTCATCCCTTCCCTCTCCCTTCTTCCTAATCACAGCTTAATGACTTCTAGGTAATGAGAATCTGTGCTCATTCTTTTCTCAGTCTAAACTGATCTATGGACTACTCTGCTAACCAAGCCTGGCTCCTAGGTAAAGCCATTCTTTCCAAAGGGTGGTGCTGACCCTCTGAGCAAGAGGAGACTTGGCCTCTAAAGATTTTGTCATTCATTTGACAAAGATTCCCTGTGTGACTATCAATAATACTGACAATTACTTCCATTTCTGGAAGCCAGTTTCTAAGCCAAGTTTTAGTAAAACTAAGTCTCCACCTAGCTCTAGAGCTCCGGTATGGTAGGGAGAAACTCAACAGTACAGAAGATTGTAGTATAGTGGGATATATGTGATAATAAAAGTAAACACAGAGTGCGAGGCTCAGAGAAAGCAGAGGCATCCCAGGCAAAGAGACCTGGCTCCTTCCATGAGAGGGTCCAGACAAAATGGTAGCCCTGAGCAAACGCTAGTCCTGCCCCCAACACTGTATGCCTTTTCTCTTCCACCATCACACTTGGCTTGGAATCAGTAGTCAGAGAAAATGCTGGGAGGGGAAAAAAAAAAAGACAAGGAAAGAAAGAGGCCAGAGACTAGACACATGCAAAGAGGAGTCCACAGCAGGAATGAGACTAAGCAGGTGGTGCTTAGGCCAATTTCTTAGAAGCTGAACTTGAGCTATGGATCAGGCCCACCTGCCTTATTCAGGATGTGCTCCTTGGGGAAAACCTTCAGGTAAGAGAGGGGTAGAGAAAAAACAGAGCAAGGAAACAAGGATATGGTTGTTCTCAGGGAAGGTCTGATCTTTGCCTGACCCTGAGGATTGGGGGAGGAAGAAACTTTGCCCCCAAAAGGCAACTCTCTGAGCCAGCTCAGACAAGAAGGCAGGCAGCTGAAAAGTTCTCAGCAGCCAATAGTCACAGTCATAGCATCAGGGACGGGGGCAAGACCTCTTAAGGGGACCTGGACAGGGCCTCAACAAGGACAGGTGTAGGCAGACAAGGGTCAAAGGTGCCATCATTGAATCCACTTTGCCTTGAGATTACTCTGGCTTATCTGTAACCTCTTGAAGATCATGTATGTGAACAGGGTGAGTTTGCAGAGTCCTGGAAGAACCTGTCTGAAATCACAGGTGCGTGGTGAGGAGTCCACATGGCCTGCTGACTCAAGACATGGAGCTCACTATTGACCAGTTCACCCCCCAAGTCTGTTCCACATGTGCTGCCGCCGGGCCATGTCTCCCTCATCCTGTTTTGTGCCAGGTATGAGTCCACAGAACATGAGTTTGTGTGGTGGAGACAAACTGGTTTATTTAAATCAATTTGGCATGAACACCCAGGTATCTGGGAGTATGTTTTAAACACCACCAACCAGTTATCAGCCATAGACTCTAGTATACAGGAGAGGGCCAATTGCTCTTTCCCATTCTGGCATCCTGGGGTATCAGGAGTGGAATTTGAGTGGGAGCCAGACACTTTGCTCCCAAGTGTCTGCTGGGTATCAGATTGAGGGCAGGGAGTGAATGGGAGCTATAAGATCTGCTGGTCTGTGTGTGTGTGCATGTGCATGGGATGCACATACATGAAAAATGTGTGTGTGCTCACTGCCTTCTCTTCACAGTTCAGAGACCCTTGAGGAAGCGTCTCTTTATAGTTTTTGGAAACTAGCTTTAAGTACAGAGACAGAGAAGTCCAATACAGAATTTTAAACCTCTGTCCTAGAAGTCTCCCATTGCCCACAGCCCAGTCTGAAATAAACCATCCATCAACTGTGTTTGGGCTGTTTTTGCTCATTTGTATTAAAAGCCTCTGGAGTTATATGTAAGAAAATGCCTTAGCCCCCTTCCTGCTTTGCCCTTCCTCTCCCCTCACTCTCACGCCTTCCGCACACAGTTAGGGCGTGGCTGGTGTTCAGAACCTTCTGCCTGATACCATGCATCTGGGCCTCTGGACACTCAGGGAAGGGAGGCCACTGGCCTTTAAAAGGAGGATGAAAACAGTGGAATCATGGTCCAAACTGAAGATTTCCATGTATCCAAAATATCCCAAATCACCCTGCTATTTTAAATATTTCATTGTTATAAAAGCTGTACATGTTCACTGAATGCCATTTAGAATACCAGGACAAAAAAAAAAAAAAAAGAACACATCATTTTTCTATGATCCAGAGAGAACCTTGCTCAATATTTTGGTGTTTACCTTTTCAGATTTCTTTCTATGGTGACAAACTTTTTAAAAATTGTAACATACTTACATCATTTAATACCTTTATACACTATTATATCCTTTTCAACACAAATTTAACGTTGCTCATGATGGGAACCATGATTTGTTTGTGAGTCTTTGTTCAATAAATTCCTTTTCTGCTTAACTCATCCAAAATCAGTTTCTGTCATTTGCCGTTCAGAATCCTGTTCCTAGTTCCTAGTCACATTTTAAGTAGTGGTATGGTGAACAGGACTGTAATTTTGTGCATTTGTTTGATTAGTATCTTGAGACTAATCCCTAGCAGCAGGACCACTGGGTCAAAAGTGTAAGGCTTGTAATTGATCTGGCCCCACTGTCTATAGGACTTCCTTTTTGGGGGGCAAAGGGGTACTGGAGATTGAACTCAGAGGCACTTGACCACTGAGCCACCTCCCCAGCCCTATTTTGTATTTTATTTAGAGATAGAGTCTCACTGAGTTGCTTACTACCTTGCTTTTGCTGAGGCTGGCTTCGAACACACCATCCTCTGGCCTCAATCTCCCAAACTGCTGGGATTACAGGCGTGTGTAACTGTGCCCAGCTGTCCATGGCCCTTTGTGTTGTTTGTGTGAAGGAACTTGGGCAAATGTGCTGGGCATTGAGCATGGAGCTTTATGTATCCCAGATCTCTATGTCAATTCACCCCTTAAGGGGGTAGCATTGCAACCATCTCACATACGAGGAAACCAAAGCCGGTGAGTCATGTCACTTTTCGCAAGTCAGTGCTGGGAAGTAGCAAAACCATTTGAGATTTGAACCCAAATATGCTGATATTCTGTTTGCCCCTCTCAGGCCAATCACTTCCACTGGGAAGCTCATAATGGACCACGTCATGTCCCTCTTGCCTATACTCCTGTGGGGTTCCTCCAGGAGAAATCATGAACAGGAATTGAGAGAATGGAGCAAATGATGGCACTGATTTCCCAGATTCCTCCCTGGAGATCATCCTGGTTGGTTGTGTGTCTCTACCTAAGATCAACCTTACTCACTCTGGGCTAGGGAACCTTCTTCAAGACCAAGGACAGAAACAGTTAACTGCTATTGTTCACATGGGATTCCCTGGAACCCACCCACCTCTTTGTAAATAGCCCTTTTGCTGGAGTCTCCATTTCTTTCCTGTCAGGGTATTGACAATGGACCCAGTTCTGTCTGGAGCCAAAGTGTATATTTCCCCATCACCCCATTTCACACCCATATACCTTGCACACACAGACCCCGCCACCTCAGTCCAGCACACATGTACACCTCCCATGATGGGCACTTCTGTGTCCTACCAGTAAGTTCTGTGAGGTCAGAATGTACTTGAAAGAGCATTGGGATGAGAATCAACATATTGCTGTGTGACCTCAATAAGTTCTTGCTGCTCGTTAATTCTCTTGATTTCAGTTTCCTCATCTGAAAATTGAGGAGCTGGACTAGAAAGTTCCAAAGGTCAGATATCCCAAGAGAAAGGGGACAGACATTAAATTTACATTTACACTTTACATGCATCTGCAAACTAGCGTGTGTGGTATCTGTGAGCCCTTTTGTGAGCAGAGTGCTGGGACCTTTTATTCACATGCATTTAGATATTTAGAACCTTTGCTGTTTGGACTTGGCCAGCTTTGGATGGCAAAACAGTCTATTCTCTGTGGAAATTCTGACTTATTTTTCCAGCTGGTCTGCCAGTTGCCAAGAAATGTCATCTGAATATCATTATTTAATCGAAGATTAGTCCACGCCTGTGACATAGGCTGTAACTATTATCTTCTTTGATTCTTTACATAAGCACACATTTTCTGCACAGCTTAGACCGCGCATTAGTAGAGACAAATGCCACCTCCTCCTTGACCAAATGGCCCAGTGCATTGTCAAATGATCCCCTGGGATTGTGGCCATCTGTATGTGTGCATGTGTGAGTGTGAGCTAGAATGTGAGTGTGAGTAGAAGAGTTTGTATGTGAGCCCGAGGAAATTATCGTGTGTGTGTGAACATATATGTGTGGTACTGGGGATGAAACACAGGGCCCAGTGTGTGCTCACCAAGTGCTCTAACACTGAACTACAACCCGGCCCAGGAAATGACTTTTGCACTCATTTCTTGCAGGTATCCAGAGAAGATTTTCCTTCATCACTGGATCTATCAACATGGCTCCCCAGTTGATTTCAGTTTCCTGATTTTCACTGTTGGTTTTCATACTCGAACATGTATGAACAAAATCCAGTAAAGCCTGCTAGGGGGTATGGGATGGACTGGACAATATTCCCAACACATTCATACTTGCAGGTCTCTTGAGCAAAGCCAAAGAGAAGAGGGCAGAAAGGGCATGAGTTCAAGCTGTAGATGTTGGCTTGGGTGTTGGAAAACTCTAGACTGCAGGACCTTAGAAGGACCCCACTTAGCTCTGGAATGTCTCCAAACTTCTTAAGTCCATGTGACATCTAAGCTAGCCTTTTATTTATGGCTTGCAGTGCTTTCTAGGACAATTTTCTTACTGGCCTTCAGAGTAGACAGTTAAGGTGACAACTGTTTTTGTTTTTTTCCTTTCAGGTTGATCCCAAAGAAGCACGGCCCACTCTACCCTCAGCATTAAGCTCATTGCAGGGTCAGGGCTTGCTCCTTCATTCTTGAAGCTCTTTTGTATTCTTTCTTGTTTTCCAGCCTCTTGGCCTGTGACTGATCCAAGTGCCAAGTTACAGCCAAATATCTAACAACACCACTCCCAAGTCATTGGTTATATGATCATCTGCCAGAAGAGAAGATCTCATGGACAAAAGTTGGGGCCGACAGGGCAACTTGACTTTTCTCATACACAAGCAGGGCGAGAGAGGCCACCAGCTTTATCTTAAGAGCCTAGTTAATGGAACCTAACAACCGGAAATGCTCAGAACTTATTCACACCCCTCTCTCCTTCCATCCCCTCACCTTTTTCTTTTTCCAAAGTCAGTCTCTGGGTGTCAACTCAAGATTAGAAAGAACCAAAACCACTGACAAAATGATGGAGCCCATGGCTCTGACACTTTGCCAGGTACCTGGTATGTCACTTTGCCTGGTACCTGGTATGTCACAGGCACACGCACACGCACATGCTTTCTGAAATAGTGAGTGGGTGGGTACATGAAGATGATTTCTGGAGTAAATCCTCAAGACAGTCTTCCTGGGCATTAGTAGAGACACCCTGCCAGACATTGGAGTGGGGAGAGCCTCTTTCCCTGAAGTTGTTACCTGATAATAGATAACATTTCCCAAACCCTTAGGTGATCCAGCCTTCAAATCCAATTGGAAACCCCTTCAGGTCCCTCTGGGTGGATAAATGAGAGCTGGAGGTGGAGTAGAAGCGAGCCAGGAAGAGCTGAGCAAGGTGAAGGTCAGTGCTCGCCCCCCTTAGAGCTCTATGCGTACATTTCGGTCCTTTGCCCAGACCTCCCAGCCTACCCTCACCTGGTGACTCCCCAGGGAGTGGGGATGGTGACTAGATAAAGATAACCAGGAGCCCAACCAGATCTTTTTTTTTTTTTTTTTTTGATCCAGTTGCTAAGTGTAGAGTGACTCATAAGAACTTCAGACAAGGATGACGATGGAAACGGAGTCTAGCGGATCAGGGGAGGGGTTGAGGAAAGGAGGGGGACCCTTGAGGTTGGGAGAGAATGGGAAACATGTTTTGTAAGATCTCCAAGATTTTTGGGGGCTGTTGTTAAGGACTTTTTCATAAGACCTGTTATCCTGCTGGGGTTTACATCACTATTTGATCTAAGCCCCAACAGGACGACTACATCTGCTACTAAGCTGTGTTGTAAATGTCCTTTAATTTTTATATTTCATCTGAAGGGAGTTGTTAAAGTGAGTTTACAGGGTGATGGCTCTTTGAATAAAAGCCATCAATACTGCAGCAGAGCTCTGTATGACACTTAATTTTCGCTCTAATAAGCCCTCCTAAAACATTACAAGATTTAGGGGTTTTTTCCTTTTTTCTTTTTCCCTTTAACTTCCCTTCCCTGCTCGCAGTGTTTTCTCCCCTCGCCGTCTCTTACGCGCCTTTCTTGCCTTCCTTAAAGGACATATTTGAAGAGAACATTTCTGCCCAGATGACACCACTTCTCTTTTCACCGCCAGCCAGATGTGCTCTTGACTTCTGAACAGGAGAAATGTTTCTTTGAAGTTTTTCAAAGACTTTGCTTTTATTTAGAATTTTTTTCCCCTTTCTCTCTCCCTCATGTTTAACTGGTTGGGAAGCCCCAGGAGGGGTTTTCGAATGGGCCTCTTTTCTTTTCCTGGGGCATGAAAGGAATGGGCTCAGAGGCACTCTGTTCCCAGAGAGCCTTCTATTTTCTGCCTCCAACGACTCCAAGTATTTTCTGTTGGAGCCGCTGTCCCCAGGAGCAAAAAAAAGAGAGATGGCTCTGGATTTGCCCTGGAAGCACAACTATTAAATGAACAGAATCGTTCTGATGGGAGTGAGGGGCTGGAAAGCGCCCCCACCTCATCCCCAAGCATCTCCCTACCTCCCTAAGGTGGGAGAAGAGAGGTCTTCTCCTTTCTGACCATGCTGTGGTCAGGGTTTCTCAATGGCTGTTGCAACGCACTGAAAGTATGTTAGAACAAAGGCCAGTAAAGAGGATTCAGGGGGCACATCTGAAAAAGACTGATGGGTATCCAAAACCTAGACCAGAAGCCCTCCTAAAGCAGGAAGAGAGCCTTATTCATCTTTATATCCCCCACAGCACCGCAGCCTGGCGTGCTACTCAATACTCAGACTGATTGGTGTTTTCAAAGGAGAACCAGAAAGGAGCTGATGCTTTAGGAAGTGACAGTGACAGAAAGCTGGGAGATCTGTTTGAATAGTAAGTTAGTCTTTCTCATGACATGTTAATACAAAGGACCTAGAATGTGAAGTCCACATGAAAGTTCCAGCTCCACGTTGACCAGCTGTCTCTGCATTCCAGAAAGGTAGCATCCCTACCACTGTGTTCCCAGGGCCCAGAAGAGTGCTGGGTACTCACTGGGCAGGTGGTAAATGTCTGCTGCCTGCCTGCTTGTGCCAGTTTGACATTAGTCATGAGTCTTTTGCCAGGAAGGAGACTTAGGACATTTTGTTTTAGAGAAAAGAATAGCTGGGGGCTCTCAGAAAACCTCTTTCTTACTCCATGAAAATATTTGTATTTTCTTTAAAACCTTGAGATTATTGAGGAGGCTAAATAGGTTTTGATTTGGTAATTTTGTTTTGTTTTTACAACAATATATTGGTTGAAGCCCCAGAGTGCGCAAATCCTGGCTTTTGATTGTCTAATGTGAGGTGTGTTCACTACTGCAGATAACCATAGTCAGGCACTCATTTACTAACTCCTCAACACTACAGCCTAAAGGCAGAACCAGCCAGGCTCAAGTGTGTCATGTCCCGTGCACCTGGAATCAACCAGCACCCTGGGAATAATGGGAAGGGTTACAAAAATGAGTCTCCAGTCCCTTCTATCAATTTGCTTCTATGTTCTTACAGGTAAGTCAGGTTGCTGTCTTCGTTTCTGAATCTGGGTAAAATCTTGAAATTAATCTGAAATTAGCTAAAAAAAAAAAGTGAGGGCTCACCAAATCTTTCAAGTGCTCCCTGACATTTTTCCAGTTTTCTTTCTAGTTGTATCAGGGCATGTGGTTATTTCAAGCCAACTGATTATGAATGATGTTGATAACTTATGGGTCAAGTCAGTTGTAAATCTTTCTGTCTCCTGCATCCCTTTTTTTTTCTCTTCTTTAGCATCCTGGGGGATACATATTTTGAGAGGTGCAGCTAAAAATAACAAAGCCTCTTCTGAACTGGGTCCCTGAGTGACTGGGTGGAGCAGAGTTTCCCACCAAACAGTCTTAGATGTAACAGATGAGTAAAATTTTTGTTATGACAAACACGGGCATTCAAGAGTAATTTGTTATTGAAGTATGGCCCAGCACATCTTATCAAATATACCTTTGACAGTTGGGTCAAGCTATCAAATCAACAAATCTGATAGCTCTTCTGTCTTAATCTTTTGCATCTGTTCCCCCTCCATTTCCGCTGTCAAGATTCCAGTTCACACCTTCCAATTCTCACCCGTGTAATTACAGTCACATTTCATCACTTCCAAGTGCCATTCTGGTTGTCTCCCATGTCATTTGCAGATTCTGCATCCTCAATCATAATTCAATGTCATGTCACTTCTTTGCTTAAACTAGTTCTGAACATGGAAACCAGACCCACAACACTTCTCCATGACAATAACTTAATCCTGTCTTCCCACCTTCTTTCTCAGATCCTCATTCTCAGCCCCAACTGAATTCAAGGCTCCTCAGCCCACAACCCACCACTGCACATCCTCACCCCTAGGCATGGCCACATTTCCCTCCCAGAAGGCTCTACTCTCCTTATCCCCTGTCCCAAGTATCCCTAACCTGCAGAGGCTCCAGGGGCAATCGTCCATGACACTCATCACAGCCCCTCACATAGGAGTGACCTTGCCTGTACGTGAACCCCCTGTCCCTGATCCTTTCTTGTAGCAGTTCACACCTTCTGCAGAGCATTTCTGGCGTTTCACTGAGGAACCCTGTAATTATACCACTCTCATCTAATTCACAGAACTAGCCCAGTGCTTACACATATTGGCTTAATAAATTTCTACTGAAAGAATACATAATAAAGAATGAGCCAATATCTCAGAGACCTAGTAGAGCTGAAGTTTGTTATTCTATTGTGTGTCTTATCTTACTGAGTACTTAAAACTCATATGCTGAGAATGTGTCTGTGCAACTCTACTCCCAAGGTGTCTGTGCAACTCTAGCTCCTGAAGTTCTGATTGTAGGGCTCTAGAGTGGGTCTGGGAATCCGCGCTTTAATAAGAACACAAGGAAGTTTTGGTGCAAGATATCTGCAGGCCACATTTTGGGAAACACTGAGGTAAATGAATGTGTGATTGTGTGTTTGTGACTGCTCTCAGTATATAAGTGAAATGCATTGAATTTGGTCGCTGGCGCACAATCCTTTCCAGGGATGGCAGATACGTTTTATCTCACTTGTCAACACCAATACATTGGAAGGGGCTGACCAGAGGGACTGTTTTAAGTAGGTCTCCGGGGCCACATCTGGACGGCCCAGGAAAGAGTCTTGTGATTGATTGATGATGTCTGCCACGGGACTGGGAGGGGAGTGTGACGGCCTGTGTGCCAGGTGCCTGCCATCACTGCTGGCCCTTGTTCTGCAGACACAGAACCAGTACTTGGAGATGAAGATCAAAGGATCATCTGAAACTTAGTCCAGGCTGCAACCAGAACCTGAGGAAAGGTGACTTTGTAGCAAGAGAAATAAAATCAAGATGTGTCGTAAAAGGCATGGCTTTTAAAACGTTGCAGCGTTGCCCTAGTGAGCGTTTGCTGTTCACATCCACAGCCTCCATTTTCCCCTTGATTTTCCTCTTAGGAATTGACTCCTCTTCCGTTCTTTTCCATTCTCATTCCATGTGGGTGGCAATGACCACACCCCTAATTCCAGGGTAGGCCCCTTAGCCTGCTTAGGTCAGGGAGTGTATCCCATCTCCCCAGCACCAGGAAGAAAAAGAGAGAGATTCCCAGGACTGGTGGGGGCTCTCCCTGCCCCTTGAGGAGAGGCACAAGGCTGTGGAGCCTGACCAGCTACGGTAATTCTGTCACCACAAGACGAGAAACTGCAGCTGCTGAGGGGCCTCTCTGAGCAGTCTGGGGATGACATCAACACCACAAAAAGTGAACTAGCCAGATGGAGAGAAGCCAGGTCCCAGGACATCATGAGCCACTGAATCAAGTGTGACCCAGCATATCTCCTACAGCTAGAATCTTCGGTTACCTGAACCAATAGTTTCTTCCTGTCTCACTAATTATTTTAGTCATTTGCCTAAAACAAGTCCTATCTGTGAGTTCTGTGAAGAGCAAAACAGATGCAGGGGCATTTGATCTCAGGACATGCCACAAGTCACAATGGCTCCGACTCTAGGCCAACGGGGAATGTGTGTGTGCCCTAACCATGGCACATTCCTTAGATTTGTGCCTCTGCCGCCCTTATCCTCTGGTGAAGCTTCCCCCTTGGGAGGGAGGGAAGCAGAAAGGAATCCACCTCACACAGTAGTTGGCTCTAGGCCACTAACCTTGAGCTCAGCCTTCAGCATCTGGACCTCACGGGGCGCCGGGCAGTGACGCCTGAGCTTTAATTAGCTTCCCTGGTAAAGGTCTTTGAAGGTGAAAATTGCTGAACATCAGTATTTTGGTTCTTTTTGAACTTAGGAGCATGTTATTACACATATAAAATAAAAAATCAATAACTTCTGAATTATCTTGAGTGGGAGTGGTTGGTTGATGCTTCAGCATCTAGATACACAATTACTTTCATGTGACTGAATTTATATCTATGTATTTTAACAGGCCCTATAATAATGCTTTCATAATTAAAATAGTTTATTCGTCACCTATTTTCTACAGTCCCAGCTAAGAAAGAATTTATTTCTACCCAACCCTTCACTTGTCAGTCAAATCACATTGCAGAAAGCGCTCTGAATGGAGAAACCACCCTGAGCATGAGGACACAGCCTTCTGTTGGGGGTTGGTTTTTCCTCCTTATTCTCCCCTCCATTGGTTATCATTCCTTTTCTAGAGTAAAGGTGAAATTGATGAGAATTAAGACTGTCTGCAAGCTGGAAAAGCAACTGCCTAAAATAATGACATTCAAATAGATCACTTAGTGTCATGTAAATGTCAAGCAGGGGGTCATTTTTCAAAATATCACCTTTGTTCAACTGGGTCAAATACATGCAGACACACTGTGTCCAGCTTTGGTGGACTGAGCCCCTCCCTCTTACATGCTGTTCTCATCCAGACTCCTCTGCTCTGTGGTGTGTGTGTGTGTGTGTGTGTGTGTGTGTGTGTGAGAGAGAGAGAGAGAGAGAGAGACAGACAGACAGACAGACAGACAGAGAAAAGAGACAGAGTGTGATGCGGGATGGAGTCAGTCAAAAAGGAAGCCATTCACATTATCTTCTTCAAATCATTCCATTAACTTCTTCCCTATGGGAAAGAGAAATTTTTGTCAATATTAAGAAAAAATAAATAAATGAGCCCTAAACACAAAGCAATTTCCATTTTCCCTCTAAGAATCTGGTCCTTAGTTCTTTATGCCACCCTCTTCCTTTTTTCTCTCCCCACCAAAATCATTCCATCTGGTTTCCTATCTCATGAAGTATCATCGATTCACTTGAAATGGAAGTGGGTTGTAAATTAACGTGTGCATCATTGTCTCCCATCGGATGGTTGAGGCTGGCAAGCCACAGCTTTTAGGATGTTAAATATTTATAGTTATCATTTCAACCAAAATATGGACTTGCACAAAGAAAAACACAATGCAGATCATGATGAAGAAGTTTGCGTCATTTATTGTGTCTTTGGAGAAATACTAACACGCAGGGTGCATGCAGATGTATGCCTTGGATATAAGCTGAAAAATACTCCCAGAAGAGAAATGAAGAACTGTGCAACAAACGACTCAAAAGGACGAGCCAGTCCCCCAGGAGAGCGTTTGCCACATCCCCACGCTGGGAAGCGTGTGGCTTATCTAGATGACCTGACTCCCACGCTTCACTCTGGCTGACTTCTGCAAGCTCTCAGCCAGCCTCCCATCATCCCAGGGAAAAATCTGCCCATCAAGCATTTTTCTAAGAGTCATGGCTATGGATCATTATTGCAAATAGTAATTGTTTTGTCTTTTTAACATTACTGCTGGAATTTTAAATATCTGAGTTTGAATATCAGAGATTCATCGTTAACTAAAAATCTCTTAGCGATTGTAGATTTGTGAAAGCTTGGAAATATTCCTGAACATGGAAGAATGCCCTAAAGGATGAAATTGAATTCTCTTTTGGACTTCATAACGATGAGGAACTACATTTACCTACCAAGAAATATAGGTAACATTCTATTTTCATGGTAAAAAAAAATGGTAGGAACCAAATCACAGTGACAATTAGGTTGCAACTAAATGGTAGGTGAGTTTTTTTGTTTGTTTGTTTGTTTTTGTAGTGCTGGGGATTGAACCCAGGGCCTTGTGCATGTGAGGCAAACATTCTACCAAGTGAACTATATCCCCCACCCCGTGTTTTTTAATCTGTACAAATGAATAAGTGCTCAATGATATCCCTGAAACATCAGTGGGTTCCAGGAGGAATGGTACTATATATGTTCACTGCCTCAAACTCTTAAGACAGTTTCCGCCTGAAAAAGACATCAAAACTTCGGAGCCAGGGTCAAATAATTTCTTATATCCCCATCTTAATCTTAAAAGAAAATTTAAGTTGACTTACAAATAAATAAGATTAAATAACTCTTACATAAATTTTGAAATTGAGAGCAAAGGGATGATAGTATCAAAAAACTAGGATGAAATAAAAAGGCAGGTTTTTTCCACTAAATGCCTGTCACTTGTGTAAATAGGGACTGGAAACTGGGAATTGGATCATTATCATATTTCATTGATTCTAAGATGCTGTTTTTCCAGCATTTAAACATCCCTGATAATTGAGTCTGATGACAATGGTAGGGTGCTGCAGTTGGCAGCATTCTTCTTTCGTCATGGTATGTCAATTGATGGAACATCTTAGAACGTGAGCAATTTTGGTTTGATTTAATATTGCATTAAATCAAAAGGACATGTTTTAGTTGTCATGGTATTTTTCAAATAAGCTCCCTTCTTTTCTTCTCACAAAAACTATGGAATGGAAAGACTTCCGAGACATGCAGGTAAGACCCTAAAGACCCCCAGCTATTACTGGCAGAGTCCAACTTAGAAGTTCCAGATCAGAAGCATAAATAACCAGAGCTGCCTAGTTACCCTCAAATAAGGTTATTTTCACCACTACACACACACACACACACACACACACACACACACACACACACACACAATGATGTTAGGGAAGGGAAGAGAAAGAATAATTGAAAATACCATCTTTAGACCTCAGAAAGACCAGATGAGAATTTGGGGCATGTTTCCTCCACCAGCCCTGAATCTCATTGCACTCTTTTGTAGTACCTTGGTTAAACTCCAGGACAAGAAATGAAATCAGTGGATCTCAGTCTGTGTTCTACATTGCTACTTGACTCAGCTCTTTACTACTGACTGTGTATCCTGCGGATAGAAGATTCCAGAAGCCACTGCCAAACCCACAGAGTCCATAGGATAAAACACACTGGCTCCCCCTCACCTTCAACATAGAGTCTAATCCCTCAGCCTTTATGATCTGGACCTGACCTCCCTTTCCCATCTTACCTCCAACCACTTGCCTATCCCATGCCATAGTCAACTATTGATTGTTTCCAAGTACATGTCTAGCTTTCAGTTACCCTGTCAAAAAAATTTTTTTTCATTACTTTTATTTTGCATGCTCACCTGTCAATCCATAGCCTCACTAACCATACAACTTTCTCCATCAGAAGTAAGTTGTTAGCTAGGTGCAGTGACATGCCTATAATCCCAGAGGCTTGGGAAGGCTGAGGCAAGAGGATCACGAGTTCAAAACCAGTCTCAGCAGCTTAGCAAGGCCCCAAGCAACTCAGTGAGACCCTGTCTCTAAATATAATATAAAAGGGGTGGGGGCTGGGGATGTTGCTTGGTGGTTAAGTGCTTCAATTCCTGGTACCAAAAAAAAAGCTGTTATTTAAGCTCTGACCACCCCACTCCCAACATTCGCTCCTATATTTCTTTTATGAATATAAATTTGTTCCACAATACTAGGGTAAAGTAATATTACATTTAATTTTTCCCATAAACAAAACTATGCTAATGACCACTGAGTATTGTGCCTCTGAACAAGGAGGCCCTGGAAGAGTGGGCACAGAGGTTGAGGGAAAGGAGTCCTGGAACCAGCATAACAAGATCCAAATGCTGTCTCTGCTACTTACCGATTGTTATGATTTGAACCTGAGGTGTCCCCAAGAGCTCCTGTGTTAATACAGGAATACTCAGAAGTTACATTATTCAGTTATCAGAGTTGTAACCTAATCAGTCCATCCTAGTTTGAATGGACTAACTGGGTGGTAACTATAGGTAGGTGGGTCACTGGGGGCATACTGTGGAAGGGTTCATCCTCCATGAAGCCCCGTCTTCCCTCCCTCTTTCTCACTCTCCTTCTCTCCTTCTCTTTATCTGCTTCCTGGCCACCATGAATAGAGCAGCACTCCACCACCATGCCCTTCCACCATGATGTCTTACTTCATCTTTGGCCCAGAGCAAAAGTCAGCCAACCACGGACTAAACCTCTGAAATTCGGAGACAAAATAAATTATTCTTCCTCTAAGTTGATCCTGTTTGGTATTTTGGTCCAGTGACAAATACACCAATAAGAACTTGGACAAAGGACTTTTTTCTGCCTCAGTATTAAGATCTATAGGAAGGGGATGATTGATTGTAGGACTTGTCTCAGAGGGATTTTGTAGAGATTCATTAAAATAACATGCAAAAGGAACTTAGCATAGTGCCAGGCATACAGTAAAGCACAATCAATGTCATTTATTTTTATAATTGGGCTTTCCCCCTGCTCTATACGGGGTCCTACAGGAGTCTTGGGACCTACATAGTACTAAGGAAATAAGAGATGGGCCCAGTCTTTCATCTTTAGTGGTCTTTACCCCTACCTTGATCCTTTCTGCTTTGGAGCCACAATTGATTAGTAGTCCTCTGCCACAAGCTGGATGGGCTCAAGAGGTGTATCCCACGGGGTTCAGTACAGGTACAGTCCATTCCCCACCACAGGCTCCCAATCACAGAAGCCTAGTCATCAATCCAGATACCACCAAAGCCATCTTTTCAGAAGCCTTGCCATCTGATCCTCAGACCAGTCAGCCCTAGTTCACCGCCCCCTCTTGCCAACCCTAACACTTTCTGCCTAAACATCAGCCATTTCCCTGTTCAACCTAAGTCTCTAATGATTCTATGTGGGGATGACACCATAGTTAAAAGTTCCAGGAGTTGTGGAGGAAATTGTGAGTAAAGATCACCTGTCTTTGCCTACTACTGCAGCAAAAATGAATCTCATTTGACTATCCTGGCACATATATGTCCCATTTGGACTAACATGCTTCTCTCTGCTACTAGAAGATAACCCCCTTGTGGGTCATATCTATCAGATGCATGCCAGCTTTACCTCTGGGATATAGACAGACTCTTTGTTCTATTATTTGCAACAGAGATTATGTGGTGTGGCCTGGGTACTCTACTTTCCTTTTCCCCATGGCCACCCCCAACCCAAGATACTGGTGATAGAAAACTGCCAAATACATTCAGCCAGTGGCCAAAACCAGGCCAGTTTACTGGTCCCTCAAACCAACCTAAATCCGAGGAGCACGGCCTGCCGTCAGTCCCCCACCCTTTCCTTACTTCAACTTAATGAGCAAATAAGGAAAGAAAATTAAAGCTAAAAAAATTAAACAGCTTTAGCTAAGATCAATAGAATTCTATAAAGCTCTGGGCTGTGGTATTGAGTGAGTGCAGAGTAATCCCCTGCATATTGCATGTTAAGTTAACTTGTAAGAGAAATATGCTCCTTCTCGGCCTCGTACCTTCTCCTCCATTGTGAATGAGGAAGCAGGGAACACAAATTAAAATAATGTTGATTTAGTTTTTCAAGGGACTGCCCAGGAGCATTTTCTGCATGGCCAACCGAAAACTCCAGCCCAAACTACAGAACGCTTCTCTCTGTACAATACAAAGAGAATATTTGATCCCCAGAGCTCTGCCCACTGGTGGATTTTTATTTTGTTTTTTGGGTTTTGTTTCTTTTATGCTTGCCTTTTGGATTTCAAAATTTTAAATGCCAACTTGAAAATTCCTTTTTCAGCAAAAGGTCTCTGCTGTACTACAGCAGAATCTGGGGAATCATTAGTTCTAACCCCTGGCAGTATGTGATCCAGGCACACAGCACAAGGGAGGCTGGTGAGGAGAGTCTGCTACATGTGAGCTGGTGTAGTGTGGGTCACTGTGTCTTTCCTTGGCTTGGGTTCCCCTCGGTGATGACACCAGGTCATCAGTTTTGCTCCTGACAATTAAACCACCTCCTTGATTCCTGCAGACTCCACATTTAAATTCCAATTGAGGCATGCATTCATCAGAAGCCATACATGCCCAAGGGATCAGTCTTTGTGAAACAGGCAGCCAAGGACACAGTGAAAAGCAACCAGGGCTTAAAGTAGGGGTGGTGCGTTCAGGCACTCCCATGTTCAAACCTCAATACCACCACTAACAAGCTACGCAATCTCAATGAAGTCAACCTCTGATATCTCAGTTTCTCATCTTTACAATAGGAATTATAATGCCTCTTTTGCAGAATGGCATTGAAGGTTAAACGAAGTAAGACATGTATGAGAAGAATGTCTGGCATAGAGCAAATGCTCAGTGAATGTTGGCTTCCTTCTGAAGGGATGACCCTATGAACTTGGAAATGGGACTGCTGACTAAATTCTGAGTTTTTTTATGACTCTTCAGCACTTGAAAAAAAAAATAACTGAGTCACTGAATTAATAAATGACCAGAATGATAGAGCTAATCCCTTTTTTGCCATTTTATTACTTTTTTCATATTACAAAGTTAATTCCCATTCCATCTAAGAGTACTCTAAAAATAACATAGATAATCAAATGAGGAAATAAAAATCATCCAGGACCTCCCCAACTAAAAATAACTACCATTATTATTTTGGTATATAGTTTTCTGGGTATTTGTCAACATGTCTATAGAGAGATAAATATTCATTAAAGCAAAATGGAACAATCCTGAAGCACTTTTTATGTGACCTGTTTTGCTTACTAGATTATGACCATCTTTCCATGTCATTCAAGGTCTTTCTACTATGTGAGTTTTTAACAGCTAGATAACCATTGCTTTGATTCAATGTATCCTAATTTACTTAAAAGGATTCCTTCTTGGATATTCAGACTCTTTTAAATGTGTCCTCGTTATGAATGACTCTATAGAATCTATCTATGACAGATCTGAAAACTCTCTAAAACTAAATTCCTACAAGTGGAATTTTCAGGTTCAAGAACATGGGAAAGTCTAAGGTCTGCTAGCAAGAGGGATGAAAATCGTGACATTATGCAAACAAACCTCACACACAGTGTTCACAGGGACCTGACTGCCCTTTCAGAGCAATTGGGGCCCTGGTCTCTGACCAGGCTAAGATTGAGCACTAGGGATGACCTTGGCAGTGGCCAGGGCTGGCCACTCCAAAAGGGAAAAGAGTGTAGTGGAGAATTCAGCCAGATGCTATCACCTGTGTCTGTTGGACCCCAGGCATGGTGAAGCTCTGAGAACTCTAAAACAAGGAGTATGATCTTTTCCCATTTACTTGGGGGCAGGAGGTGCATTGTAGGGATCTAATGAAAGGATATCTGTGAAAATACTTTGCAAACAGCAAATGAAGTTGGGGAGGGGCCGCTCTAGGGGCAGCTCAAGGAAATCGAGCAGTTATTCCAAACCTCCAGAGACAATCTTCTCAGTGTGTGGCTTTGAGCTTTTGTTTGAAATGATGAGAATTCCCAGAACATTAGACACACCCTCGGTCAAATGTAAGTACAGAACACACCCAAGCCAAGGGTGCTGGGAATCCTGGCCCCTCTCTCTTCAGGGTTATTCACCCTGGTCTGCCTTCTTTCCTTCCTTCCTTCCTTCCACCTGTGCAATCAATTGTCTGTGAAGAAGGTAAATTATAAACACCACACTGCCGGCCCCCAAAGCAATGACCTGGAACCTTCTCCCATCCCACCCAATGGCTTCTGATAGAAAGGAACATTCACAGGCAAACTTGCCAACTGATTCAAGTCTTTTAGGCCATTGGGGATATTTCGTGATATCAAACAATTTTGTTCTGCTGAGGTCTTGGGGGGAGATGGCCAAGGCTGGGATGTCCTTCCTGCAGCCTGGGTACTTGTCTGGTCCATTGTTTGCTACAATCGCTCCTCCAGGGTGTGTTCTTGCTGGGATGGGATGGGGCTGGGAGGAGTGGCAGAACCCAAGACCAGCCACAGAAAAGTGAGCCTTCTCTCTCCTGCTCCGACAGAGCAAAAAGCTCTGATTTGGACCCTAGTGCAATTTGTTTGGCTCTGAAGAATCCTGCTTTGCCAATGCTAGAAGGCTCCAACTGCAGCGAGGGCATAGGTGGGCTCGAGATTGTGAAAATTCACTCCTCTTTAGCAGGGAGAGAACATTTCCAGAGTGTTAAGGATGGGGCTAAATTTGGGGTTTGCAAAGGTGCGAGATGCAGCCTTCTCCCCAAGGAACTGTTAAGTGCCTCTACCTGTGGTCAGAGAAGGCTGGGCCTCCACTTTGCCTCTTGCCATGTGTGGCACCTGGGGCAAGTGAGGCAACTGGTTAAGGCTCCATAAAATGGGAACACAGCAATTTACCACTGAGAGATATTGCAAAGATAAAATAAGATGTTATCAGTATAACTGAAAATACTGCAGCGAGCGACAGCCTTATTCAGCTCAGCCACGTCTTCCTTCCCACCCACTTTGCACCCACCCCTACCTGGTATCTTGCTGGTCACTTCTAGACACGAAGAGAGTCTCACTCTCAGAAATTGATAAAAGTCTAAATGATTCTACCATTAAAACTTCAATTTCTCATCAAATCCAAAGGCTCTCAATTTCCCCAGCTTGGAAAGTAAGAGCCTTTGGATTTGATCTAAGCCAGACTGGGTCACCCATGCAGAAGGAGTGAGGGAGCCCTCCAGAGCTCCTTTATAAGGACACTAATTCCATTGTGAGAGCTCCACCCTCATGGCCAAAGCATCTCTCAAAGGCCTAGGCCAATCTAATGCCATGTCACCAGGATGAGGTTTCAACTTATGGATTTGATGGGGGCACAAACATTCAATCTATAGCAAGACCCAGAATGGTCTGTTGATTTAGATGATGCTGCCAAGCTCTGCGTGAGGATTCTCTGTGTGGCAGCTGTTCAAACCCTGGCTCTGTCCCCCATGGGAACTTGAGTGTCTACTTTCACCCCCCTGTGAGGCTGGCATTGCGCGGGAAAGGTGGTCCTCCGAGCCAGGCTTGCTAGGAAGGCCCTACTCTTGAGACTTCAACAGTGTCCTCTTAGCTGGCAGAGAATTTAGTGTCCTTACCCTCAGCCCTGGGTGTGTGCACCAAGCCCAGCTCAGCCTGTCTCTTCATTCTGACAGTCTTTCCCAAGTCTTGGTGTCTCCTTGTGCCAAGGGAGATAAGTTTCCCAAGAATTCTCTCATCATGTCCACTCCCATGTGGCCCAAGAAGGGTCAAGATAATTCCAAAACTCAATCATTCAGCTGGGGGGATTAATGAGTGCTATGTCAATTTCCCTTGGTATACAAACTCAAACTTGGGGTTTCCCCAATAGGAAATGTACAAGGCAGCTAATTCTCTTGAAAGAACTCTTCACTTACCCTACTGATGCTGATGATAGCTGACACAGGCCTTTACTATGTGCTGGGCCCTGTCCTAAGGATTCCATGTGTAACTCATTCAACCCTCACAGCATCTCTAAGAGATGGATGCTACATCACTCCTATTTCACAGATAAGTAAATGGAAGTACTGAGGTTAAGTGACTTGGCCAAGGTCTCACAACTAGCAAGTAGCAGAGTGAGAATTTGAACTAAGGCTGTCTGGCTCTAGCTTCTGGACCCTGCTCACAAATCCCTAGTGCCTCTCTGCCTTTCTCTTAGAAGTGAATAATGGACTAAACTTTCAGGAAAAATTTTAGTCTTCTCTTAGCATGTGCTTCCAGTGTGTCTAGCACCATTCATTAGAATGTAGGGGTATATTTATTGCTCATTGCTCTCAGCTTTCGGTCAACCAAAATTCCATAGACAATAGTCAAAGTCCCACTTAATATATTGTTACATATATAAATCTCTTAGAGCTTTGCCAACCATTCATCAGCAATAAATGGAAGCTTCAAGGCTAGGGAACCCATGGTTTAGGAGGGAGAGAAATGACCAGAAAATCGACCATCATAATGCAGTGTAGATGCTGTGGTGCTTGATTTATGTCATGAATTCCACAAACATTTATTGGACACCTATTATGGGCTGTTAGGGTTGAGGATGTAGTGATCAAATTGTACAAGGTCAAAGTCCCTGCCCTGTGGGAAGTCCCTGCAATTGGATGGAAAAGCATCTTCTAGAAAGAAAGAATTTCTATTATTCTTTGCTGCATAACAAACTAACAAACTATTCCAAACTTAGAGGCCTAAGATGACAACCACCATTTATTTGCTTAATAATTCTGCAACATGAACGGGGCTCAGAAGGGACGCTCCACTTTGTTTTGCAGGTTTACACAGTGGTCTCTTAGGCAGCTGCATTCAGCTGAGGACTCAGCTGGGAAAATGTCCAGAAAGGAGTCACCCACAGTCTGGCAAGTGGTGCCAGCTGAGTGCTGGTGTGGACTGATCTTCCTCCACATGGCTTCTCTTCTTCCAATGTACTGGCTTCCAAATGGAGGTCCCAAGAGGACAAGCCCCATGGTGTGAGCACTCACCAAGTCCCGCCAGCATTATACTTGATAATGTCTCATTAGCCAAGCAAGTCTGAGCCCAAGGTCCAAGACTACGTGGAAGGGGACCGCACCAAGGGAAGCATGGGGCAGGGAAGCATCGAAGGCCACCAGGGAAACAGTCTGCCACAGAACATTCCCCAGGATGTCGTACACACTGACTGCTCATCCAGGCTGACTTGACCAGTTTTGTCCTTGGTATCCAGAATCTCTTTAGAAGCTCCAACCCAGCACATGGCTGTGAGACTGAAGCTCCAAACCAAGAGAAAGGGAAGGGCCCCCTTTAACCAATTCGTAAATTGACCTTCTGTATTGTCACACATGGGGTATCAATTTCAAGAGACAACAGGCAGTTCTCCCTACTCAACAGGCAGTTCTGCCATCTCTCCATTAGAGTTTCATTCTTTGGAAGGGATCAATTACTATGTGACCAGAACAGAGCTTAGCTAACCTGAATCAGGGGCCTAATGTGTGATTTGGTGTAAACCACACAGTTATAACAGGGTGTGGCCAAACCCTTGCTGGCCTGGAGGAGATCTTGAAGGCAGTACATAGGAGTTCATTAAATGGGCTGGAGCAAAATATCAAGGCTGTTATGAAAGTAAATCCTCCAGGGAGGGCAGGAAGAGGAGCTGGCTGAGCCTTGGGAATTGGCTAATGTAGATCATAGGTGGGTTGATTGCCTGGGGACAGAGAATGAGAGAGAGCCCCCCTCAAACCCAGCCTCCCTCTCCCACTCTCCCCCACCAACATGTGCTCTTAATCCCAAATATCTCCTTTATCTTTGGTCAACTAGTTCTTTCATTCCACAAAGGAGGTCAGCTTTGGAAACCAAAAAGCCAGGATGAATTTCCCTTTTTATTATTACATTATTTCTTGGTGGCAATGAATACAGAACAATTTGCCTAATTGAAGGGAGCAAAGGGCCAGAGAAATTACAGCGTGGGGGCTGGGGGACTGTGGACATTTCCAAAAATTCTTATCCCATCATGTAAGTATGCAAAACCTAATCAAGCAGTAAAACACACTGGTCTCATTCCCTTGGGTAGGTTCAACCATGATTAACAATCCCTTGTATTGTCCTGGTACATTTGAGAATCTCTCCAGGTATTTTTATAGAGAGTGGGCTGAGTAGGAACTACCTGATTCTTGCAGTCGAGATTCTGGCATTGAGACTGGGAAAAATGAGGTAAGTAACTCCCCTCACAAACAGACTTTATTGGCAACTGTGGCTTTTGCAGAAGGATAGGAAGTGACACCATCAGAATGGCATTTGGGGAAGGTTAATCTGGCAGCAACATATAGGCTAGTTTGGAGGTGAGAGATCTAATAATAATACCCTCCAATTATAGTAGCATTGGGGTGAGCCCCTACTGGGAACTTGGTGTAGACACTTCCATTCTCTCCCCACATACCTGTGGAGTAAACTATTGTTTTTCATACTGTGTAGATAAGGAAATTGAAGTCTAAGAGATCCAGACATTTGCCCAAAGGTCAAACTGCAAATAAGTAGTAGACTCAAGATCAAATTCAGATCCATCTGACTCTAAATCCCCTGCTTCTCTCTGTTCAGAGGCTATTACAATTGCACAGATAAGAGATAATGAAAACCAGAACCAGGGCGTGGAGGCAAATACAATAAAGAAAACAGTAGATAGAAGGTCTGTGTCAGGGGAGGAAGCAAGAAAACTTAGTGCAGATCTGAATTTGGAGCAGACCTAGCTGAGGTGCTTCCAAGTCCCTCCTGCCTGGGCCATAGTAGGTAACAAACTGGATTCATCCTTGAGCTTCCAAAGGAACAATAATGGAAGGCACTGCTCCAAGGAGATAGGTAGACAGGCTAGAGGAAGCACAATTCAGTCCGTTTTACTTGATTTTTTGTTTTGCTTCTGAAAACTCACACATTTAACAGATCAAGAACAAAGAATATTTATTCATTTATTTAAACCCATCTCTTCATTTGTATATTCCTCCATGTAAGAAATCAGGGCAGAGAGCCAGATGTGGTGGGGCATGCCTATAATTCCAGCAACTGGGGAGGCTAAGGCAGGAGGATCCCACATTTGGGATCTAGCCTCAGCAACTTACCAAAATCCTAAGCGACTTAGCAAGACCCTTTCTCAAAATAAAAAAAAAAATAAATAAAAATAAAAAGGGCTGAAGATGTAGTTCAGTGGTAAAGCATCCCTGAATTCAATCCCAGGTATGTATAAATAAATAAATAAATAAATAAATAAGAAATGGAGGGGGGGGGGCAGAAAGAGAGACTAGGGAATCCTGGAAAAATTATTAAAATTATCAGTTGCTATTTCATACTAATAGTAGCACCTTAAAATAACCTGCTAATCATCTGGAGCAAGGCCCAGCTTGTCCATGTCCTCTGAGTTCTATCACTTAGCATAGAGCCCTGCACGTAGTAGACATTTAATGTGTGCTTTGAGATAATCATATTGACATTGTCATTCAAGAAACTTTGACTGCCTGGGTCCAGACTTGGGACCCATGTATGGGTTGTGGGTCCTTAAACAAGTCACTTAAAAATCTTCATGCCTCTGTTTATTCACCTAAAGGGCAGGGATAATAATGGGATTTACTTCACTGGGTTGAGTGTAAGATCAAAGCATTCTATACAAAGGACCCAAACAGGTGGGCTCCAAAAGTGCTAGCTAATTATCATTATTAACAGCAACTGATTCCCATTAGGAAATGCTACCTTGTTTCAGCCCCAGGCTCTCAGGTTTGGTGGACAGGGACATATGGGTTAGTTATTAGACACAGGCTTTGCCAGATAGAATCCTGATCTTGATTTGAACAATTATGCCCCAAATTCTCTGAGCCTACCTTTCCCCCTTCGTTTTAGCATTCCCTGCTATGATGCTGTTTGGCTTTGTGCCTAGACTCAGTGGTTGGTGCCTTTAGCCTATCACTATGAAGATATCTCCATTTTAGCAGGCATCTCCTTCCTCCTGGGAGACCCTCACTGACTTCTGCTTGACCCTCCTAAGCTGTGTTAAGAAATGTCACTTTGGTTTCTGTTTCCAACTACTCTGGCCATAGATGCTTCAGGAGGAATCCTCAGATTCCCCAGGAAGGGGAGAAAGGCTGTGGTTTGGTAGCTCTGACATCTTCAGGAGGTCCTGGGAGCACCTACCCTCTCCTGCATCCCCGGGGGCCCCTGCTCGTTTCTAATGCAAACCTAATCTTCCCCTGCAAACCAACACATTTGTCCAGCTTTCCTGAAAGGAATTTTCTTCCAAGATCCTGTCCTCTGTGGGCTTTACTGGACCTACCTCTGCAGTGAGGAGGAACTTTCATTTCTCTCTGACCACTGACCCACCAGCCTTCCTCCACGATTACTCCTTTAGAACTGCCTTCCTACAGTTGACTTGACTACCTATTTTGGAGAAAGATATAGTCACACTGTACAAAATGTTTCATCCTCTTAACCCTCTGCCTACTGAGTCCTTCCTACCCCCCTTCCACTAGTCACCCTCATACTCTTCCCTATAATCTAGATGTCTCCTTCCTTCCTTTCTCTTGATCCTGGAGAGAATTCTCTCCTAGGCTCATCTTTGCCCAATCTCATCTGCCTTCCTCATACTTCTCTGCTTCGCTTCCCTCTGATGCAAACGTGCTGCATTTGTGCCCAATATGAAGAGTTTGACCTTGACTCCACGCACCCTAACTCATTACTCATTATTGCCTTTTCAGGTTCAAGCATTTGGATGTTGTAGTTATTTCTTTCTTCTACTCCTTCCCCTTCCACTCTTCCCCTAAACTCTTCTCTCCAAGAGGTTTTTACCTAGTGATTCTATTGAAAATGCTCTCTCAAAGGTCATCCAAAAAAAAAAAAAAAAACCCAAAACACCAAAACTCCAGACCAAATGGCCATTTCCTAATTCCTCGCCTCCCTGAGTTTCCAGAAGCAGGTGCCCCCGCTGAGGGCAGACTCCTCCCTCTGCTTGCCTGGTAATCCTCTCCCCTAGTTCTCAGCCTTTCAATATGTTCTTTGTCTATGTTCTTCTTGGGCTCATTCCAAGGCCTAGGACCCTTTTCTTCAGTGACCATGTGTTACAACTCAAGGATCTTCTCTAGGCCATGACACCCTAATCTAGATCTGCCTCCAGGATGTTTCTTCTTGGCATCTGATAACCACATCACACCGAGAGGTTTCAAACTTAATACCTGGGCAACAGCCCAGTCAGCTTTCCCCCCTAACATCTGTATTTGTCTCAGTGGAGTAACTGTGGCTTGCAATGCAGATTCACCAGTGCCCCAAGCCCTATCTCCAGTTCCCAGGGCCGTGCTGTAATATTTATGGAACTGTCCCCTGAGGTTTTCCTTCCCTTCCCCTCTGTCATCACCGCCATCCCTTCAGGGCCTCACATCTATCCCTACATGACCACACTCTGACCCAAGTGTGTTCCACTTAGACATAAATTCAGTGTTGGGTGGCTATTTAAATGATTTCAGACATTTCAGTCTCATTTCACCAAGATTGTCAACACTTGGGGGGCAGAAACAGAATCATCTTCAGTCATGCTAACAGGGTGCCAGGTCAATGGGCTCTCCACAGATATTTTGTAAATGTCCACACGAATGACTTGGCATTAGCTGGGGCCTGGACACGCCTCCCACAGAGATTTTTTTTCCTCATGGAAAAAAATCGTCATGGCTGGTCTGTCCCTTCCATACCAAGCAGCCTGTCCCCAATGGCTCTGCCACTTCACAGACAACTTTCAAGCTCACTCTGACCACACCTTTGCCTAGTCTTTATGCTCCTGGTGTCTCTTAGCACTATCTCACTACTCCTGCTAAACATTTTCTGATGTAAACTACAGTCCTTTACTTAGATGCAAGGACTCTCTAAAGACAGGGGCTATGCCAATTTTGCCAGCCCTCAGTGGAGAAGCGTGCGTTAAGACTGGTGATCATCTCCAGCGAGCCAACACTTACACGTCCAGATTCCCCCAGTGATCCCCAAGTTCTCAATGCTGAATAAAAAATAGTTTGTCTTTTTCTGGCTTTTTTGAAATAGAAAAACATACTTTCATAGGGATAAAATGGAAAGTTCAAAAGTTCTTAGCTTTGCTGCCATTAGCTAAAAAGAAAAAAAAAGATTAAAGAATAATATGCCTGTGAGTCCCAGGAAGTGATTAAGCAGTTACACTCCTTGCCCTCGGGAGGTCATGACCTTAAAGACCTCAGCAGCTCCCGTTAATGGTACATATTGACTATGCCTGTTTTCGAAATCTCTTCCCTTAAGGATGTGGCATGCTGCCCCAAGGCCACCAAGTCCTGTGATGCTCACCCAACAGTGGTGGCCAAGGTTATGACCTCTGGGCTATGCAGAAAGCCTGACACCAGGTTCATGCTTGACCTCACAGTGGGGGACAAATTGGTAGAGATCAAACACTTGCAGAAGGTGAAAACACAGGTGTGACTGACTTCAAAGAAAACCAAGACACCAGGCAAAGGGACTGTCAGGCACAGTCACCTTTAAAAGACTAAGAGAAATCACAAGTACCAGCAAACCAGAAGCAAAGGCCAGAAGACTCCTGCTCCTAGGAAAGGGTTGGCAGATGAGGGGCTGTGGATAAATTACTTGTCCATGAGTCTCAGTTTCCTCATCTAAAAAATATTCATGTCTCAGGCTGTTGGAAGGATGAAATACTGCGGAGCAGAGTTTGCATGCTTATTTAGTGCCAGGCATAGTTCCAAGTATTTACCTCCATTAAAGCATTTAATCCTCTCAACAAACCTCGGAAAGACAGGTATCAGCATCCTCATTTTCCATTGAAAGAAACCAGTAAACAAAAAGCTAAGTGACTTACTGAGGTCACCAGCTAATCACTGGTAATTGATCCACAAAGCCACAAGCAGAGGGAAGCCACTGCTCCAGAAGGTTTGAGTCAAAAGAGGAGAACAGAGTGGAGGGGGTGACAGAGGCAGCACAGGGTGACATGCCTGTGGTCCATTAAGAACCAAAAATTAGGCGAGTATCACGCTGAAGAAGCAAAATCATATTTTGTGCCCTTTTTCCTTTCTTATAATCTGAGAGTGTGCTAAGAGCCACAGCCAAGTAATATGATGCATGGCATTTTTTGGTTGAAAGGTGACGCCAGCAAGCCATTGAGATGATATGATTATGTAAAGATCTGCATTCATATGGATATTAGACTCCTGCTGTCCACCTCGGCCTGCTATGGGACTCCTGGGGAGTTCCCATTGGTTGGGGAAGTGCAGTAGGAGGGAATTCCGGAGGAGGGAATTCCGGAGGAGGGAATTCCGGAGGAGGGACTTCCTGTGTGGGTCCGGGAGAACGGCCGCATGGGTCGGTCGGCTATCTTCCCGGGAGCGTATGGGGCATTGGCGACAGTTTCAAAAATAAAGTTTGTTCCTGCTTGAGTGGCTCGTGATTTTGTGCCCAGCCAGTCTGCGGCAAGAGTGTGTGTCTACGAGTGTGTTATATTTGTGTGTATGTTGATGTGTGTGTATTTGTGTGAGTGCAGGGTTTTTTGATGTTTATTGTGTATGTTTGAGTGTGTTTATGTATGAGCATGTGTGTTGAGGTGTATGTGTGAGCATGAGTATATTTTTGTGAGCTTGTGTTTATGTGTGTATGCTTGTGTGTGTTGGGTGTGTGTATGTTTGTGTGAGCATGTTTTTGTGAGTATGTATGTGAGAGTGTGTGTGTTTGAAGGGAACAAGGAGGTGCAGGGATGAGGAGATCCCCTCTTATCATCTCTGGTCTCTCCATATTCCTGATTCCCTGCTCCTTCGCCTTCAGGCAGCACATGTACAGAAGACCAGAGCCTTTGGGAAAAAAATGTCCTATTTGACCCCTGAATCCTTCATCTCACTACTATCTCACTTATTTTTCTCCAAATTAGCTTTACATGCTCTGTTTTATACTTTGGGGGCTCCAGTTAGATCATCAGGAAGAAAGAGTCAAGTGTTTTATTTTTATTTTTTATTTTTTTTAAAAAACCTTAAATATTGCCAGTGGATGCAGATGCTCCTAATAATCTGCCAAAAGGATCATTTTGACCAAGAAGACTTTGAAGAGTTGTTCAGCACATAGTTGGAGGCAGTAGTCTCTGGTAAAGACCTAAATTTAGTAAGAAAATAGTTGACTTCATCCAATGAGCAAAGAGTTCAGGAAGAGCTTATTAGGTACTAAGATTCTAGGTTGCCAGGATGCTGTCCCATGTCCCCAGGTTTGTGAGCCTAGTGGGAGGACAAACACATGAGGGGGCACAGGTAAGGCAGAGCTAAAATAGGTGTTGGAAAGACCAGAAGGCCAGGATACCAAAGCCTCAACCCCATTAAAGCAGCCCTGGAGCTGAGGGAACACTAGCTGTCATTGCCTGTTTCTGCTTCAGCCCCGCCAGCAGCAATCCCGCCTCACCAGAGACTTCTACAGGACCCACCCTATTCATTGCCTGCATCCCAGGTGCCAGTGCAGAGAGTGGAAGCCAGATGTCAGAACCTTTACCTAAATTTGTCCCCATCCACATGCAGGGAGGGCCCTGATTCCCCTGGTGAACACAAGATGCTTTCAAAGAATTGTTTCTACCAATGACAATTTCAGGAGCTGCTGACTTATCCCCTCAGGCTTTCCCACAAACCCTGCATGCACAACTTCACTAGTACATGATCTCTCTGGTGTGGTGATAGTCAGCTCTGGATCCGTTGGTGAGTTCAGCATGGATGAACCCAAGGTGCATGAGTAGATGGCAGAATCAAGTGCAACCTGGGTGCAGAAAGCAAAGAACTGATAAAATGTGTGCAGAATCTGAGATTGTGTGTAACAGCGGACTGCACCTATGTGAGCCTGCCATTTTTGTCTAGTTTGTATTAGATTTGTCCAGTTTGTGTTGGATTGATCACTACACACACACACACACACACACACACACACACACACACACAGCAAAAGCCCCAATAATAAACGGTCCCTGGGGTTTCCTTTCCAACCAGAGCAACTGTGAGGGTTGGGAGCTCAGGATCATCCCCTCCTCCTCTCAGTGCGCTCTCTGCTGTGCTGGAGAACAAGCCCCAGCAAAGCCTCATTTGGATGGTCTTGCCCCTTCATGATTTCTGTCTTGGGTTAGCTGGTGACACTAAGAGCTGGTAACACCAAAATGCACTGGTAACATAAAAAGGAGTTGTGGTTTGCCTTTTTGTAATTCTTATCCTAAATTGAGCAAAGGAACCCCATGCTGATTGGTAGCACATGTATTGTAGTTGGGACTGGATTCATCACTGCACACACACATAGCCTGAGACCAATAATAGGTGGTCACTGAGGTCTCCCTTCCAACCAGAGCAGCTGGCAGGGTTGGGGGCTCAGGACCATCTCTGGCTTTGTGTAAAGATGATGAGATGAAGAGTCCAGGATCTCTTCCCTCTAAGGGAACTGGAGGTTGGGTGGCATGGTGAGTCTTTTCTATTCTACTTCCTCTCACCTTCTTAAAATATCCCACCCAAGGTCTCCCTCCCATACCAGCACACACATCCGCAGGCTTGAACTCTGCTGGCCCTGGCGGGTGGCATTCCTTAGATGGAGACTTTGATTTGCAAACTGAGGAGGTTGAAAACTTGGGCCCTTTTGGAATAGATCAAAATGGAACTCCCTCGGGAGACAGGGCCAGGCCTAGCTTGGAAGAACTTCCTTCAACAAATGGTACTAGGAGGGGCGGGCTGCCAGGGGCTTGGGTTGATGAGAGAGGAAATATCTTAGGACTCCTGCCCGAAGCTGTCTCTGGTCCTCCCTCTTCTCACTACCCCCACCCTGAAACCAACAGCACTTCATTGCCAACAAAATATGAACCAAGAAAGAGTGTTGGACACACACAGTAATGAAAATCCATGATTCAACTGTGCGTTCATAATTATTTCATAAATAAATGGCTTCTGAAGAGGCGCATCTGTCTCCTGCCACCGAGTGTATGTCTTTCATTAATGTACCCGGACCTGCACAGGGCTGGCCCGAGAGCAGCCCTCACGTCCTCCTCCTCCTCTCCATCACTGTCCACCACTAGGTTTTTGTGGTTCAGAGAGAGCTGCGAGCCCCACACTTCTGCACAAGACTGATGGCTCGTCAATAACATTAGCCAGCATTACGGGCTGCATTGGGGTAAGCAGAATCAATACGGCCAAGTAAAAAGTCTAATAAGTTGACATGGCCATCCTCAGCAGGGCTCACATTATAAGAAATGAGTTTTCTTAAGGAATCAGTGTCGGGGTTGCTTAGGTGCCCCATGCCCAGATGTCCTGACTTAAGATTTATAGCTTTGTGTTTAGTTGGTGGAGCAAGGTTGGCCAGGAAAAGTGAAATGATAACTGGGGTTAACTGCAAAGTAAATGGGAGACTCGGGCCACTCTGCTGACAGCCAGGGAGGTGCAGAGTTGGGGAAACCTTCATGGGACAATCATCATGAAGAGCCAACCACTCCTTGCTCCTGGCAACCCCTGTGCCGTCCCCAAGAAGAGGGCCCTGCTGAATTGAGGGTGGTAACTCCTCATTCAAGGGGGCTTTTTAGCACTCAGGACCTGCCACAATCCTTGTAGAGTGGTTTTACTGATGTTCCTCTTCCTTACTTTCTACCCAGAGTCACCCCAGCTGGAGCCGGAGGCAAGAAGCTACAGATATCTCTCCCTTTTATTAACTCAGCCACTCATCTCTTGTCATTTGCCTGGGAATCTGAGGGAAGCCCTGTTCCATTGTGCAAGGTGGAAGCATTAGCAAAAGCCATGACATAGGCTCAGTGATTCCTGAGACAATACACCAGTGACAGGTTCACCAGAGACTGACCATCTTCCTCTTAAAGGGATAGCCTTTGAGAAAATCCAAGTAGACACTGGAGCATGCTCACCTTGTTTATCCTCCCTGTCATGAGCTCAGACAAGCTTCAACCCTAAGTCTACAAGCATAGGTCAAGGGCTGAGTGAATGGCTGAGTGCAGGCAATTCAGAGAAAAAAGAACTGCCCTCTGTCCCCAGACTGTTGGTACAGAAAAGGTAAGAAACAGGCTAATACAAAAAAAAGGGGGGGGCTATTACATCAAACAGCTGAAAACAGTTAATTCAGTCAATCATATGCAGAACAAATATATTGAGGGCCATCTCTGAGACTGTTCAAGGTACTAGGGCACAGTGGCAACTAAAATAGACCAAGTCAATTAAACAAGTGAACATAAAGTTTCAGGAAAACTTCTCTGCTATGAGGGCAGAGAAGGTGAGGGAGATGGAAGAAAAGCTGCTTTGAATAGGAATAATCATCCCAGGCCTCACCAAGGTGGTAAATTTGAGTAAAACCATGGAAGAAAAGTGCATACATCTTGCAATAGGCATATCCTTGGTGTGTTCTAGGAGTAGCCAGATGGCCAAGGTGGCTGGGCCCAGAGCAGGGAGCCAGGACCTAGAGCTAGTAAGGCCTTTTAGGCAGGGAGTGTGGGTTTCACTGTGTATATGGGAAGAAGACTGAGCATTTGGAGTGGGAGATTGACAGACACATATTGTGTAAGGAACCCTCTGGCTACTTAATAGGGAATAATCCAGAAGAGTGGAAGTGAGAGACAAATTGGGTAATGAATAATGGACTTAGCGTAGAGACAGTGCTAAGAAACAATGGGATCCTGAAACTACTTGGAAGTAGAACTGAAAAGATTTGTCTATGGAACAATGAGGAATGTGAGCAAGAGAATGAGGTTAGTGCTTTGGCTTGAGCAACTGAGTAAACGTGGGCTGCTTTTCTTCAGATGAGGCAGGCTGAACAGGGAAACCAAGAGGTCATTTGCGGGGCATTTTGGGCTGGAATTGCCTGTTGGTACCTCCATGAGGATCACAGGAGGTGCTTCTATGTTCAGGCCTAGGGTTCAGGGAGAGTTCTAGGGTGAAGAGATCAATTTGAAAGTGATCTGCATACAGATGGTGATGACTTTTACTATCATGTGCTTGGATCAGATTTAGGGAGAGGGTAGAGAGCACAGAGAAGAGACAAGGGCCTCTGCTCTGAAGTCCAGCAGCAGAGAGCACAGAGATAGGGAGGGCCCAGGAGAGGAGACTGTGGAGGGTGTTGGATGACACAGTGAGTGTTTGGATGGAGAGCTGTGAGATCACTCAAAAGGGCAACTGATTCCACCTGCAGTTGGATGTAAACCTTGGGGGGCAAGATAATCGTAAGGAGGAATGGTTGTCAGGGCAGATATGGGTGTAGGTGAGGACAGAGAGAATAGCAGGCAGAGACAGCATGGGGAAAATGGCTGGGTCTAAGAAAAGGCAGATAGGCTGGGCCATGAAATAATAGATGGGGTGGGGACAGGGGCTAGAGAAGAGCCAGATCCTGAGTGAACATAATATGATGGAGAGGTGACGACAAGTCACATCCAAACTGTCATCAGGCATTACAGAATGGAGAAACCATAGCATCCCCTGTCCACTCCACAGGCACCTGCAAGATCCCTGAGCTAAAGTGCCTTCTACCACATAGCAAATAATACCCTTATCCCCATTCTCGCCTTTCACTAGAACCACCAAGGAGATACTTAGGTGATTCCATCAAATCTAAGCACTTGAAAGCATAGGGAAAAAATAAATTATCAGTTGTATAAAAAAGTTTGAGTTTCTTTATTTGTCTGTGTTCCCCTCAATAAAACTGAGCCAAAGCCTTTTTTTAAAAAATCAGGTGTGGAGATTCCTGAAGATGGCAGCGAAGGGAGTGCATCACCCCAGTGTGCCGCGTCACTGTGCGGGAGAAAGACGAGGAGAAACAGCTGAAGGCTATCTTGTTGGGAATTTCCAGTGAAATTGAGGTGCTCCAGAATCTAGTGGATGGATTTCCATCACGCGAGGTTCGGCTGCGGGGGCTCGGTCGCGGGCGATTTCTCCTCACAGAGGGTCACATTGCCTGATCTGTGGACCACCCCGCAGCTGGAGTCTGCGGCGCGTGCTGGGAAGCGGCGAGGTGCTGGAGCGGGAGTGCATTGATGCAGATTCTGGGGGCTCCTGCCAGTGGTGCAATGGCCGTGCTTAGTGCTGAGTTCCGGCTTTGAGACAGAGGAGAGAAGCGGTCCAGTTCGATTCTCGACACCGGTCGGACCACGGAGGAGGACAGCAGCCGCCATCTTGGAGAGCTGATGTAATCATCCCTGTTTTCTACTGATCTCAGCTCATTCAGTTACGGAACAGGTGATTTCAGGCTGGTATTTGCCTGCGTCTCGCAGACAGATCGCTCAGGCTCGGGGCTGGAGAACCTGTGGAGAATACTCCTTGGGGCTCGCTCCTGGCAAGGTGTGCGCCGGGCTCTGAGCTGCCAGATTCTGGTTCCCCGGGCTGCTTTGGCCCAGGGCTGGGGAACCCGCGGGGGTCGCTCCTTGGAGCCTGCTCCTAGCGGAGCTTGGCCGGGATCGGAGAGGCCGGGTTCTGGCTCCCGAAGCTGCTTTGGCCCAGGGCTGGGGAACCTGCGGTGTCTGCTTCTCGGTCCGGGTCCTGCTGGGTGCTGTGGGGGCCAGGGGGGCAGAGTGGAGCTGCCGCCTGTGCCCAGAGCAGGCCAAGTGACCCACCGGCATGGCATCACGACACCCCAACTGCAGCTGGGGCCAAAGAGAGTAGCCGCCCACGCCTGGAACAGGACCAGCGACCCGACGGCGCGGTAGCCAAGTCACCCCATTTGGAGTAGGGGCTGTGCAGAGCCGCCGTCTGAGCCTGCAAGGTAGGAAGAACTGCAACCCACTGGCAGGACAGGCCCGGTAGCCTGCCAGCGTGGTGGACAAGTAGCACCGAGGCAGTCACGTCACACTGGTTGGAGTGGGGGTGGAGCAGAGCCGCCGCCCATTTCCGGAAAAGGCCCAGCGACCCGTTGGAGAGGCAGTCAGGTACCCCCACTGGGAGTGGGAGCTGAGCAGAACTGCCGCCCGAGCTCGCAAGGTAGGCAGACCTGCGACCCACCAGTGGAACAGGCCTAGAGGCCTGCCAGCGTGGTAGACACGTCACACCAATTGGAGTAGGGGCCGAGCAGAGCCGCTGCCCACATCCGGATCAGGACCAAAGACCCGAGGGCGTGGTAGTTACATCACCACAATTGGAGTGGGGGCAGAGCAGAGCCGCCACCCGCGCCCGCAGGGTGGGCAGACCTGCCACCGACCAGCATGGTAGACAGATCACCCTAATTAGAGGAGGAGCACAGCCACTACCCGCCCTGCAAGGGAGATTTCCCAACTATACAAGAGCAAACTAAATAAACAGGGGTAAAATTTCAAAAACACAACAGTTTCACCAAGCAGAAAGAAACGCGAGCAGTATGAAAAGACAAGGAAAGAAAGGACCACAAGCAATGCAGGTCAACTCAACTTTAGAAGAGGTAATAGCTGCAACAGATGGAATGTCAGATAAAGAGTTCAGGATATACATGCTTCAGATGATCTGGAGTCTCAAGGAAGACATGAGACAGCAAAATCAGACAATGAAAGATCACTTTGACAAGGAACTACATAAACAAATCCAGGAAGTAAAAGATCAATTTCACAGGGAGATAGAGGTAATAAAAAAACAAACAAATAGAAATCCTAGAAATGCAGGAAGCAATAAACCAACTTAAAAACTCAATTGAGAATACTACCAGCAGAGTAGATCACTTAGAAGATAGAACATCAGACAATGAAGACAAAGTATTTCAACTTGAAAAGAACATAGACAGCTCAGCAAGTCTGCTAAGAAACCATGAGCAGAACATCCAATAAATATGGGATAACATTAAAAGACCAAACTTAAGAGTCATTGGGATACAGGAAGGCACAGAGCTCCAAACCAAAGGAATAAACAATCTATTCAGTGAAATAATACGAGAAAACTTCCCAGACTTGAAGAATGAAACAGAATCCCAAATCCTAGAAGCCTACAGGACGCCGAATGTGCAAAATCATAAGAGATCCACACCTAGACACATTATAATGAAGATGTCCAACATACAGAATAAGGAGAGAATTTTAAAAGCTACAAGAGAAAGGAAGCAGATTACATTTAGGGGTAAACCAATCAGGATAACAGCTGATCTCTCAACACAGACTCTGAAAGCTAGAAGATCCTGGAATAACATATTTCAAACACTGAAAGAAAATGGGTTCCAACCAAGAATCGTGTATCTGGCGAAATTAAGCTTCAGGATGGAAGATGAAATTAAAACCTTCCACGATAAACAAAAGTTAAAAGAATTTGCTGCTAGAAAACCATCTCTTCAAAAAATCCTTGGCAAAACATTACAGGAAGAGGAAATGGAAAATAACATTGAAAACCAACAGTGGGAGGTAGGACAGTAAAGGGGGGAAAGCAATCAAAGAGGAAAACAAATCAGGTTTAGTAACATTAATAAACAAATATGGCTGGAAGAACAAACCATATCTCAATAATAACCCTAAATGTTAATGGCTTAAACTCACCAATTAAGAGACACAGGCTAGTTGAATGGATCACAAAACAAGACCCAACAATATGCTGCCTACAGGAGACGCATTTGATAGGAAAAGATATACATAGACTGAAGGTGAAAGGTTGGGAAAAATCATACCACTCATATGGACTGCGGAAACAAGCAGGAGTGTCCATACTCATATCTAATAAAATAGATTTCAAGCCAAAGTTAATCAAAAGGGATAAAGAGGGACACTACATACTGCTCAAGGGAACTATACACCAACAAGACATAACAATCATAAATATATATGCCCCAAACAATGGTGCAGCTATGTTCATCAAGCAAACTCTTCTCAAGTTCAAGAGTCTAATAGACCACCATACAATAATCATGGGAGACTTCAACACACCTCTCTCACCACTGGACAGATCTTCCAAACAAAAGTTGAATAAGGAAACTATAGAACTCAACAACACAATTAACAACCTAGACTTAAGTGACATATATAGAATATACCACCCAACATCAAGTAGTTACACTTTTTTTCTCAGCAGCACATGGATCCTTCTCAAAAATAGATCATATATTATGTCACAGGGCAACTCTTAGACAATATAAAGGAGTAGAGATAATACCATGCATCTTATCTGATCATAATGTAATGAAACTGAAAATCAATGATAAAAGAAGGAAGGAAAAATCAGGCATCACTTGGAGAACGAACAACAGGTTACTGAATGATCAATGGGATTTAGAGGACATCAAGGAGGAAATTAAAAACTTCTTAGAGTTAAATGAAAACACAGACACAACATATCGGAATCTATGGGACACATTGAAAGCAGTTCTAAGAGGAAAATTCATTGCTTGGAGTTCATTCCTTAAAAAAAGAAAAAACCAACAAATAAATGATCTCATATTTCATCTCAAAATCCTAGAAAAAGAAGAGCAAAACAACAGCAAAAGAAGTAGAAGGCAAGAAATAATTAAAATCAGAGCTGAAATTAATGAAATCAAAACAAAAGAAACAATTGAAAAAATTGACAAAACTAAAAGTTGGTTCTTTGAAAAAATAAATAAAATCGACAGACCTTTAGCCATGCTAACGAAGAGAAGAAGAGAGAGAACTCAAATTACTAGCATACGGGATGAAAAAGGCAATACCACAACAGACACTTCAGAAATACAGAAGATAATCAGAAATTATTTCGAATCCTTATACTCCAATAAAATAGAAGATAGTGAAGGCATAGATAAATTTTTTAAGTCATATGATCTGCCCAGATTGAGTCAGGAGGATATAGACAACCTAAACAGACCAATAACAATAGAGGAAATAGAAGAAACCATCAAAAGACTACCAACTAAGAAAAGCCCAGGACCGGATGGGTATACAGCAGAGTTTTACAAAACCTTTAAAGAGGAACTAACACCAATACTTTTCAAGCTATTTCAGGAAATAGAAAAAGAGGGAGAACTTCCAAATACATTCTACGAGGCCAACATCACCCTGATGCCTAAACCAGACAAAGACACTTCAAAGAAAGAAAACTACAGACCAATATCTCTAATGAACCTAGATGCAAAAATCCTCAATAAAATTCTGGCGAATCGGATTCAAAAACATATCAAAAAAATTATACACCATGATCAAGTAGGATTCATCCCTGGGATGCAAGGCTGGTTCAATATACAGAAATCAATAAATGTTATTCACCACATCAATAGACTTAAAAATAAGAAACATATGATCATCTCGATAGATGCAGAAAAAGCATTCGACAAAGTACAGCATCCCTTTATGTTCAAAACTCTAGAAAAATTAGGGATAACAGGATCATACCTCAACATTGTAAAAGCAATCTATGATAAGCCACAGGCCAGCATCATTCTGAATGGAGAAAAATTGAAGGCATTCCCTCTAAGATCTGGTACAAGACAGGGATTCCCTCTCTCACCACTTCTGTTCAACATAGTCCTCGAAACACTGGCCAGAGCAATTAGACAGACGAAAGAAATTAAAGGTATAAAAATAGGAAAAGAAGAACTTAAATTATCACTATTTGCAGATGACATGATTCTATACCTAGCAGACCCAAAAGGGTCTACAAAGAAACTATTAGAGCTAATAAATGAATTCAGCAAAGTGGCAGGATATAAAATCAACACGCATAAATCAAATGCATTCCTGTATATCAGCGACAAATCCTCTGAATCGGAAATGAGGACAACTACTCCATTCACAATATCCCCCCAAAAAATAAAATACTTGGGAATCAACCTAACAAAAGAGGTGAAAGACTTATACAATGAAAACTACAGAACCCTAAAGAGAGATATAGAAGAAGACCTCAGAAGATGGAAAAATATACCCTGTTCATGGATAGGCAGAACTAACATCATCAAAATGGCGATATTACCAAAAGTTCTCTATAAGTTCAATGCAATGCCAATCAAAATCCCAACAGCATTTCTTGTAGAAATAGATAAAACAATCATGAAATTCATATGGAATAATAAAAGACCCAGAATAGCAAAAACAATGCTAAGCAGGAAGTGTGAATCAGGCGGTATAGCGATACCAGATTTCAAACTAAACTACAGAGCAATAGTAACAAAAACAGCATGGTACTGGTACCAAAACAGGCGGGTGGACCAATGGTACAGAATAGAGGACACAGTAACCAATCCACAAAACTACAACTATCTTATATTTGATAAAGGGGCTAAAAGCATGCAATGGAGGAAGGATAGCATCTTCAACAAATGCTGCTGGGAAAACTGGAAATCTATTTGCATCAAAATGAAACTGAATCCCTTTCTCTCGCCATGCACAAAAGTCAACTCAAAATGGATCAAGGAGCTTGATATTAAATCAGAGACACGGCGTCTGATAGAAGAAAACGTTGGCTATGATCTACATACTGTGGGGTCGGGCTCCAAATTCCTCAATAGGACACCCATAGCGCAAGAGTTAACAACTAGAATCAACAATTGGGACTTACTCAAACTAAAAAGTTTTTGCTCAGCAAAAGAAACAATAAGAGAGATAAACAGGGAGCCTACATCCTGGGAACAAATCTTTACTCCACACACTTCAGATAGAGCCCTAATATCCAGAGTATACAAAGAACTCAAAAAATTAGACAATAAGATAACAAAGAACCCAATCAACAAATGGGCCAAGGACCTGAACAGACACTTCTCAGAGGAGGACATACAATCAATCAATAAGTACATCAAAAAATGCTCACCATCGCTAGCAGTCAGAGAAATGCAAATCAAAACCACCCTAAGATACCATCTCACTCCAGTAAGATTGGCAGCCATTATGAAGTCCAACAACAACAAGTGCTGCAGAGGATGCGGGAAAAGGGTACACTTGTTCATTGTTGGTGGGACTGCAAATTGGTGCAGCCAATTTGGAAAGCAGTATGGAGATTTCTTGGAAAGCTGGGAATGGAACCACCATTTGACCCAGCTATTCCCCTTCTTGGTCTATTCCCTAAAGACCTAATAAGAGCATGCTACAGGGACACTGCTACATCGATGTTCATAGCAGCACAATTCACGATAGCAAGATTGTGGAACCAACCTAGATGCCCTTCAATAGATGAATGGATAAAAAAAAATGTGGCATTTATACACAATGGAGTATTACTCTGCATTAAAAAATGACAAAATCATAGAATTTGGAGGGAAATGGATGGCATTAGAGCAGATTATGCTAAGTGAAGCTAGCCAATCCTTAAAAAACAAATGCCAAATGATTTCTTTGATATAAGGGGAGTAACCAAGGACAGGGTAGGGACGAAGAGCTTGAGAAGAAGATTAACATTAAACAGGGACGAGAGGTGGGAGGGAAAGGGAGTGAGAAGGGAAATCGCATGGAAATGGAAGGTGATCCTCAGGGTTATACAAAACTACATATAAGAGGAAAGGAAGGGTAAGAGAAGAATAATACAAGTGGAAGAAATGATTTACAGTAGAGGGGGTAGAGAGAGAAAAGGGGAGGGGAGGGGAGGGGAGGGGAGGGGGGATAGTAGAGAATAGGATAGACAGCAGAATACATCAGACACTAGAATGGCAATATGTAAATCAATGGAAGTGTAACTGATGTGATACAGCAATCTGTATACGGGGTAAAAATGGGAGTTCATAACCCACTTGAATCAAACTGTGAAATATGATATATTAAGAACTATGTAATGTTTTGAACGACCAACAATAAAAAAAATTTAAAAATAAATAAATAAATAAATAATCAGGTGTGTTTGTCTGATGAGTTATCTCATAAAACAAACACACATTGGGGCTTTTTTCCCCCTAAAATATCTACATTAATTTTGTTGTATGTTCATCTTACATTGTATCTGAAGATCCAATGATTATCAGTTCTGCAATAGCTTTGGCCAAAAACAATAATGTGCAGACCCTTGAAAAGACCTTGTTGCTTGCTTTGGGGGGAAATGAAAATTTATGGAACAATATCCCTGGAGAACTTAAAGTCCATCAGGAATGCAGGAGGAGAGCACATGAAATGAGGTGGCACAGACACTAAAGGCAGAAGATGTTCTAGTAGAAAGAACCCAGGTGCAGGGAGACATCACCAAACCAAAATGGCGGAGAGAAGACAAGGAGACCCTCAGGACCAGCATTTGGAAAGAGGGAAATAATGAGACAAGTACGGACAACAACATATGCTGAGCACTGATTCTGATTAGGAATCATGTTAAAGAATGTATGGAGAAAAATGTGTGTGTGTGTGTGTGTGTGTGTGTGTGTGTGTGTGTGTGTAAAAACAAGTTCAGAAAGTTTAACTTCTTGCCCTTGGAGGAGTAGCTTTAAGAGGGGAAGTCAGGTACCCACTGTAGATTTATCTGCTCCTACACTGTCATCATTTACCCTCAGCTTCTCAGAGAGCTGGCTGGAGCAAGTGGACACAGGAATGCAGAGGAAGGGACAGACAACTGAAAAAGGCTGTTGGGGCTGGAGGGCTGCGGTTTCCCATAGGTACCTTGTTAAACCATGACACAGGACATGGCTGCTTGTACCACAAAAGCTCCTAGTAGGGGCGACACATAAACCCCACAGAGGACTGGAGCAGACCAAACTCAAGCTACACTGACACACCTAGAGCCTCTAAACTGAGAGTGAATACACACATCTGGCCCCTCTTTATTTCCATTGTTCAGAAAATCCTCAGTTAGATTGACACACTTGTTCTCCATGTGACAGAAAAGTGTGGTAAAAAGCACATTTCCATGAGGCCACCACATAAAAGGTGCCTCCCGGACACAGCACCCTTGTGCAGAGCTCGACCTTCACAAGTTGTTAAACTTTGCAAAAAGAGAATATTTTGTGACTAATTAAGTTACTCTCTTTGTCCACCCTGCCTCACCCTCTTCTTTTCCTTCCTTGCCTGTGGGGAGTATTGGAGTAGCCATAGCAGTGAGGGGAAGTCGAGTTGGAGACACCTTTCGTTTGGTCTAATGTGATGTATGTATGTGGTTGTCAATCACTCCAAGTATGGTTAGTGCCCTGGCTTCCAGGAACATTCCTTTTGCCTCCTGTATCCACCTGGCTGGTGTCCTGAGGCAAACAGGCAGGGACAGAGGTCATATTAAGATAGGGATGTGCACCAGGGATGGGCAGGTAAGGAGAAAAAAAAGTTGTATATGTAGAGATTCAGATACCAGTGTGCAGAAAATTCTCCAGATCTTACAGTCAATATTTAAAATAGACTTAATATGTTCATTTTATTTTTGTTTACAGTGCTGGAGATGAGCCCAGGGCCTTGAGCATGCTAGGGGAATGCTCTACCACTGAGCTACATACATCCCCAGTGGGGAAGGTTTCTTCAATTTAGTAATAAGCTTAAAAAGCAGATATGATATTAAGTGAGTTTAAACCTGAAAGCAGCTTTTCTAAACTATTAATTTTTCCTTAAATGAGTAGTGCTATAAAAAAATGAATCTTGGTTCAAAGATATTGTTTAACCTGTTGTAGAAAGGTTTTGACCCATAAGAAAAGTGTGGAATAGAATGAGAAGCATAATTATTAGAAAAGTTGGATGGGATATTCATTATTTCAGATGTCAAAAATATAAAACCAAATAACTTGAGAGAAGACGTTTTAAAATTCTTATTCTTATCAAATAAGAATAAGATAAAGGAAACATCATATGCTTGTCCCACAAACAAGCAAAGAAATGAAAATTAAAATAAACTAGTGGATAGGCAAAATGGTACATACTTTACAGAGGACAATTCATAAATATGTGTGAAAACTTTAAGCATGTATATACTCAAACCTACCAGTTATTATCTAAGAATGATTCTAAGGCAGCAACTGGATAGGGGTACTAATATTCCTGTGCAAAATTGTTCATTGCTAACTGTTGGTATTAACACAGAAAATAAGGACTATCTGAATTTTATTAATAGAGGATTAATTAAATAAGTTATAGGATATACCATGAAATACACAGCATTGCTTTTTAAAAATGAGTTAAATCTTCATGCATCAACATAGCAGGAAATGTTAGCAAAATAGGATTAAGTAAAAATCACACATTTATAAAAGTCCATATGATACAGTGCCATTTCCCTTTTTTAAGTTTATATATAGAACAAAATCTAGAGGTATTCCTACCAAATTGCTAACATGAGCATTGTTAGAAATGTGGAGGTAATTAAAGGTAACCTTCCATTTCTACCTTACTTGTTTATCATTTATTGAAATGTCATATTAAGCAAATATTATGTTATGGTCAGGAAAAAAGATAATTCCCTGCTGAAAAATTTAAAAACTTCATAAATTTATCATTGACTGAAATAAATTCTAGTTGGATTAGAGTTAGGTATAAAAATAGTCGATTTGGGGGTTGTGGCTCAGCAGTATAGAGCTCCCCTAGCATGTGAGAGGCTCTGGGTTCAATCCTCAGCACCACATGAAAATAAATAAATAAAATAAAGGTATTGTGTCCAACTACAACTAAAAATTAAATATTGTTTAAAGATAGAAAACAGTAAATATTGAATAATCTCTGGGGAGGGAAGAATGTCTAAACATAAGAGCAATACAAGAAATTATAAAGAAAATGATACATGTTTTTAACTTTTTTTAAAACAAACTTCTGTATAGAAAATATCAACATAAGTAAAATTTGGGAAAACTTATCATAGCTATCCCAGATAATAGTTACTATCCTTGACATGTGAAGAGTTCATAGGAAATATTAAGAGAAGCAATATGAATTCAGTTTAAAAATGGCCAAAGTACACATGCAAATTATTAAAAAAGGACAATACAAGGGGTTAATAAATATAAATCTGTTAACTATTCTACCAAATATTCTACTTTGTCATGGTTTGGATATGGGGTGTTTCCCAAAAATTCCTGTGTTGATGCAGGACTGTTCCCTAGGTAAAATAATTGGATTGGCAGAGGTGTAACCTGATGGGTCTGTCCTAGTTAGAATGTACTGACTGAGGGGCTGGAGGAGGTGAGCCCTGGGGGCGTACCCTGGAAAAGCGCATCTTCCCTGCCCCTCCCCTTTCCCTCTCTCTCTGCTATGATGTTCTGCCTCACCTTGGGCAGGAGCAATGGAGTAAGCCATCTGCAGACTGAGACTTCTGAAACTGAGGCCCAAATAAACTTTCCCTTCTCTAGGTTGTTCTTGCCTGGTATTTTGGTCATAGCAATGGAAAACTGACTAATATATACCCCGTCACTGATTTATAAAAGGAAGACCACACAACAAGGAGACACCTTCTCTGTTCTCTGCAGAGCAGTAGGTAGCTATAATAACATCTAGCTCTGAAGTGTGGGCCCAACACACTACAGGTACTTCCAGGAGAGGCTTCAAGTGCCTATTTGTAGAGAAGGCAGCGTAGAAAATATGTAACTCTTCCAGGGTGTTTACAGATCTTGGTCTTAGTCTAGGAATTTATCCTTGAGGAATAGATAAGAGTTATATAAAATTTCCTGTACAAGGAGCTTCATCATCATATGCTGTCCAAGAGCAAAGAAACAGAGAAAACTTAAGTGTTCAATACAGAAATGGCTAATTATGTTATGACACATTCTATGAAGCACTGTGCAACTGGAGAAAAAATAATTTTTTAAAACTCTCTTTTAAAAGATGTCATCCTTCTCTGCAAGGAGATTATAATTTTGCTGGGGTGGTAAGGTATATTAATAGAAAGAGAAGATAACCAAGTGAGCATGGGGTTCAGGCCCCATTGCCATCAGGATTTCAGAGAGAGCATCCCTGAGCCCCATAACATTTTGCAAAGTTGTGCACGTGTGCATGTCCACACACCCCATGCATTTATACGGCTGCAGGAGCATCACTTGTCTATCCTCTCACACTGTCCCATGATCTTACCTTCATTCTTCAAGGGAAGCTGGGCTGAAGAGGAAGTAAAACCACACTTTCCCATTTAATCCCCACAGAACATAGTGGCTCCAAAGGCTCTTTAAAACCACTGCCCTACAACTGAAGCTGGGAGATGAGGACAATACGAGGGGTTAATAAATATAAATGTGTTAAATATTCTACCTTGTTATGGTCTGGATATGAGATGATCTCTCACTACTTACACAGGTAATTAAAGGCCACAGGAAGAGGCACACTTCCTGTAGGCTCCACCTGGAACAAGCCTAAAGTTGGGACCAAACACTAGAGTGAAAAGGGGGGTAAATTTAATGAATATATTAATTCTGATCTGGATTTTCAGACTTAAACCAAGTTCATATGGGATCTGTTTGGGTTTTTAAATTCAATATCCATGTCCAGTGCTCAGTGATCCAAGAGAGAAAAATAAGTTATTTGATAAGGGCTGATTATAGCAAATCAAATTCAAATGGATGAGAGGGTCAGAATTGGGGACCAGTGCTCTTGCTTTTCTGCAGGGGAAGAAACAGCACACACATGTGATCCCGAATGGTTGACCGGCTGCTTCTGTTTTTATCTATTATGCCCCACAGAGATGTCCTAACCAGTCAGCCCTGGAGCTTTTCCCCAAATCAAAGAAGGAATAGACTCTTTCTCTGAGGAAGGCACAATGCCAACATCTTCCTGGGACCTTTGAGTCCCCTTCTCCCTGGATAACAAAGGAAAGGGAATTTAGCCATCAGAATTTGAAGTGGAAAAAAAAAATAAAGTGGGGAGGAGAAATGCAATACCTTCAATGCCACTATTTCGTATTTAGTAGTGAGAGAATTCACCGGAATGAGGTTTTTGTTGAGAGGCCACAATGAGACACTATTGGAGTCTATTATGTGTCAGGATTAGGCAGGGG